>NC_133127.1:49633448-49936478 GCF_048418815.1 Hemitrygon akajei | reverse complement strand
TTACATACAATACTTAACTCAGTAAAAATATGATATGCATCTAAAATCACCCTCTCAAAAAGCATTAATAATAGCTTTTAAAAAGTTCTTAAGTAGTTTACTTAAATACATTGAGTCCTAACCCTGGCACTTTAACATATCTTACTCCTGGCGGTTGAATTGTAAAGCCGAATGGCATTGGGGAGTATTGATCTCTTCATCCTGTCTGAGGAGCATTGCATCGATAGCAACCTGTCGCTGAAACTGCTTCTCTGTCTCTGGATGGTGCTATGTAGAGGATGTTCAGGGTTTTCCATAATTGACCGTAGCCTACTCAGCGCACTTCGCTCTGCTACCGATGTTATACTCTCCAGTACTTTGCCCACGACAGAGCCCGCCTTCCTTACCAACTTATTAAGACGTGAGGCGTCCCTCTTCTTAATGCTGCCTCCCCAACATGCCACCACAAAGAAGAGGGCGCTCTCCACAACTGACCTATACTGAATGTAAAACAGAATCAGACAACATAGAGTTTGACAAAGGAGAACTAGAACTACATAGTATTACTGAAGCAGATCACAATCGATGTATATGGCATAAAACGGAAAATGAAGCTGGATACAGCGTCAGCTTTGTCTATAATTCCACAGGCTGACTACAACAAACTGCTTTCTAAGATGCCATTAGAAAAGATCTCAGCAATGTTGAAGACTTTCACAGCTGAAAAAGTGTCTCCCAAAGGCAAATTGAAAGTAAATGTGACATATGGAAGCTAAACACAACAGTTCGAGCTTTATGTGTTGAAAAGTGGAGGCCACCATTTTTTGGGCATGAGTGGCTAAGAAAAATCCAACTAGACTGGTACTCAATCTAAGCTCTTAGCGAGGCATCAAACGGGTAATGCCAGCCCAAATGGTATCACTAACTAGAGGCTGTTTGGGATGCCAAGTAGTTCAAAAGGTATCCCTACAGGCATCGTTACACCCGTGGGAGTGGCCATCGTCACAATGGAAAAGAGTACATATTGACTTTTTCTAATTGCTGTGCACGATCTCCAACATCCACTGTGTACATCGGTGGTCCAGTTCTTGGAGCTATCCTACCGGCTGTCTACTTTTGCTATGGGTGCTCATTCAAAGTGGCTGGAAGTTAAACCAATGAAGTCAACCACTTCAAAGACTGTCTCCACTCTGAGGACTATCTTCATCAGAAATGGCTTACCAGAACAAATTGTGAGTGACAACAGACCACAATACACATCAGACTGTTCATGAAGAAAAATGGCACGAGACATTTTAAATCAGAATTACATTAAACAATTTTGAATCTTGAATTCTGAATCTACAATTAACTCAGTTTTTCTTTCTATAGAGGCTCTCTGACCTGTTCAGTGTTTCCACTTTTCTACTTTTTTTTCAGATACCTGGCATTTATTATTCAACCTTGAAATTCCAAACTGTTTTTCACCTGTACATTTCCCTGTAATGGGAACAACTTAACAGAACAGAGGCAACAACATCAGCTGTTAAGATCTGAGTTGCTCCCAGTGTTCTGACCTCAGTCTTCAACTTTACTTTCCAAGCAAGGTACTTTGAGGAAGAGGCAGATTTCCATCAACTTCGGATTTCTACCAGAGTTTTCTCTGAGGAACAAATACACTTTATTTCACTTTTTTTATAAAGGAGATCTGAAATTTGAACTGGACAAATATTCATAAACCAGTCTTGATTTTCCAGCCTGGCAAAACTGCTACTGAGAATACCAGTGGGACACGGCTTGCACAATACCTCAATCCATCACTCACATTCTCGACTCTCACAGTCTTGTACAATTGTGAGGACAAGACAAGCTGCAGGTAAAACAAAGCTAGACAGTAGCTTTAAAAGGTAAAAGCAGTAACCCGAGTATGGGTAATGACTTTAAATTTTGAGTAATGCTTCTTCCTCGATGACCCCATCAGCTTTTGGTTACCACTCTCTTTCTTCTTATAACCATATAACCATATAACAATTACAGCATGGAAACAGGCCATCTTGGCCCTTCTAATCTGTATCGAATGCTTACTCTCACCTAGTCCCACCGACATGCACTCAACCCATAACCCTCCATTCCTTTCCTGTCCATATACCTATCCAATTTTACTTTAAATGACAATACCGAACCTGCCTCTACCACTTCTACTGGAAGCACATTCCACACAACTACGACTCACTGAGTAAAGAAATACCCCTCGTGTTACTCCTAAACTTTTGCCCCCTAACTCTCAACTCATGTCCTCTTGTTTGAATCTCCCCTACTCTCAATGGAAAAAACCTATCCACGTCAGCTCTATCTATCCCCCTCATAATTTTAAATACCTTTATCAAGTCCCCCCTCAATCTTCTCTGTACCCTCTCTATTTTGTTGGCATCTTTCCTATAATTTGGTGACCATAACTGTACACAATACTCCAAATTTGGCCTCACCAGTGCCTTGTACAATTTTAACATTACATCCCAACTCCTATACTCAATGCTCTGATTTATAAAGGCCAGTATACCAAAAGCTTTTCTCACCACCCTATCCACATGAGATTCCGCCTTCAGGGAACTATGCACCATTATTCCTAGATCACTCTGTTCTACTGCATTCTTCCATGCCCTACCATTTACCATGTATGTCATATTTTGAGTATTCCTACCAAAATGTAGCACCTCACACTTATCAGCATTAAACTCCATCTGCCATCTTTCAGCCCACTCTTCTAACTGGCCTAAGTCTCTCTGCAAGCTTTGAAAACCTACTTCATTATCCACAACACCACCTATCTTAGTATCATCTGCATACTTACTAATCCAATTTACCACCCCATCATCCAGATCATTAATGTATATGACAAACAACATTGGACCCAGTACAGATCTCTGAGGCACACCACTAGTCACCGGCCTCCAACCTGACAAACAGTTATCCACCACTATTCTCTGGCATCTCCCATCCAGCCACTGTTGAATCCATTTTACTACTTCAATATTAATACCTAACGATTGGACCTTCCATGCAGAACCTTGTCAAAGACATTATTGAAGTCCATATAGACAACATCCACTGCTTTACCCTCATCAACTTTCCTAGTAACCTCCTCAAAAAATTCAATAAGATTTGTCAAACATGACCTTCCACGCACAAATCCATGTTGACTGTTCCTAATCAGACTCTGTCTATTGTTACGTATCCCGTAACTGGATCACTTACCAGCAAAGATAGAGAGGTCCGCTGAAGTCTGATGGTACCATTTTCAAAAGTTTTTATTTATAAAGGGGCACAAAAGTAAGGTTAATACAAACATTCAGATAACATACGTCGTCAATACTCAATCTAAAGCACAGGTATAGTAATAATCAATAAGAAATAAGCTCTATCATTGTCTAGGGGTAAGGTATATATTGTCCGCTATATATCTAAAAGTCTCTTGTGTTCACTGCAGTTCCACCAGCTGCCGTCTTCTGGGGTGTTGCGGTGGTGCACTTTTGTTAGAGAGAGAGAAATAGAGATTGAATTAAACAGTTACCCGGCGGGTTTTTTTCAACCTTTAAGAGTTCGATCCGTCGGAGTCTCGTTGGAGGGTGGCCGGTCACGTGGCCTCTCCGGTAGCTAAAGCCGTTCTTTCGTGGTGAGGTCGCCAATCCCAGGCAAGGAAAAGACGCACACGACCCTCCCCCACCAGCTGTCACTATTAAACGCTGTCGCAGGATTTCTAGTGTGTCTTCTGGTGCGTCTGGGGGGCTGTCTTTACAACCCCTCTTTTATCTGAACTCATGGGGTCTCAGATGTCAATCAGGTTGGGATGATGCAATCTCTCTCCATCTCTCCACCCACGTTGCCCTGAGGGTATACACATAGTACAGTTCCCAATTCGCAAAGGTGTCTCCACGAGACAATGACCACAGTCACCAGCTTTGCCTCGCCGTGAAACGAGGGACACCGCACGTATCTCTCTCTTCTCTTGGGTCATTGACCCCCTCCTTCACTAGGGCTCTGGCGATTCTCACAAAGGAGGGGGCTGGGATCATAACACTATCCAGATAATTATATATACCATCTCTAAGAATACTTTCCATTAATTTACCCACCACTGACGTCAAACTTACAGGCCAATAATTGCTAGGTTTACTCTTAGAACTCTTTTTAAACAATGGAACCATATGAGTAATACGCCAATCCTCCGGCACCATCCCTGTTTTTAATGACATTTGAAATATTTCCGTCAGAGCCCCTGCTATTTCTACACTAACTTCCCTCAAGGTCCTAGGGAATATCCTGTCAGGATCCAGAGATTTATCCACATTTACATTCCTTAAAAACACCAGTACTTCCTCCTTTTTAATTGTCATAGTTTCCATAAGTTCGCTACTTATTTCCCTTACCTTACACAATTCAATATCCTTCTCCTTAGTGAATACCAATGAAAAGAAATTGTTCAAAATCTCCCCCATCTCTTTTGGCTCCGCACATAGCTGTCCACTCTGATTCTCTAAGGGACCAATTTTATCCCTCACTATCCTTTTGCTATTAATATAACTGTAGAAACACTTTGGATTTATTTTCACCTTACTTGCCAAAGCAACCTCATATCTTCTTTTAGCTTTTCTAATTTCTTTCTTAAGATTCTTTTTACATTCTTTATATTCCTTGAGCACCTCATTTACGCCATGCTGCTTATATTGATTGTAGATCTCTCTCTTTTTCCGAACTGAGTTTCCAATATCCCTTGAAAACCATGGCTGTCTCAAACTTTTAACCTTTCCTTTCAATCTAACAGGAACATAAAGATTCTGTACCCTTAAAATTTCACCTATTTCACAAAGATTCTGTACCCTTTAAATGACCTCCATTTCTCTATTACATCCTTCCCATAAAACAAATTGTCCCAATCCACTCCTAAATCCTTTTGGATCACCTCAAAGTTAGCCTTTCTCCAATCAAGAATCTCAACCCTGGGTCCAGACCTATCCTTCTCCATAATTATATTGAAACAAATGGCATTGTGATCACTGGACCCGAAGTGCTCCCCAACACATACTTCCGTCACCTGATCTATCTCATTCCCTAAAAGGAGATCCAACACTGCCCCTTCTCTAGTTGGTACCTCTATGTATTGCTGCAAAAAACTATCCTACACACATTTTACAAACTCCAAACCATCCATCCCTTTTACAGTATGGTCTTCTCAGTCTATGCGTGGAAAATTAAAATCTCCCACAATCACAACCCTGTGCTTACTACAAATATCTGCTATCTCCTTACAAATTTGCTCCTCCAATTCTTGCTCCCCATTAGGTGGTCTATAATACACCCCTATAAGTGTTACTACACCTTTCCCATTCCTCAATTCCACCCAAATAGTCTCCCTAGATGAGCCCTCTAATCTATCCTGCCAGAGCACTGCTGTAATATTTTCTCTGACAAGCAATACAACACCTCCCCCTCTTGTCCCTCCGATTCTATCACACCTGAAGCAACAAAATCCAGGAATATTTAGTTGCCAATCACACCCCTCCTGCAACCATGTTTCACTAATAGCTACAACATCATATTTCCAGGTATCAATCCATGCTCTAAGCTCATCCACCTTTCTTACAATGCTCCTAGCATTAAAATAAATGCATTTAAGAAATTCTCCACCTCTTCCTCTCAGTTTCTCTCTAACGGTGCAAACAACTTTACTATCTTCTTTTTCTTCCTTCTCCCATACATCTGTTCCTACACTTTGGTTCCCTTCCCCCCCTTGTATCTAGTTTAAATCTGCTAGTGCCTCTCTAGCAAACCTACCTGCAAGAATATTTGTCCCTCTCCAGTTCAGATGTAAACAGTCCTGCTGGAACAGGTCCCACCTTCCCTGGAAAACTGCCCAATTATCTATTAATTTGAAGCCCTCCAGCCTGCACCATGTCTTCAGCCACGTGTTGATCTGTGCTATCTTACTATTTCTAAACCCACCTGCACGTGGCACTGGTAGCAATCCTGAGATTGCTATCCTGGAGGTCCTGTCCTTTAACTTGGCGCCTAACTCCCTAAACTCACCTTTCAGGACCTCCTCACTCTTCCTACCCACGTCATTGGTCCCTACATGGACCACGACATCTGGCTGCTCACCCTCCCTCT
The DNA here is from genome assembly GCF_048418815.1 of Hemitrygon akajei. NCBI lineage: Eukaryota > Metazoa > Chordata > Chondrichthyes > Myliobatiformes > Dasyatidae > Hemitrygon > Hemitrygon akajei. The sequence goes on along the minus strand of NC_133127.1, from coordinate 49,930,355 downwards.
TGAGAATTCTGAGAACTCAATCCGAGATATCGCGGATCCTGGCACCAGGGAGGCACAGACCATTTGGGATTCTCGATCTCTTCCACAGAACCTCCTGTCCCCCTAACTATCGTATCCCCTATCACTACTGCTCTCCTCTTTTCCCTCCTTCCCTTCTGAGCTGAGGGTCCAGTCTCGGTTCCAGAGACGCAAGCACTGCAACTTGTCCCTGGTAGGTCGTCCCCACCAACAGTATCCAAAATGGTATACTTATTATTGATGGGAACGGCCACAGGGGTGCTCTGCTCATTCTGTCTAATCCCCTTCCCTCTCCTGACAGTCACCCAACTACCTGTCTCCTGACTCCTAGGGGTGACTATCTCCCTGTAACTTCTGTTTATTTCTGCCTCTGTCTCCCAAATGATCCGAAGTTCATCCAGCTCCAGCTCCAGTTCCCTAACACGGTTTGTCAGGAGCTGCAGCTGGATGCACCTTTTACAGGTGTAGTCATCAGGGACAATTGTGCTCGCCCTGACTTCCCACATACTGCAAACGGAATACTCAACTGCCCTAACTGCTGCCTCCATTGCCTACTCCTAAGGTAATTAGATTAATTAAAGGAGCTTACCTGGCCTTACCTCACTTGGAGTGAGGCTCGTCTTCAGCCTCTGCTCGCTTTTTAAATTCTCCCGCTGATCTCAGAGGCCGACTTTCATGTGCTTGCGCAGTCGTGCCCCGTTCAAAACCTCTTGCCCTATTCCTTTCTTCATCTAATCTCGCCTGCATCCTGTTCTCTAACAGACTATTGTTTTGTTCTTTCTCCTTCTGCCCACTTTCTCTGCATATTAAAACATGTTTATCTCCAACATTAACCAGTCCTGATGGAAAGCCATTGACCTATAAAACATGAACTCTCTTGTTATATCCACAGATGCTGTTGATTCAGCATGCCCTTAAAATTTCCTTTTTTTCAGATTTTCTGTGATCATGTGGTTTTATTCTGGGCGCTCCTACCACATCCTAAAGTCTTGATGGTTGGTAGGTTCATTGTAAACTGTAAATTAGCCCCAGAATAAGGAGTGGGAGATGGGAGAGGAAACAGGTTACATGGTGATAAGTGGGGGAAATGGGATTGATAGGAAAAAACTGGCAAAGACTTAAATCAGAATAGCCTCCTCCTACTTCCTGATACGCATGAGTAATGACTCCTGATCCTCAGTGTACTTGACCCCTACTGACCAACCATGGGGTGAAGTTTAATAAAAACTGCCAGATCAACCATACCTTCTGAGTGAAGAAATCAGAGGCCTTCTATATTGGCCAGTGTGCATTTTGTTTCTTTTAGCACTTTCATTTATATACTGCCTTTAGCAGGGTAAGTTGCCTCAAGAAGTTTCACCAAGACACAGACAGGATAAAAAGCTTTGCTGGTAAAGTAGGTTTTAATTGCATGTAACAGAGCAACACTCAGCAGGAGAATTGGAGAAGAGAGGGCCACTATCTGAAGCCAGGTAAACACTGAAGCAAATACAATTAAAAAGTGAGAGTATTGGGGGAGCACAGAGACTCCAGATGGATGTAGGAAAGAAGGGAAGAATAAGACCATGAAGGAACCTGAAGGCGAGGATTTGGCAATACTTACGTTTTGCTTTTACTTGCAACACCAATGTCACATCTGAATATCAGCTCCGTTATCTTGCTGTAGAAAGGGATTGGCTGAAGGAGCATTGGCACCAGATTATGACAGGAGGTGGCTCAGCAGAGCCCCATCACCTGCGGGGAGGCTGCGGAGAAAGCAGAGTCATTCCCAAATGGCTGAAGCCTCAGGCACCAGCCTGTGCGTCATTGTCCTAGAGAATTAAATACAGAATTTCTGCACGTAATATCAGAGTGAAGTGGAAGCTGATATCACGAAGTAATTACACTTACTATTTTAATTTTAATTTTGCAGTGTTGCAGCGACATCACCTGTTAAATTCACTTTGTCGAACTTGATCTAGTCAATTATTTTGTGGAATTGGTTAGACATGTGGTTTTACAATTGATATGGTGATCTTTCATGAAATTAAAGAGTTGCAAAGGTAAGAAGATGTAGCTACAGAAGGCCACAATTGCACCTTCAGGACACCTGATCATCCAATCTTGTAGAGGGCCAAGTGGGATGGCATCCAAAAATGGTTGCAAAGAGAATAAAACACAATTAACCAAGGTTGTTGATGGGAATGTGGGCAGAAAGCCAACTTTGAGCTGCCTGATCATTATAATGATTTCAATGTGCATCCAGCAAAACCCACTCTGTTGATTGGCTCCACTCATCAGCAGGGAGTTGCATATTACATTTTGATATTATCAGTTAAAGCAAGACAGCATGGTTTAAGGGCAATATGCACCTCTTGATAGTGAGGTATGTTGTTGTTGGTGCAAGTGAGGGATTACTGCAGAAACTAAGCTGCCCTTGAAAATAGTGAAGAATTCTCCATTAGGGAAGAGAATTGAAGAAAAATAACATCTGTGGTGGAGGAGAAATATTTTCTGTGCACAAAAACTTGGAATTCTTCTGGGCAGATGTAATGGATTCTGAGGATCAAATACTCGAGAGTCTTGGACAACCATCCAGGTGCAGTATTTACAGGAATTTCAATGACATCATGAGAGGTCAAGGTCAGTAAATGTATCTTCAGATACTGTCTCCTACCACCCACACGACTGGTTTTAGATACTGGTCAATGCATCTTATCATCTTCATCCATCTGCCAAGAGTAGGTGCTACATATTCCTATGTTTCATTTTCCCCTCCCCCCCAATCCTTATACTACAAAGCTTTGCATCTATATCTGTCAACCTGACAACTATTCAACCATAAGACCATATGACATAGGAGCAGAATTAAGTCATTCAGCCCATCGAGTCTGCTCTGCCATTTTATCACTGCTGATCCTGGATCCCACTCAACCCCATACACCTGCCTTCTCGCTAAGTCATTTGATACCCTGATTGATCAGGAAACTATCAACTTCTGCCTTAAATATACCCATGGACTTGGCCTCCACCGAAGTCTGTGGCAGACATCATAACAATCATATTGTCCAATGTTCAAAGGTTTACTTTCCTCTCTGAGAGATTCAGAATGCGGAGGAAGTCTCATGCTCTTGAGTGTTCTAGCCTCCATACAGAAGACAGCGGCAGCTTTTGGCCCATGATAAGTTTTATTCCAGCAAAGATGAATATCAGCACGTGGCTTATGATCTTTTTCACTTTGCACAGTCGTCTTTCCATGGTCTCCTCTGACATCCAAGCTGCAGAAAGTGTGTATGTTCTTCTTTCACACAACCTATCTGTCCCTGATTACAACTTTCAAACTTGTGGCCCCAATCATGAGACACCTCAAGGTGATTGATCCCCAAATCAACAAATCAAAAAATTAGCATCCGTGAGTTTTGACAGCTTAGAATGCACAACCAGGGAGATGATGGAAGCATATATAGTATAGGTATATAAAAAGCTATTGGATAGGCCCATGATTATGCAGAGAATGGACTGATATGGACTATGTTCAGACTGAAGAGAATGAGAGTCATGAGCTTCACTTGATGATATAACATTGTGGGTCAAAGGGACTGCTCATGAGCTGTACAGTTTTATGCTCCATGTTCTAATATTCTAAAAGCTAGTAACATGTGACTTACCATTGTCTTCACATCGCACAGTCCTCTTCCCATGGTCTCTTCAGGCAAGATGAAGCAGAAACAAAATGAAACACAGGTATGGTTACATCTCTAGATTTGCCTGAAAATACTCAGCTCAACATTGAGTCTTGAAAATTGTAACATCCTCAATGAGAAAATGAGGTATTGTTGTATACACTTACATTGGGTATCATTGTACTAGTATGAAGAATTGAGATGGCAAGCAACTGAAACTTCAGGGCCACAGTTGTGGATCGAGTGGAGATGTTCTATAACATGATGCCTCAAATCTGAATTTGGTTTCTCCATTGCAGGGTTCACGTTCTGAGCATTAAATTCAACACCCAGATTTGCAAGGTAATTGACCATTCAGAGGTGTCTCCCTGTGTAGATACACAATTCAAAGGAAGCATAGTCAACCCAAAGTATTGAAATAAACAATGTCATTGTAACTATTGAAACTGTACTGAGTCACCTACTGTTACTTTTGATATTAAGAGTATAAAAATGTGATATAATTTGGGTTTCTGAGTCTTTACCGAGAGTATCTCCAGAATGTTGTCTGCTCGTTGTGATGAATAAATGTTTCTATATCAAACACAAGAAAACCTGCAGATGCTGGAAATCCAAAGCAACACACACAAAATGCCCCGATGAAGCACCTCAGCCAGAAGTTGATTGTTTACTGTTTTTCAAAGATCCTGCCTGATCTACTGAGTTCTCCAGCGTTTTGTGTGTGTTTGTGTGTTGCCAAAGACTTCTCTATCACCAGCTTCTGTCTCTCTCTGGTGATTTTCATTACAGTCATAACAATGAATAGCTGGATGGAGTCACTGGAGTATGGGGAGGGAAGATATAAAAATGTTGCAAGTGTTGCATCTCCTATGATTGTACAGGAAACGAAGGCATATAATAGATGTTGGCTGTGTACCTACTGCATGAGAAGAAGCAGTAGATGTTAGCTAAGTGAAGGCAGAGTCAAATGAACCTAGGGAACATGAGACATGGGTGGAAATTGGCAACAAAGGATTATGATAGCTTTGAGTTTTGTACATATGCAGAAAAAGCCCCAATACAGTCATTAATGGTATCAATTGTGGAGGGAAGAAATGCGACCTTCGTAAAGAATCCTGACAGAAAGATATTGTTCCGGTTGCCACTCACTTCTACTTCCTCCTCCTGTTTCTGTACTTCATCCTGCTCCAATTCATCCTCCTATTTCTGCTCCACAGTTGATCACTGTGCAGCTGGCATCAAGGACAGGGGTATGTCTGTTTATAATGAGCATACCATGAACCCCCTCTGCTCTTGTGCTGAGCACTGGAGGGACCCTCCAGCCCATACTAGTCCCTCTATTGTTTCAGCAAGCCAGTGGTGGTTTTCATCACATTTTGCATGCCTACTTTCATTCCTGTTATTGAATCATAGTGCTACAGCACTTTAACTCAATTCATCCACGCGGACCAATGTGTCTTCCTGAGCTTGTCCCATTTGCCTGCATTTGGCCCATAAACCTCTAAACCTTTCCTATTCATGTACCTGTCTAAATGTCTTTCAGATGTTGTAATTGTTCCCATCTCTACAATTTCCTCAGGCAGCTAACTCCATATTCCGAGCATATACCACACGTTGTGTGAGAAACCTACCTTTCGGGGGTGGGAGGTAGGGAAGGACCTGCTTTTTATATCTTTCCCTTTTCACCTTAAACCAATGCCCTCTACTATTAGACTCTCCTACCTTGGCAAAAAGGCTATGATAATCAACTTTATCTGTGCCTTTTATAATGTTATAAAGCTCTATAATGCTCCCACTCAGCCTCCTTCACTCCAGGGAAAACTATCCCAGCCTATGTAGTCCCGGGCTAAAGGCACAGCTAATGATTATAGAAAAGAGAGTACAGCTACATCAGGTCTAAGAGTCTTTGTAGTCTTCGCAGACCAAAAATGACCATGCTTCATTTTTGGAAGAGTACACAGATGCCTTTGAGGGGCTCAGATGCTTACCCGGTGTACACAAAATTCATAAAGATAAAACAGTGCTAACTGTTATCCATGCAATCAGGGACGGTCTGTTTGCATTTAGAGACAAGCAGAAACAAGAACCAGCATGGAACGGATAAATGTCATGCAGAAAATTGAAGAACCAACAGATTGGGTGGGCTTGCTGGACATTGTGCAGAAGAAAAATAGAGCATTGCCGACATGTCTAGACCTAAGAGATCTCAATTAAACTATCAAGAGAGAACATTTAAAATTGCCAACATTGGAGGAGATCCTGTTCCGGTTTGCAGGTGCCAAGTGGTTCAGCAAACTTGACGCATCATCCGGATTTTGGCAGATGAAGCTTGATGAGAAATTTCAACATTGTACACTTTTAACACACCACGAGGAAGGTATCACCAGGAAAATATATGCTTGCTGCTGGTGCATTGTCTTGAGCAGTCAACAAGAAAGGAAAAAGTGACCAAGAGATTAATGCAGATATACAGGCCTGTATTGACATGATTGTCACCTCCAGTCCAGTATCTCCCAATGATACAGAAAAGATTAGGAAAACAGATGAAATAATAAAAGTACTCAAAGATACAATACAGAAAGGATGGCCAGCAGCTAAGAATGACTGTCGAATGTGTTTCCAGAATTATTGGGCATGCTGAACTGAACTGTCAGTAGTGGAAGATCTGGTATTCAAAGGGAACAGATTTGTGATTCCAGTGTTGCTATGCAAGGAAATGCTCCTGAAGGGTATCTTGTTGAGGAAAAATGTAAATGTAGAGCTTGGGAGGTGATGTACTAGTGAAGAATGAACCAAAACTTCAGCCAGACCACTGCTTCATGTGAAATATACCCTACCTACAGACAAAACCAGCAAGCAGAACCATTTGCACCACACCCTGTACCAGACAGGCTGGACTTCAAAGTTGGAGTGGATTTGTTTGATTGTAATGGGAAGAGAGATTTTGTGGTATAGACTACTTTTCCAATTATCAGAGGTTGCAACATCCAGCAAAGCAGGCATCACCTTCCCGAAATCTGTGTTTGCAAGGCATAGAGTTCTATGTGAAGTGGTATCAGACAATGGTCCACAATTCTCGAGCTGTGAATTTGAGTCATTTGCCAATGACTGGGGGTTTCAATATATAACTTCAAGACCACATTACCCAAAATCTAACGGCCTTGAAGAGAGTTTGGTCTCATGAAGAAAGCACAGGATGGATAAGAGGATTTCCACAAAAGTCTGATGCTTTACAGAAGTGTGCCACCGCAGAATGGCCTTTCACCAGCCCAAATGCTGATTTATTGATGCATACACATTAACGTTCCAGTACATTAAAACCTGTTGACACCTAAAGGAGCACACAAGGTCAAATTGGCTAAAGAGAAAAGGAAAGAAGAACAGAAACAGTATCATGACAAGACTGCAAAAATCGTACCCGTCCAGAAGCCTGGAGATCAAGTGTGAATCCGGAATCACGATTCTAGCATATGGTCAATTCAAGGATATATGCAAGAGGAAGTAGCTTCACATTCTTACCAGATCCACAGAGAGAGAGAGAGGATCACCTCGAAGAAGGAACTGTGTAGATCTATGACCACAAACTCCAATCCATAGCTGGGACACATCACCTGTCAGTACACCAAAGGGACCAGCAGATGTGAAAAATAAACTTGTTGATCAGAGTTCTCAGATACACAAAAATATTAATATGCCAAATACAAGCAATACACCTGTGGAAATATATAGCAGACAAAAATAGATGATTAAACCACCTCAGAGACTGATTGAGAGTTGAGAGTGAAAAGATACTGGCTACAGAAAGTAATTATCTTTATTAGAAAAGATTATTGTTTCTTGCAGGTTTATGAGGAAATAGTGTTGTGTTTGCTTTTATTTAAAGGGGGAAGAATTGTTATTATATGTGTATATAATAAAGGACTTCAATGTGTGTGGTTCACCCGGAACTGGAAATGATGATGGCACACATGCTCAGTGTGGAGTTAAAGCCGTTTCTGTAAGTAAAATGTGCTAGCATTTATCTATGATTTTTGTCTTTATTAAGAACAAATATGACATCTAACTTAATCATATCCTTCCTATATTTTGGCAACCAGAACTGCACACAATATTCCAGGTGCACTCTTGTTGCACAGATATACAAGGGGTGATTGATAAGTTTGTGGCCTAAGGTAGAAGGAGTCAATTTTAGAAAACCTAGCACATTTATTTTTCAACATACATTTACACACTTAGTCCAGCGGTCGAGGAGCATATGGATCTTGGACCTCCAGAAAGTGTCCACAGCAATGGTAATAGATAAGTTTGTAGCCTAACATAGTAGGAGATGAGTTATACAGCTCTCGTTACATGCACATGCAGTTCAACTCTTTGACTGATTATGCAGAAAGTTTGAAGTTAATAACTCATCAGGGTGATTGATAAGTTTGTGGCCTAAGGTAGAAGGAGATGTGTTGTTAACTTCAAACTTTCTGCATAATCACTCAAAGAGTTGACCTGCATGTGCATGTAATGAGAGCTGTATAGCTCATCTCCTTCTATATTAGGCCACAAACTTATCAATCACCCATCTGTGAACACTTTCTGGAGGTACAAATTCCGTATGCTCCATGACCACTGGACTAAGAGTGTAAATGTAGGAGGGGACAATGTTAAAAAATAAATGTTCTAGGTTTTCTAAAATTGACTCCTTCTACCCTAGGCCATGAACTTATCAATCACTCCTCGTGTATGAGAAACACACTAAATAAGTAAACCCTGTCAAGGTTAATGAAGCATAGATTTGTTGGTAAATGGAACAGACCATTCATTCTATTGAGTCTATGCTGAATTTTTTAAACACACTCCTGCTAATCTTATTGCCCAGTTCTTCCTCTATATCTTTGCAAGCATTTTTCCTTGAAGTGTTCATTTAGTTCTATTTTGAAAGTCAGTATTGAATGAGCCTCCAGCACACTTCCAAGCAGTGGATTGTAATCATGACTACTCACTATTTGGAATAGTCTTCCTCAAAATTCAGTTAACTTTTTGCCAATTACTTTACGAATGTGCTGCTTTCAAAACTGTAAATTGCTTCCCTTTATTCACTTTTTCTGGACCTATATTAAATATTCATGCTTCTAGCACATCAGCTCTCAACCTTCCCTGCTTTAAGGAGAACAATCCAAGCAACCCTTTTCTATGTCTGTAACTTTGACAGGATAATATCTCACACAATTCTTCACAGGCATGTGTGTATTCACACCAGAGGGAAGCTTGGTCCCCACACAGCATCATTGCTACCAAATGACTATAATGTTTCATTTTTGCTTTTCATATTTTCAATGGATCATAATAGCAACAAAACCATTGGATGGGGCCAATTTACATTAATAATAGTGTTTGAAGACAGGACTAATGGTTTCCCAGGCAGCAGAATCAGAATCAGGTTTAACAAGAGCTTTGACCAGCAGCCAATCTGGACATTGGAAGTTTTGAGAGGAGGGGACTTCAATCAGGTCTACTGCCCGAGTACAAAAGTTAGCAGTGGGTCATTACAGCGAAAAAGAATTTTGATCAGTGACCAATTGGCATTTTGGATTGATTTGCAAAAGCAAATTAAAGGAAGGCAATCTCAAGCACAGCAGTGGCCATCATCTGAGCACCCAGAGTCAGAGTGGTGACCTTGAGGCTTCAGTCAGAGAAGGCAAAGAAAGGAAAAGGTCTAGGTTAAGTTTTTTTTCTTCCCTTCTTTATATTTGCTCAGCTAGGACAGTAGAGATGCCAGGCAGGATAGTGGAATGCTCCTCTTGCGGGGTGTGGGAAGGCAGGGAGACCCCCAGTGTCCCTGACAACTACAACTCCGAGAAGTGCATCCAGCTGCAGGTTCTAACAATCCACATTCAGGAGTTGGAGCTGGAACCGGATGAACTCTGGATCATTTCGGAGGCTGAAGAGGTGACAGATAGCACAAATAGAGGGGTAATTACAACAAGGTTCAGGGCACAGGAGATTGGGTGACAGTCAGGAAGGGGAAAGGGGTTAATGAGCCAGAGCAGAGTACTGCCGTGGCCATCCTCATCAACAACAGGTATACCACTTTGGATACTGTCGGGGATGGGGACGGGGGGACGGGGGGGGGGAAGAATGACCTAACAGAGGATAGTCACAGTGGTTGGGTCTCTGACACTGAGTCTGCCTCCATGACTCAGAAGGGAAGTGGTGAGAAGTGGCATGCTCTGGTGATAGGGAATTTGTTTGTTAGGGGAATGGATAGGAGGTTCTGTGGGTGAGAACAAGATTCCCAGGCAGCAGGTACCAGGGTCTGGGATATCTCGATCTAATCCTCAGCATTCTTAAGTGGGAGGGTGAACAGCCAGAAGTTATGATCTATGTAGGTACCAATGACATGGGTAGGACAGGTGACGAGGTTCTACATAGACAGTTCAGGGAGTTAGGTGCAAAGTTAAAGGGCAAGACCTCCAGGAATGTGATCTCAGGATTGCCGATCATGCCATTTGCTAGTGATGCCAGAACTAGGAAGAATATACAGTTTAATACGTGGCTAAGGAGTTGGTGTAGGAGGGAGGGCATAAGATTTTTGGATCATTTGGCTCTCTTCCAGGAAGGTGGGATCTGTACAGAAGAGATGGTTTGCACCTGAACTGGAGGGGGTGAAATAACTTAGTGGGAAAGTTTGTTAATGTTGCATGGTGGGGTTTAAACTAGAGTTTCAGGGGGATGGGAACTAGAGTGGCAGAACAGTTAGTGGAGAGATTGTGGAGACAAATGTTGGTAAGACTTCAGACAAAGTTAGGAATCAAAAGGTGTGAGTAGTGTTCTGAGCTGAATATGTTTCAATGCTAGAAGTATCATACAGGAGGTGGATAATAGTACTAAAGATGAGGTAGTTGGCTTACAAACAGAGGCAATGAGTAGTGAACAGAGGCTGTTGGTAGGGCAAAATTATTGTCAACAAGATGAGTTGCAAAGTAAAAGGCGGGCAAATCAAAGAGGGTGAATACAGCACTGAAGATGTTATATTTGAATGCCCACAGTATACGGAATAAGGTAGATGAACTTGCAGCACAGTTACAGATTGACGGGTATGATGCTGTAGGTATCAGTGAATCATGGCTGAAAGAAGGTCATAGTTGGGAGCTTAATGTCCAAAGATACTTGTTGTATCTAAAGGACAAGCAGGAAGGAAGAGGGTGCGGCATTGCTCTGTTGGTTAAAAAATTAAATGAAATGATTAGAAAGAGGTGACATAGGGTTGGAAGGTGTTGAATCAATATACATTTGTAGATAGAGCTAAAGAACTGCAAGGGCAAAAAGACCCTGTTGTGTGTTGTAGACAGACCCCAGACAGTAGTAAGGATGTAGCCTACCAATTACAGTGGGAGATAGAAAATGTGTACCAAAAGGGTATTGTTACAATAGTCATGGTGGACTTCAATATGCAGGTAGATTGGGAAAATCAGGTTGGTGCTGAATTATAAGAAGGGGGATTTTCTAGAGTGCCTATGAGATGGCTTTTTAGAGCAGCTCATGGATAAGCTAGGGGATCAGCTATTCTGGACTGAGTGTTGTGTAGTGAACCAGAATTAATTAGAGAGTTTAAGGTAAAAGAACCCTAAGGAGTAAGTGATCATAATATGATTAGATTCACCTAGAAAATTAAGAAGGGGGAGCTAAAGTCAGATGTATCAAAGGAGTAAAGGGAATTACAGAGGCATGAGAGAGAAGTTGGCCAGAATTGATTGGAAAAGAACACCGGCACGGATGACCGCAGAGCAGCAATGGCTGGAATTTCTGGAAGTGATTCGGAAGGCACAGGATTTATACATCCCAAAGAGAAAGATGTATTCTAAAGGCAAGATTACAGAACCGTGGCAAACAAGAGAAGTCAAAGCCAACATAAAAGCCAAAGAGAGGGCATATAATAGAGCAAAAATTACTAGGAATGCAGACAATTTGGAAGCTTTTAAAAACCAACACAAGGCAACTAAAAAAGTAATTAAGAAAGTAAAGATGGAATACAAAAGTAAGCTAGTGAATAATATTAAAGAGGATACCAGAAGTTTCATTAGATAGATGAAGTGTAAAAGAGAGGTGAGAGTGTATATTGGACCACTAGAAGATGATGGTGGAGAGGTAATAATGGGTGATAATGAAATGGCAGACAAACTGAATAGGTATTTTACATCAGCCTTCACACTGAAAGTCACTAGCAGTATGGTGGAAGTTCCAGCTGACAGGGGTCATGAAGAGTGTGAACTTACCATAACTAGAGACAAGGTTCTAGGGAAACTGAAAGGTCTGAAGGTAAATAAGTCAGCTGGACCAGATAGTATACACCCCAGAGTTCTGAAAGGAGAGCTGAAGAGATTGTGGAGCCATTAGTTATAATCTTTCAAGAATCACTAGATTCTGGAATGGTTCTGGAATGGCTCTGGAAGTCTGGAAAATTGCAAATGTCACTCCATTCTTCAAGAATAGAGAGAGGCAGAAGAAAAGAAACTATAGGCCAGTTAGTTGGATCTCAGTGGCTGGGAAAATGTTGGAGTCAATTATTAAAGATGAGGTCTCAGGGTAACTGGAGGCACATGATAAAATAGACCATAGTCAGCATGGTTTCCTTAAGGGAAAACCTTGCCTGACAGATCTGTTGGAATTCTTTGAAGAAATAACAAGCAAGATAGACAAAGGAGAATCATTTAATGTTGTGTACATGGATTTTCAGACGGACTTTGACAAGGTGCCACACATGAGGCTGCTTAACAAGTTACGAACCCATGGTATTACAGGAAAGATCCTAGCATAGATAAAGCAGGGGTGATTGACAGGAGGCAAAGAGTGGGATAAAGGGAGCCTTTTCTAGTTGGCTGCTGGTGACTAGTGGTGTTTGACTGGGGACTTTGTTGGGACCATATAACCATATAACTATTATTTTTCTGTTATATGTCAATGATGTGGATGATGGAATTGATGGTTTTATTGCAAAGTTTGCAGGTGATGCCAAGCTAGGAGGAAGGACAGGTAGTTTTGAGGAAGTAGAGAGGCTACAGAAGGACTTAGACAGATAAGGAGAATGGGCAAAGAAATGGCAGCAGGAATACATTGTCGGGAAGTGTATGGTCATGCACTTTGGAAGAGAAAGTAAAGAGTTGTCTATTTTCTAAATGGAGAGAATGTGCAAAAATATAGGAACATAGATACATGGAAATCCTTGTACAGGATCCCCTAAAGGTTAATCATGTTGAGTCTGTGGTGAGGAAGTCAAATGTAATGTTAGCATTCATTTCAAAAGGACTAGAACATAAAAGCAAGGATATAATGTTGAGACTCTATAAAGCATTGGTGAGTCCTCACTTGGAGTATTGTGAGATGTTTTGAACCTCTTATTGCAGAAAGGTTGTGGTGAAACTGGACAGGGTTCAAAGGAGGTTCACAAAGATGATCCCTGGAATGAATGGCTAGTCTTCTGAAGAGCATTGGAGGATCTGGACCTGTATTCACTAGAATTCAGAAGAATGAAGGGTGGCTTAATTGAAGCCTATCGAATGGTGAAAGGCCTTGATATAGTGTATGTGGAGAGGAAGTTTCCTGTAAAGGGAGAGTCTAAGACCAAAGGACATGGCCTCAGAATAGAGGACGTCCTTTTAGAGTGGGAATGAGGAGTAATGTCTTTAACCTGACAGCAGTGAACCTGTGGAATTCTTTACCAAGAGCAGCTGTGGAGGCCAAGTCTTAATGTATACTTAAAGTGGAGGTTGATAGATTCTTAATTGGTCAGGGCATAAAAGGATATAGGAAGGAAGGTGGGAGATTGGGGCTGAGAGGAAATTTGGATCTGCCATGATGAAATGGAAGAGCAGATTCGATGGGCTAAAAGGGCTAATTCTGTTCCTGAATCTTATGGTCATATGTTTTAATAGTACTGGCATATGTTGTGAAATCTGTTGTTTTGCAGCAGCAGTACATTGCAATACATAATAACAAAAACAATAATAATAAGTTTGATATTATAATAAGAAGCATATATAAATAAATTAAAAAGCACTGCAAAAAGAGAAAGCAAAAAATACTGAGGCAGGGCTCATGGGTTCATTGTCCATTCAGAAATCAGATGGCAGAGGGGAAATCGCTGCTCCTGAAACTCTGAGTGTGTCTTTATGCTCCTATACCTCCTCCTTGATGGTACCATTGAGAAAGGGGCATGTCCTGGATCATGGCGGTCCTTAAAGATGGATGCCACCTTTTTGAGGCGTCGCCTTTTGAAGGTGTCCTGGACGCTGGGGGAGGTTAGTGCCCATGATGGAGCTGGCTCAGTTTGCAACTTCCTGCAGCTTCTTCTGTTCCTGTGCAGTGGCCCCTCCATACCAGACGGTGATGCACCAGTTAGAATGCTCTCCCCAGTACATCTGTAGAAACTTGCATGTGTCTTTGGTGACATTCCAATACTCCTCAAACTCCTAATGAAGTATAGCCAATGTCTTGTCTTCTTTATAACTGCATCAATATGTTGGGCCCAGATAGATTCTCAGAGACATTGACATCCAGGAACTTGAATCTGCTCACCTTTTCCATTTCTGGTCCCTCAATGAGGACTACTGTGCATTCCTTTGATTTTCCCTTCCAGAAGTCCACAATAAATTCTATCCCCCAGATGCCTTGGAGCCAGCATTAACCTACAGGAGGCACTTCAAAGTTATGGAGAGATATCACCAATATTAAGAGCATCGATTACTGCAGCACAGGAACAAGATCATAGACCCACAATGTCCATGTTGATCATTATATTAATCTTGACTAAGCCCTTCTGTCTGCATATCATCTGTATCCCTTTATTCCCAACCTGTTCATGCCTGTCTTGATGTCTCTGAAATGTAGATGTTGTATTAACCTCCACCACTTCCTCTGGCAACATATCCCCTACACCTTGCATGGGTAATTTTTAAAAAAGCCATATAAATCTCTTTTAAATCCCCCCCCCCACTTCACTTTAAAGCAATGCCCTCTAATATTTGAATTAGAATTGGAATTGGTTTAATATTGGCACATAGACTGAGGTAAAATGAAAGGCAGTTCTTGAATATTTTTCATGCAGATCACATCATTACACAGTGCATTGAGGTAGTACAAGGTAAAATGGTAACAGAATGTAGAATAAAGTGTAACAACTACAGAGACAGTGCAGTGCTGGTATACAATATGGTGCAAGATCATAAGGTGTAGATTGTGAGGTCAAGAGTCCATTTTATCAGTCAATATAACTGCAGGGTAGGAGCTGTCCTTGTTCCTGGCATTTCCACTCTGGGTAGCAGACTCTGCAGAATGTGCCAAAATGAGCCAAGGCTAGAGGACAATTCCAGGCCAATATCAGAACATCAAGACACATTTTGGCTGTGGAATTTGAGCTTCATCATCTGCACATCTTACCGGCACTCTACTCTTTGAGATTGTGGGATGACTGAGAAAAGCTTTAAGGTTGTTCTTAAACCTTATTGTTTCACCTAAGTCTCTGGTCTGAAGAAGAAGCTTCCAGCTGGCACTGAGAATCTCAGGTAGGTTTGGGAATGTATGACGGAAACCAAAAATGGTGACTAGACTACAGAGCTTTTTAAACAATGCAACCAAATGCTGCCAAGCATCTCTTGTCCCCACCCACTACTCCACCTTATGGAAGAAACTGCAGATCATAAATAGGCTTTAACAGCCAATTAAGAATGCCCACCACTGGACTGGAAGACAGTCATAAATAACCCTGAGGGAATGTTGAAAATAAAAGAGGGATTTGTGATTGACTTAAGATGAGATGGTAGGGCATTGTGCAGAGAAAGTCATAATCTAGAATGCAGTAATTGGGGAAAAAACCTGCTGCAATTGCAACATTTAAAGAAGTACTGTGATAAATGTTTGAAAAAGAAAAAGAAATGCAGGAATGTGTAGATAGAAAGAGAAGTTGCTGAAAAGGGGCAATATGTTCAATCTGCACGAGGGCAATGGAATAAATGGCCATTTCCTTTGATATGTAACTGTAATGTCCAATTCATTGCAATGGGGCAGAAATATCCCTTTAAATTACAATTCAGTATTAAAGAAATACAGGTAAATAAACATGATGCTGTTGGTAAATAATTGTGTTTGCTCTTCCTCAGCCCCAGTTATTTTTTCCACAAGAGCATCAAATAAACTCAAAATGTTCTCATCTAGATGATGATTCATTATTATTGAAGGTGATTTAATGGCTTAAAGCTATGTTGATGTTGAAAACTAATATTTAGAAATGGCATGCTGAAAATCTAAACATGAAAGAAGGATTCAATTTGAAGCAGGCAGCTGACACTTCAGTATTGCCCTTTGCAAAGATTGCTGGTGCAATATATTGGCATTCAGGTACATTACCCAGCAACAGAAGCTGTCATTCAGTTGTGTTATAGGGTTCATTTTATCTCGGTCCTAATGAGCATTTGATTCTTTACTTGCTTTTTCAAATAATAGAAGGACATTAAAGTGTAAAAGCTGTAAAGTGTAACTGAGATCAAACTGAGCACCTCTCAATGCTCAGGGTCTGATGACAGGTGCAAAGAGAAAAGAATGTGGGGAGGAGATAATTTGAAGGAAGAATTTATGTTCTAGTGATATTGATGAAACAAATAAAAAGATAGAGTGGGAGGTGAAGACAGTGTGCCCTTTGCTTCATTGTCTGCTGAAAGAACTAGGCAGGATTTCAGAGTGTCCTTTTCAAACAGCTTTATAATGCGCTTGGGTAAGGAGTGCAGGTTTGAGGTTTGAAATGTTTCAGTCCTCTGCTGCACAACACGATCTCGGACAAACTGTACCCAGCAATTTGACTTGGTTTTCAAAGTGGTCTTGCAGAAGAATGTTGGTATGTTCCCTAACCAACTTTGGCTCAGCTGTGCTTGTATTTCTCAGTTCTGCAACTCCCATTGCTTTCAACTCTCTCTGCGCCCTGAAACATCCAGCAGCCACTCAACTGCCCGAGGCACTTGCAGTGTTTCCACAAGTTTAAACACTCCCCCAGGGATCACTGAACCTACTTGGTTAGAACGCAGAAATCCTGCCCCTAAATCCTTGACCATTTGACACCCTTTCTAATAAAGAACCTACTAACTTCCACTTTAAATATACCCAATGACTTGGCCTCTACAGCCATCTATGGCAGTGAATTCCACAGATTCAGTAACCTCTTTGGTGAAGGAATTCCTCCCCATCTCTGCGGCACTCAGATTCTCTTACTTACTCTACTGCATAATCTTTTCAGTAAACACATTCAGATCTTTTTACCATGAATAGTTAGGAGACTATTCCTGAGTTGTGCACCAGACAGAGAGTGGGTAGTGTCAATCATGGAGACCTTCAGAGCCAAGCCTGCTCCTCTATGCTCCTTCTGGTGAAAACCTGTCCACAGGAGCTTTTGCCAAGTATGGTAACTTTGTTAGAGCAGCATTATGGCACAGCTACTAGAGCTTTTGCATCACAGCTCCAGTGACCTGAATTCAATCAATCTTGACCTCCTGTTCTGTCTATGTGGCTCATTCTCCATGTAACTGCATGAGTTACCTCCCACATCCAGTGACGTGCAGGTAGTTAGATTAGTTGACCAATGCAAATACTCTTGTTGTGTAGGTGATCATTAGAATCTCATGAGAATTGATGGAACTGTTGTGGGAATAAGAAAAAGGGATTAAAATGAATGTGTGCTTGATTATCAGTGTGGACATTTTGGATCAAAGAGCCTTATTCAGTGCTTGTACGTTTCTGAGTTTCAATTCAGACATGAAGTGCATCACATGGCCAATATTAGATTAAAGCCCAAACAAAACTGCAGTATGAATCTCAAAACCATGTGGCTAAGATTCAGATGAGGCAACCAAAATTATGGAACTATAATTTCTTGCACTAAGACATCCATTTGTGCACTGCAGGTAGTCGTTCCAACCTCCTGAAGTGTGATTAATTTGGTTTGTGGAGTTTACTGCAGCAGCATGTAGATCTGGGGTCTGATGGGTAGGCCACAAACCTGGAACATCTAAGGAGGTATCTCCTGAGGAGAAAGTGTGCTAGTAGCTATCTGAAACTCAGGTTTGCAGGGTCAGGTGAATAAGCATATTTCAGCAGAGGCCTGATATCATGAGATCTAAATGTTGTAAGTTGAGTAGGGGTACCATACATTACGACAGTGCCGGTAGTATTATACCATTGCATATTTAACTATATGTCATATACAGTATACACTTTTTGTCAACTTGTGCATCTGCAGAGGATATTTTCTTAATATTATTGTGTTAATATTATTTTATTTGCTGTATATCATGTTTGTACTGTGTTTTGCACTTTGGTCCCAGAGAAATGTTGTTTCATTTATCTGTGTACATATGTATGATTCAATGACAATGAACTTGAGCTTAAACTTGAACTTATAAGTACAGCACAAGTGTTGATGATGAGTATTTGCCTGTGTAAAGTCATTATTCATTGGCTGAATTATACCTTGCTTCCTATTAAGTCAGGGAAAACTGATTAAAAAAAATCCTGACCTGAAGGCAGATAAAGGGAGACCATAAGATCGTTCTGTTCCATGTATCACAGAACCTCAACAAGCAGGACTTCAAAGCATAGGGCTTTCAATGGATCCTTAGAACTGATTCCGCGTAAACCTTAGTTTTTTTTCTGAAATACAAACATTTGCATTCTTTAAAATTTGCTCTCATTCACTACGAAACAACCACATTTTCAATGGCTACACTATCATACTTTGTCAAATTTATTCACAACAATTCTTTTCTATCCCTTTGTCTTTAATGGCTAAGTTCCTATTGCATGTACATCCTCTACATGTTCCTTGGCTTTCTGAAGAAATAGTAGCTGCTGAACCTACCTGTCACAATATAACTCATCAATATTAGATCTTTTAAGTCTTGGTCAAGATTAACTCAGTGGACAATGCTACCATGGGCAACATCATCCAAGTGGTCCATGAACTGTTTCTTTCACTTCATTTATGCCTTCTTTTTCTTTTAAATGTGGTTCTGGTACTGTTGGAGCCTGTGATCTACAGTTTGATGGTGAGTTTCCAGGCTGATAGAGCAATCTGGCACTTTGCTGTCTCCAAGAAGGTTCTGGGAGGTGAGAAGCCTGAAGGGCAAATGCTTAGAGCCCACAATCAACTCCATTTCTTGCTAATCTTGCTGGTTAAAGTGTCGAGGACAATTGAAACATTGAGGCGAGTGCTGAAGGTAGGCAAATGTTCAGCACCATCTACCAGCCTCTCTCTCGCTGTCTGCAGGTGATGGTCTCCATATTCTTCCTCACTCACTGATCACGAGGGAAGGCCCCTACATTTGAGTGGTCTCCCACTCTCTCCCTTGATGATGGTGGAAGATGTTATTAAAGTTCTAGGCCTGCAGTTTGTGGCTTGGACTGTAGTTCCTGGTCACACCTTTTTCTGTTGCTATCTTGGGCAACTTAGGATCGGGACAGCCTGCAGATAATGAGCACTGAGCTGAACTTAATATGGACTCTTCTGATTTGTGTTTTTATTTTCTGTGTTTTCACTTGTTCTTTCTTTGTACCATTTGAGTGATTTGTTTTTTTTTGTGCTTTGGGGTGGTGATAATGTTCTTGTTGCCGTTTATGTGATTGTTTCTTGCGCATGGAGAGGTTGATGATCTTGTTGCCATTTGCACTAATTTTTTTGTGTGGGTGGGGGTTGATGTTTTTCTTTGAATGAGTTCCATTCCTTTCTTTGTTTCATGGCTGTCCATGGAGAAGGTGAATCTCAAGGTTGTATACTACATACCTACTTGATAATAAATGCATTTTGAACCCATAGCTTGGTCTATCAATGTAATTAAGGCCCTTAGCTCACTGGAACTTTCTTTCTTTGTCAACTTCATTCAAAACTTCGAATGCATGTCTGCTGTGAACTGGTTGCATTTTTTACAGTGAATAAAAACATAAAATGTAGGTGAGACCTAGCAGCATCTGTGGAGGCGTAAACAGTTTATATTTCATGTCAATAACCTTTCACCAGAACCGAAAAAGCGGTAACAGAAGCCCATTTTAAATTGCAGAAGGGATGACCAAGGACGACAGTGTTTTCCAGTTAATCATCCAATTGTGTCATTTGAGCAAATTTCATCTCCATCTCATCATAGTTTTCTCTCCACAGATATTGTCTGATTTGCTGAGCACTTCCAGCATATTCTATTTGTATCTTCCAGCATCTCAGTTTTGCCTTTCAATTCGATTTTTATGTGAGATGCAGAGTTCAAATAATATACTATATAGCGTATAACTTTAAGTATATTATAAAGGGAGCTGACTTTCCTCAATGACGAGGCTGTGTTCTACTTTGAAGTATAACATCAAGGCTTATATCAGGTTGCTTTGTTCTGACAGTATTGCCAACAGTTCTACAGAACGGAAGGCTAATTGAACTGTTCCATCAATATGTTACGCAATTCTATATTTCTGTCTTGCAGCACTAAACTATAGCATGTGATGGAGATCAAATAGTGGAACATCTAATCTATTCCTTCTCCATTAGAATTTGTGCTGAGCTAATGCTATTAGTTGATCTATTAAATAATGAGATAATTAATCTCTCAGATTTGACAGTCCATGGCTGGTGATTTTTGTGCAGCTCCATTCACTTGAAAAATATAGCTAACTTCTATTAAAATGTAAAGAAAGGGAAGTGTTTGCACTGTTTATATACTAAATAATTTACGCGTTGAACGTGGCTGCAAATTTTGAACCTGCATAATTTTCTTTTATTTATATTGTTACCTTTTTCTTACCTGATATTTTTCAGGGAGATTTGGAACGTTATAACGTGAGCAGAGAGCGAGAGGCCGTGAGAAGTGTCCATGGGTGAGGCTTTGTTTTCTGCTGCCTGTGGTTGAATCACCACACAGAGCCTGTGCTGCCTTTTGGAAAAGCAGCACCAGTGACTCTTGCAAGACTTTGGACACTCTATGAGAGCTAAACCTGTATTACAGGGTCTGGCCCAATGTTTCTCAGAGTGCAGTGTGGGCCTTGATCTCATAAAGTGCAATAGCTCCAACTGTGCAGCACCACGCAATGTACTGCATTGATGTGACACTAATGCATGCTCTGGATTCTGGGCTTGTGCCACAGTTTCCCAGAGTTCAACATTCAAAGTAAATTTATTATGAAAGTACATATTTGTCACCATATCCTCATTTTCTTGTGGGCATTCACAGTAAATACAAAGAAACACAACAGAATCAATGAAAAAACACAACAAAGATGGACAAACAACCAATGTGCAAAAGACAACAAACAGTGCAAATACACAAAGAAAATGAAAGCAAAATAACAAACATACAAATAAATAAATAAGCAATAATATTGAGAGAATGAATTGTAGAGTCCTTGAAAGTAAGCTCATAGGTTGTGGAATCAGTTCAGTGTTGGGGTGAATGACATTGTGTGAAGTTGTCCCCTCTGGTAGTACAGTCCATGTATGTGTGCTCTGTGTCAAAGGCCAGCAATCACTATGGAAGGATATAAGGTCAGCAGAGGTTGTTGTTGAAGACTAGCGATCCCCATGGTCAATGACCTGGCCTTGCAGATGAGAGCTAGTGACCCCCACCAGCTCAATGAGTCTTAGGATTGGAGGTCTGCACGGGGAGGAGGTACAAGAGCTAGTGAACTCTCAGGTCAGCGAGTCCCAAGGTCGGAGCTTAATGCAAGTCTGTAGTTCACAGTCTGTGACTGGCAAGTACTGGGATTGATACCAATGATCAAAGCCCAGAGTCCGTGAGCCTGAAAGTCGAAGCCCAGTGGTTAAAGCTCCTGAGTCGATGTGTCCAGAAATCAGAAGCCCAACATCTGCAAATCCATGGGAGGCTGGAGGCTCAAGGGTGGTCCATTCTATGATTGGAGGCCTGTCTTAGTGTGTGAGTGAGCTGGGGAAAGAAAAGGGGCTGGTTTTGCTGTTTATGTTTGGTGTTGGTGCTGTTACTGTGCCATTCCTGCGATTGCTTGTGTTGTTCCGCTGAACGTTGTAAGCATGCTATGTTGACTCTGGATTGTGTGGTGATGCTTGAGGGCTGCCCCCAGCACATCCTTAGGTTGCGTTTGTTGTATACTCAAGCAACTCATTTCCCGGTATGTTTCAATGTGCATGTGATAAATAAATGAATCTGAATTTCAATTTGCAAATGATTATCAGTCAATTTCAGAATCCAAGTTCGTCGAAAAAAGAACAAAGATCACGAGGATATTTCTATGCAACAACTGTAATTCTTCAATAGGTAATGGAAGTGAAATCTCCACTAAATCTCCAAAAGGAATTATATAAGCACTGGAAGGAAATAATTGTGCAGGCCTGGGGAAATAAGGGCAGCAGTATGGGATAGACTGAAAGCTCTTTCATGAGAACAGCATGGGAATGATGGAATGAGTAGTGCCTGCTTCTGCAATATTCTATAATTCTATGAAGACTGCAGAAGATTTGTGCATGATCGCTTAACTGCATTCAGACCAATTCAAGAAAAGTGACTAACAATATCTTGTGACATTGGTTTTAGGAGACTTTGGGGAATATTATTCCCCAAAGAGTAGTGTAGATTAATTGTACTCTGCAAACATACCCAAGTTATAGCCAACATGGGAGTGGTTAATATATTACTGTATTTCTAGAATGGGAACATATTGTATTTGTATCCCAGCCTTAATCATGCTGAAAGTAAACAACATAATAATTTGTTCAAAGTGACACCAGTAGAAATACAGCTCTCCAATTTTATTGCTGTGTTTGATTGGGCTACATTATACTTAATTCCCGAGTCTTTCAATGTAGTCAAGCAAGAAGAGCAATCAAGCAGACATTGAAAAGCAGAGCACCTTAAACCCTGGCAGAGCTTTCTACAGATCATTCCTTTTGTCTTTCCTGAGGGACTTAATTGCTGTCTCAACTCATTTAACATATATTCTATTTGCATCATTAGAAGCTCAAATTCACCTTCTCATTCACGTTCAAGTCACTTTTTTGACATCAGGTGGCAAACAGAATTGATGGAACTATTCCAACTGCTTAAAATCAAATCATGGCTGTGGGCCATAATGGCAGTGAAATATTTCAGAAGTGCTGCCAGGGCTCTAGCTTTGCTGGTCTCTCAGAATGTGCTGAAAGCTCTGAAAAAAAAAACAGAAAATAAAATCCCAATTGCATAATTGTACCCCTCAGTATCCTGATAAGTCTTAATTTGAAAATATGGGGATATATGTTTGCTCATGTAATTTGTAAAGGCAGTATCTTGTAGCTTAATTCCAAACCTCAGAATGTCATTCAGGAGTCTGGTGTACAGATGCTACATATTCCACACTGACGGTCACTGACCCAAGCTGCATTACTAATCAAACCTATTTTAAGAGTTACAATGAAGTTCTTAATGCCTCATTTATTGAAACTTTAGGCAGACACTTCACAGCAGGGCAATTTTACTGAAAGGCCTTTCCAGATAAGCATAGAACATCTTCCAGTTAAGAATGGGACGACTCAGTGGGGAGTCTATAAATGGTGGTTTTCTTCTGCACTAGCTCCCCTGGTCTCTCTTGGTGGCAGAGGTTATGCGTTCGGGAAGTGGTGTTGGATTAGCTTCATAACTGTGGACTGTTTTATAGATAGCACACTGGAAATTATGACCAATACCTCCATTGAGACACGCAGTCTTTGTCATCAGCCTTATTCAGCCATCCATTTGTCTCTCCCCGCCCAGATTCAGTAGCCATCTGCATCAGGTTTGAGCACGTTGCGTCTTTAAGAGGCAGGGGCTTGGATTTCAACAGTGCGAGGAAGCTTTAATTAGTAATCACAGTATCAGCAATGGCTTGGTGCTCGGTATAGTTGCACTGCATCCAACAAGTGAGGGTTCATCTTGATCCAGCTGTTTTTCAAAGCTGTCCAAAGTTGCCTTCGTGGGATCCTCATACATTAGCCCCTACCTTGCAAATCAAGTCTTCTTGTGCCAAAGTCTCTTCTTTTATTCACGCACAGTAGATTGTGCCACATGCTCATCCGGAGAGATCTTGCCATTCTGTTGCCTTTAATAAAAATTCACTTCTTAATGATAATGGCTGTTCTGTTATCACAGCAGATTCTCTGAGATAACTTAAACCCCTGCTACAGCACAGAGGCAGTCTCTGCTAATGGCAGTACATTTGTTCTAATTTAGTGGAGACTCTTATATTCTTTTTAAATGCCTTCGAAAGATGTCTTGGGTGAATGTGCATCAAGAGAATTCAACTTTTATATTCTCACATTGAAGTGCCATCCTAATTATTTTTTATAAATTAATCTTCCCAGATAGTACAAGGATGCCATAGAAACAAGAGCATTGTCTGGTCAAGAGCACATACTTCTTTCTGGTAATTTAATCTATTGTCTAAAATAGGAAAATGAGCTTTTCATTAAAACAAAGGCACAGTGACTTGATTGAGGCATTTTAAGGTCCGTTGCATTCTGATGAGGTAAAAACTATTTCCTCTGATTGTAGGTCAGTAACTAGAGGTACAAATATCTCCAAGACAACAATGAAATCAGTTTTCAATAGAGAGGATTGAGGATGAAGGGTTTTAAATTGATCTTCTTCAATGAAGAAAGATTTGCTTTATAAACATTTATCACCAGTCAGTAGTACTAAATGTATTATTTAGTCATGAGTGTTTTTGGGGGCAGAGTATAACCACGTAGTATTATTGAGGAGGGAAGAATTCCTAATAGTATCCTCCATGTTCTTAAAGGGTTATTTCAAAGTACTTCACATCCAAAGCTTTGAAATGGGTTTGTAATGTTAGACACATCACAGCCAATTTATGGTTGTAGCAACAAACAATCTGTTGCAGGAACTTGGCAAGTTGAGCATCATCCGTCAATATTTTGGGTCAAAACCCTGCATCAGGACTGAGATTGGAGAAACAAAATGGTTTGTATAAAGATGAGAAGGGAGTATGATGAGAAAGAAGTCCGAGATGATTGGTGGACTGAGAGGTGGTTGAAATATCGGGATGATAACGTACAGGTAATTTGCTTAAGTAGCATCGCTCTCCTTCATCCTTTTTGCAAAATGATGTCTTTTGTGTCCATGTCAGGAAGCAGACAAGGAAAGGCATGGATGACTTTAAGAGGTGTAGTAGTCCCTCAGCACCAGGCTGTGCCTTGCTGTGAAGACTCAGAAAAGAGTTTTGAGCCCACAATCTCCCAAATTGGAAACAGGAGTACTACCACTTGAACCACAATCTAAAGCTGGTCAGTGGAAATCAGAATCCAGTTACTGCTATACCTGTGTTCAGAGTCAGATAGCTTCGAAATAGGCTTTTCAGCCCAACTTATATCAATCAAGACCACAACCTGTGCAAGCAGATTTCCCTCATCTTGTCCTTGTATCTTTTGTTTAGCATTTAAACTTGTGCCCCTTGGTACTTGAACCAATTGCTAATGAAGACAATTTGCCTCTATTTACTCTGTCGAAGCCAGTGTCAGTTTTGTCCATGAAGACACATGAGACTGCAGATCCTGGAATTTGGGGTGATACACAAGATGCTGAAGGAATTCAATTGGTCATGTCTCATCTATGAAGGAGAATGGACAGATGAAGGGTTTCAATCCAAAAGTCAACTGTTCACAGTTTTGTTAATCTCTATCAAATATTTATCCAATCTTTGTTGCAAAAAGAACAATCCCAGCTTCCGCAGTCTAAACTTAAGGTTGAAGCCCCTCATTGTTGAGACCATTTTGTTAAGTGCTTTTTGCACTCTCCCTGGGACCTTCATAATATTCCCAAAGTCTCTTTGAACCATGTTGTGTCACTGATGAAAGGCAAGATTCACCCTCAGACTGTCAATAAAATCAACATGATGGCACAATCTTTAACAACTTTAAAGAGGGAACTGGATAAATAAGTGGAAAGAAAATCTTTCCATGAATAAGTTATGGGTGAAAGGCAGGAAAATGGAGCAATATGATTTCTTTCACCATCCTGACATAGGTATAGTAAGGTCAATAGCCTACTTTGTGCTGCAGAAGTCTGTGGAAGGGATTTCTGTACACACACTGTGATCAGGGACAATGGGTGAGGTAATAGATTAGTCAATGCACATTCCTGTTAAAGAACTCAGCTGAAAATTATGCTACCTGCTGTGTGAACTTAATATGATGCATCCAGGCACAGAGGCAGGAAAATCTTCCCTTATGATTCAATGTTTTAAAACAAAACACGAATTATATCTTTTCATGTGGCACAAAATTGGAAAAGGCAAAAATATTTAAATATTAACTTCTCATGCAACAAATCACGGATGAATGTTCTTCCACAGTCTTGAGTCATGGTCTTCACTGAGGGGAAATGTGAGAGTGTTGTTCATCAGCAAATTGTCTCTCAGCCAAAACTTCAAATGCAATGGGTTTCCTTCAAGAATTCTTTATGCTATACAAAAAAGGTTTTGTTTTCCCTAGAAAGAAACCTTCTCTCTTGCATTGAACCTCACAAGTCATGCAAACACGGTCAAATGGGACTAACTTAGGGGAACACCTTAGGTTAGCATCGACAATGTGTGTCTATATGACTCATAGATGATTCTGTCACAGAAGGAGACTAGTCTTCCCATTGAGTCCATTCTGACTCTTAGCAGAGCTTCTCAGTCATATTCCTTGGCCCTTTCCCCATAGCTCAACAGATAATTTTCTCTTGAAGACCAACCCAAATCACTTTTGAAGTCCATAACTACTGGGTACCTTAACTCATTTTTAGATTTCTAATGAAGATTTCTCTGCAACCAGAAGATAGTGAATATAATGACAAAACATGACACCATTTGGAAGGGACCTTCAATTTCCAAAGGCTCTTCAAACACCTTGAGTCTACATTGCAGGCAAAGCTTGAGCGACAATGAGACTCGTTTCCTGGTACTTCTACAGCTGCATAACTGCAGAGAGTTGCTTGATTTTCCATCCTGAAGTAAGCAGAATAGTTGTGGTATTGGCTAAGTCATTGCGGCTATTAGAAGAATAAGTAGATTAATTTTTGATTGTTAATGGAATAGAGGGATTTGGAGAATCGATGTAGAAGAGGAGATGAGAAGCAAGTCAGCAATGGGCAGTTTTGAGGGGCTGAAAGGTCTATTCCTGCTTCTATTTTCTTTATATTTTCTGAAAATGGAACATTGAAACCCACCGCCAAAAGCCAACCTTGATGCAGATTTTTATACCTTCAGTCCCTATTGACCATCCCCAGTGACTGGTCATTATCCACTCCCTTATGGAAATATGTCTCTCATCCCAAGTTGTCCATGCTGATCCAGGTGACATTCTATGCTGGTCCCATCAGTTTGATATATTTTCCTCTAAACCTTTCCAATCTGCATTCCTGTCCAAAGATCTTTTCATTGTATGTGTATCTGTATCCATCTGTTCAGGACTATTGCTCTTTTAGTAGCAGGGCTACAGAATTTCTAGGTGGGGTCAATTGGGGTTCATAAGTCGTCACAACGCTATTGGATGAGCTGGACAAATGAGTCATTTACAGAGAAATTTCACTCTCACAACGACCTTGAGATGTTGTTCACTGGTGCACTAATAGTTTACTGTCCCGTCCCCCCCATCCCTTCTCAGAAGCATTTCTCCCCACGATTTCAGCGAATTTAACTGCATCCAGGTGACATTTAATGTGACTATGAATCATCGACGATGAACATTAAAAGAGACGTGTCATGGAAACAAAGTACTGAATGTATTTATCCTTAAATGCCCAGTTATTAAAAGTGTTTTGTTTCCCATATTGCAGAGCCATGTTGCTACCTGCTAAGAGAGTGCCAAGATGTGAGTCCAGCTTTGCCAATCTTCATTGCTACTTGCACCGCATTAGTATAAGAAAGAGCTCATCTTTAGGTGATTGTGCTAATCATAAATGAAAGATCATCCATCTGCTTCCTTGGCAACTGAAACATTGCATTCTCAAGGGAAGGTTCTGATCACTGGAAGCAGTGAGAGCAGACAGAGTGATGGATTTCTGTATTGTATTATAGCTTGTAAATGTTCCGGCATCTAACTGATCGGGCCAGGTGACCTGTATTCAAAGGGGTGAGCAGGAGATTCTGGTGTTAATATATTCTCAGAGGGCTGATGGTTTTGTTCTGGGTTGACAGGCTGAGAGCAATGATCTAAAGTACATTAGTTAATGTTTCATTGAATAGCCAAAAGATCGGGGGGTTCAGTGCTGATTTCAGCCCAGCTTCCAGGCAGATGTTATAGCACAGTATTGAGATGGTGCCATATTTCAGTTTTCACATGATTCCTTCCATACCTGGGAATTTAAATTCATCTTATTAAATTAATCTGCAATTAAAGCTAGTTTTATTTATGGTAAACATAAAGCTACCTGACTATTGAAAAAATTCATCTGGTTCACTAAAGTCCCCTTGGGAAGGAAATGTACCATCCTCACCCAGCCTGGCCTTCACATGACTCCAGACCAGCCAATCTGGTAGACCATCAGATGCCATAGCAGCTCAAGGGAAAATAGGGTATGAAGAGTAAGTGGTGGCATTTTCCAGTGATGTCACTGATAAAAATATTACATTGAGGTTCTGCCTTCTCTCTGAAGAGAATACAACAATCCCTTAGGACTATAAAGCAATGATTGACCAACAACAATGGACCATCTGGTCCTTACCTCATTTGAATGATTCGGATGTCATCAGCCATGCATTGGTTGATGGATTTTGAAACATCACAACATGGAAGTACTTGGGAGCCCTATGACTATGGAAAACATCAATGTAAAGGTAATATTTTTTCCATCAAGAAAGTTGTTCGTGTGTCCAAACATTGTAACTCAGGCCATGCTGACTGCTGTTATTAAGATGATTTGGGGGAGGTTCTCCCTGGAGTGTTTGTGATTATAAATGTTGACTATAAGCAGTTGAATAGCTACCTACCACTGACCTCCCAATAACTACAACAATCCTTTTCTGTGTTAGTTTTAATTATGACCACCAGCGAATTAACTCTTGCTTCTAAATAGCATTAACACTTGCCAGGGCTTTCTGATGCTGCACGCAGTCAAATATCTTGATGGAACTTTCACTTCACACCTGGAACTCAGCTCTTTTATTCCTATTTCGTCCAAGTCTGTGTTAGATTTGTCAAGGATTATGGAGACTGAACTAAAGCACAGAGTATAGTCCAGGATCCAAGTAGCCATAAATGTATTGAATGATGAGGTACGGTCAAGGGACTTTATGGACTATCCTTGCTTCTACAAGACGATGAGAGATGTCAGAGAATTGACAGCTCATAAAACAACCTTTCTGACCAAGCAGTGGTTAGCATAATGATTTACAGCACTAGCTGTCAGATTGGGGTTCAATTCCCACAACTGTCTTTAAGACCATAAGACATAGAAGCAGAATTAAGCCACTCGTCCCATTGAGTCTGCTCCGCCATTCCATCACTATTATTTCTCTCAACCCCATTCCGCTGCCTTCTCCCCATTTCCTTAGGTGCCTTTACCAATCAGGAACTAGCAGCCTCTGCTTTAAATATACTCAATAATCTGGTCTCCTCAGCCATCTGTGGCAATGAATTCCGCAAATTCACCACACTTTGGGTAAAGGAATTCCTCCACATCTCTATTCTACTCTGAGGCTAATCCCTCTGTTCCTATAGTTTCCAGCACTGGAGGAGACATCCTCTCTGTGTCCATTCTATCTAGGCCTTTCAATAGATTTCAATGAGATCCCCTTTCATTCTTCTAAACTCCAATGAGTGCAGGCCCAGAGCCATCAAATACTCTGCATACATTTACACTGTCATTCCTGAGGTCATCCTTGTGAACCTCCTCTAGACCCTCTCTGATGCCAGCACATCCTTTCTTAGATAAGGGACTCAAAATTGCTCACAACACTCCAAGTACATTCTGACCAATGCTTATAAATTTTCAACATTACTTCCTTGCTTTTATTGAATTGAATTGTCTTCATTTCTTACATTCTTCATATAAATGAGGAGTAAAAATCTTCACGTTACATCTTGGTCTGAATGTGCAGTGTATAATTTATAGTAATTCGTAATAAGTAGTATGTACAACAGGACAGTCAATAAAGCAAAGAAATACAATTGTATCAGCATGAGTTCATCAGTCTGATGGCCTGGTGGAAGAAGCTGTCCTGGAGCCTGTTGGTCCTGGCTTTTATGCTGCGGTACTGTTTCCCGGGAATGGTAGCATCTGGAACAGTTTGTGGTTGGGGTGACTCAGGTCTCCAATGATCCTTCGGACCCTTTTTACACACCTGTCCTTGTAAATGTCCTTTGTGCATTCTAGTCCTCTTGAAATGAATGCTAACATTGCATTTGTCTTCCTCACCACTGACTCAACCTGCAAATTAACCTTTAGGGAAATCTGTACCAAGGTTCCCAAGTCTCTATGCATCTCTGATTTCTAAATTTTGTCCTCATTTGGAAAATAGTCTATTCCTTTATTCCTTTGACCAAAATGCATGACCATACACTTCCTGACACTGTATCCCATCTGCCACTTCTTTGTGCATTATCCTCATCTAGGTCCGTTTGCAGACTCTTTGCTTCCTCAGCACTACCTACCCCTCCACCTATATTTGAATCAATTTAGCAACAGTGCCATCAATTCAGGCATCCAAATCGTTAACATATAATGTGTAAGGAGTTTATACATCCTCCCCCATGATCTTAGGCTGTTCCAGTTTCCTTCCATATTCCAAAGATGTACCGGTTAGGGTTAGTAAATTGTGGTCATGCTATGTTGGTGCAAGAAGCACGACAATATTTGCAGGCTGCCCCAAGCATATCCTCAATGCAAAAAACACAGAAACATAGAAAACCTACAGCACAACATGTCCCTACCTCAGAAATTACTAGGTTTACCTATAGCTCTCTATTTTACTAAGCTCCATGTACCTACCTAAAAGTCTCTTAAAAGACCCTATCGTATCCACCTCCACCACCGTTGCTGGCAGCCCATTCCACGCACTCAACACTCTCTGAGTAAATAACTTACCCCTGACATCTCCTCTGTACCTACTCCCCAGCACCTTAAACCTGTGTCCTCTTGTGGCAACCATTTCAGCCCTGGGAAAAAGCCTCTGACTATCCACACAATCAATGCCTCTCATCATCTTATACACCTCTATCAGGTCACCTTTCATCCTCCGTCGCTCCAAGAAGAAAAGGCCAAGTTCACTCAACCTATTCTCATAAGGCATGCTCCCCAATCTAGGCAACATCCTTGTAAATCTCCTCTGCAGCCTTTCTATGGCTTCCACATCCTTCCTGTAGTGGGGCGACCAGAACTGAGCATAGTACTCCAAGTGGGGTCTGACCAAGGTCCTATATAGCTGCAACATTACCTCTCGGCTCCTAAATTCAATTCCACGATTGATGAAGGCCAATACACTGTACGCCTTCTTAACCACAGAGTCAACCTGTGCAGCTGCTTTGAGTGTCCTATGGACTCGGACCCCAAGATCCTTCTGATCCTCCACACTGCCAAGAGTCTTACCATTAATACTATATTCTGCCATCATATTTGACCTACCAAACTGAACCACCTCACACTTATCTGGGTTGAACTCCATTTGTCACTTCTCAGCTCAGTTTTGCATCCTATCAATGTCCCGCTGTAACCTCTGACAGCCCTCCACACTATCCACACCACCTCTTCTCCATCAACTTACCAACCACTTTTGCAAGTGCCACATTTCACTCTATGTTCTGATGTTTAGATGTAAAAGGTGAGAAATTAAGCTAATCTTAGATCTTTCATTGACCATGTCTATAGTCCTCACCTCAGAAAAGTGACTAACATAATCAAAGGTCCCTCCTATCATTGTCATTCTCTCTTCTGCCTCTTCTAATGAGCAAAGGATATAAAAGCTTGAAAACATGCATCACCAAGTTCAAGGACAGCTTGAGGGCAAGAATCTTGAGTGGAACAGGAGAATAAAATGGCAAGATCAAACTGAAGAAGAAGCAATGTATTTAAATGTCTGCTGAAGCTAATTCCAGAGTTGACAGAAATGGTAAGGCTGGGGCAGCAGAGAATTAGAATCAGGTTTAATATCATTGATATATGTCATGAAATTTGTTGTTTTGAGGCAGCAGTGCATTGCCATAAATAATAATAAAAACTATAAATTACAATAAGTATATATAAATAAGAAAATTAATCTAAATAACTCATGCA
Source organism: Hemitrygon akajei (assembly GCF_048418815.1). NCBI lineage: Eukaryota > Metazoa > Chordata > Chondrichthyes > Myliobatiformes > Dasyatidae > Hemitrygon > Hemitrygon akajei. The sequence continues at coordinate 49,898,419 of NC_133127.1, read as the reverse complement.
AAAAGAGGCGAAAAGTACTGAGGTAGTGTTCATGGGTTCATTGTCTATTCAGAAATATGATGGTGGAAGGGAAGAAACAGTCCCTGAAATGTTGAGTGTGTATCTTTGGGCTCCAGTGCCTCCTCTTTGATTGTAACAATGAGATGGGGGCATGTCGTGAGTGATGGGGATTCTTAATGATAGATTCTGCCTTTTTTGAGGCTTTGCCTTTTGAGGGTGTCCTGCTTGCTGGGGAAACGTGTGCCCATGATCAAGCTGGCTGAGTTTACAACTTTCTGCAAATTTTATTCTCCTCCTCTGCAGTGGTCCCTCCATACCAGACAGAGATGCAACCAGTTAGAATGCTCTGCAACATACATCAGTAGAGATTTGCAAGTGTCTTTGGTGACATATCAATTCTCTCAAAACTCCTAATTAAATATAGCTGCAATCATGCCTTCTTTGTAATTGCAGAAATATACCGGGCACAGGATAAATCCTCAAGGATATTACCACCTTGTAACTTGAAACTGCTTACCCTTTACACTTTTGATCTCAAAATGAGGACTGGTATGTTCCTCTTGACTTCCTCTTCCTGAAATTCACAATCAATTCTTTCATCTTCCTGATGTTGAGTGCAGGGTTTTTGCTCCAATACCACTCAACTAGCTGATCTATCTCACTCCTGTACAGCTCCTCATCACCATCTGAAATTCTGCCAACAATAGTTGTGCCATCAGCAAATATATAGATGGTATTTGAGCTGTGCCTAGCAACATAATCGTGAGTGTCGAGAGAACAGAGCAGTGAGCTAAGCATGCATCCCTGACTTGTACCTGCGTTGATCCTCAGCGAGGAGGAAATGTTATTTCTGATCCTCACAGATGGTGATCTCCCGGTGAGGAAGTCGAAGATCCATTTGCAGAGGGAGATACAGAGGCTCTGGTTTTGGAGCTTGTTGATTAGAACTGAGGTTATGATTGCATTGAACACTGAGTTTTTTTTAATGAGCTGAGCTAAAGGAGGCACTAGAGGGTGACTTCTCCCATCTCATCAGCAAAACAGTTACATTCTTCTTATTCTAATGTCTTTATCTTCCTTTCCTTTGATCTACAGTGGCACTCAAAAACTATGGTTCTGTACGACAGTGTGTTCCCATTCTTGGAGCTTGCTGATTGGCCATGTTTTGGCACCTCCAGGTTTGGCTTGAAGTCAGGTGACTTTGGGGCCTGCTCGGCCCTGGGGACATGAATTCTCACTGGTGTTGCACACTGAAGTATAGCAGGAGCCGGAACATCAAATACAGCGAGAGTGGCTGTCGGAGGGCTTTGCACTTGGTAATCGATTAGCCAATTCTCAAGTCATGAAACTTGAAATAAAAAAAACAATGCTTCAGACTATCTGCCCTCTTTTTATGGAAGGAGGGATATCTGTCTCTCCTTTGTTAGTGAGAGAGAGAGAGAGAGAGAATGTGGGATGTTAAAATGTTGGAGTGAATGTTAGTTTTTAATGGACTGTAGACCATGGTCTCCCTCTGGGGCCTTTGTTGTGGCTTGCATGGTGGGTAATGGGAATGCTGATGCTTTATGTCAGAATAATTTGGGGTTGGGGAGGGTTGATGCTGCTTGCAGCTGCTTGTGTGTTGGGAAAGGGGGGGTTTGGGATTCTTACTATTTTTCTGTCATTTATTCTTTGGGGGTGTTTCTTCTGTTTCAAGAATGTCTTCGGAGAGTAAGAATTTCAGGTTGTATGTTGTATACATTCTCTGATATTACGTGAAGCTATTGAATTATTGGATTATTAAACTATTGTAATCAATAAACAGCATTTCTATTGTCCAGGTTATCCAAGGCTGAGTGGAGAATTGGTGAAATTGCATATGGGGTAGACTTATTGTGGTGATAGGCAAACTGTGGTGGGCACAAACCTTTACTTAGACAGTTGAGTCTATCCATGACACACCCCTCAAAGCACTTCATCACATTAGATGTGAGTGCCACTGGGTTGGGTGGCTAATGTTAGTGTGCTTCTATGAAAGTGACTCTAGTACATAGTCTTTTACTTGTCTGAAGGTCAAATCTGACCATGTTATTTTCTTCTGACAATTAGCAATTCTGGCAGTTCTTTAAGCTTGTTATTATTTCTTTGGATAATTCTTTTGTCTCTTTCAGCTGTGACAGTGGATCCAGGGCTGGTGTGTTTACCTTTGATCTTTCACTTGTACTCTGATTTGATCACGTAAATAACTTCTGGCAGATTGGATTGCAGGGTGCCTGACTCTTCATTGTAGTACTGAAAGCATATAGTTTTCTGAGCCCTGCATGACTCATTCACTCAAAGGTGGATAGCAAAGACCAAATGAAAAGCTGTTTGCATCTGTGAAATTAAGCTTCGCTACACCTCTGTTAGAAGCATTTTGTTCTGATATTCTGATCTGCAGAGCCTCATTGCTGGAGGAGGCTGTATTTGATGATGATTCCCAAAATACTTGAAAATGGTGTGTCATGATAAATAATCAATGTGTGATTGAAAATGTAGGTGCATGTGCCCTTAGGTTGCACCTTTCTCTAGTTCAAATGTCCCAAAGCACTTCTTAGCCAATAACCCCCTTTTCAAGTTCAGTCCATCTGATCACAGATAGCAATGTCCCTCCAGTATCAAAGAGATAGTGGTCTAGAAGATTTGTCTTATTGGTTGCAGAATCATCAGTAACTTGAATATTGGGGAGACCTCTTGTTCTTCCACTTACTGTGTTGAGATTTTGACACTGACATTGTCTTGAAACCTCAGAAAGCATGACAATTCCAATCAATCAAATCAGTCAGAAAACTGTCAACAGGCAAATGAGTTCTTCTATTGAACTCTACGTTGTCGTTAGGATTTGCAGCACATTAGTAGGTTTGACATTATTGCCCACCTCTACTTGTAACAAAATGTCTGGCTTTCTCTTTTAACTTACACATTAAACAGGGAGTTCTATACTATTGATCTAAGCATAAAGACACCCAGAATGTGCTCTGACTTAGAGGTGACCGTGTTCTATGACTGGGTTAGAAATTCAATTGTGTTATTGAGGGATTTAAAATTTTTCTTTCTTACGATTGTTTGTCTGGACCTCTGGATTGACACTTTCATCATGTAACCACTGCATTACCGTACATAACTGCAACCATGGTAACAGAGTTATTCACACCAATGTGTTACCATGGCAGTTTTCATAACTCCAGCATCCTATTACAGTCAAAGAAACGCGGCTCACTGTATTGAGATAACTTATTCCATCAATCAGTTCTATGAAAACAATGTATAAGGTCAAAGTAAAACCAACCAAGGTCAGACCTTGCACCCCTGTATTTTTTCAGCTGCAAGTATTCCCCGTTTCTCCCTTAAAAGAGGTAATACTAAAGAGCTTAGTTCCATCTACTCCCTTTGTAAAGAGTTAAACTGCCCTCTTCTCCCACCACCATTGACCTAGTGTTTTTCTCAATTTGTTCCTCTTATTTCATAATCTTAAAAATAGTTTGGTATGGCAGCTGCTCTGCCCAAGACTGTAAGAAATTGCAGAGATGTGTACATCACACAAGCCAGCTTCCCCTCCATGGACCCAGTCTATACACACCACCAACCCTGATCATCAGCACTACTCTACCCTTCCACTACACAGAAGATACAGAAGCTTGAAGACACACACCACCACGACACTCCTGCTCTTGAATGGACTTCTCGTATGATAAAGATGAACTCTTGATACCTAATTTGTCGAGTCCCTTGCACCTTATTGTCTACCTATACTGTACTTCCTCTGCAACTGTAACATTATATTCTGCATTCTGTTATTGTGTTTCTCTTTGTACTACCTCAGTGTACTTATGTTTTGAAATGATCTATATGATGACAAGTTTTTCACTGTATCTTGGTACATGTGACAATAATAAACAAATTACCAATTGCCTCTGTTCAATCTCCTTCCAGCTAATCTGCTCTATTGCAAAGATATCATTGAATCTTTAACACTCTGATCATTTGCAACCTTGGTGATATTTATTCCTTACTCATTCGCAGTCTATTTTTATTGCATATAGTGTATCACACTATCTCTGTATACATTTTCCCCTGTGTTTACAAAACCATCTATGATTATTCTCAATGGTAAGACTATATTCGCTGTACCCAAATTCAGGCATTACTAGGCACTAAGATCAAAAGTGGTCTCTGATCTGGTCCCAGGTATGTCACTTCCAACTTTCTTCAGTCTAAATGATACCAAATGACCATAACTCACAAATTCTTGATCCTATTTCTCTCCAATTACAACACCCTCTTGTATTCCATACTTGTTTTTTACTGGAAAACTTCTTGAAAGAAGCAACATCTGTCTTCTAAAAATCTATAACTATCATACCATACACTGGGGCTTTATCTACCCAACCCATCACTTAATTGAAAAAAAAATGGATATATTTGTCAAACATGCCTTATCTTTATCCTGTCTAAGCAGTTTCTCTTTTATTTACCTTTCAGTGTCTTCAGTAACAGAGCTGGCCTGTTCTTGATATTGATGGAAATCACATTTATAGAAACTAAAAGATTTTGTAGATAATGAATGATCTATAAGGACACCTAAAACTGCTATGATAATTTTGGAAGGGTCATATAGGAATTTATTTTCCTCTTCTTGGTGCAGAGTATTTCTCCATTGCTTTGTATCTCCCAGGAATTGAGATGAGCATAAAATTAATAGATAGAAGTTGGTCATAGCAAACTTAATATTCCATTCATCTAGAGCAGAGGTTCCCAAATGTTTTTTTTTAATGCCATGGACCAATACCATTAAGCAAAGAATACCTGAGCCCCAGATTGGGAACCCCTGATCTAGAGAAAGGGAGTGTGTGATGGACCAGATGGAACTTTTCTACCATCTTGTATGCTTGATCTTGAATTACAATCTTATTGGATAGACCAAGGAGGCTATAAAGTACAGCCTGAACTGCAGTAATAGTCCCTGACATTTCTGTGATCCAATAGGAAAATCATCAATGATAGGATACAATATACGCTGTTCTAGGATTGCTCAATGTATAAGGTCAAAGTAAAACCAACCAAGCAACTCTCAAGTCTGCACAATGACAGGGTACTTTCCTACTGCAACTATAATTTATGATGCTGGCATTCTTCCTTCTAATCCAGAAAGTAATTTATTTGTTTGCTACTTCGGGAGAACTTTATCGGAGGGTACTGGCAGTAAATATGTACAAGATTGCTATTCACCAGTTGGGCAATTATTCACTGATATTCTGAAGCACATTTAGCATGTGTTGACAAAATGAATTTAACACAACAGTTCAGGGTTGACCCTAAACTTTAATGGAAGTTTCCACATTCTCTACAGCTATAGTCTTGCTTGTCAGGTTTTTTTTGTTATTCCTTCTTGTTTGCAGCTAATTATTCATGCTGTCACTTTTGTAATAGTCTTCTTTGTCTTGCTCTGACCTTTCAGATTTGCCTTTGGTGTACAAATTGACATTTCTTTTAACTATTCTTTGTCCTTTTCAGTTAAATATTCTTTGCCAAATGTTTACCGATCTGTCAGCACCCAGGAAGCCAGAATACAGTAATACTGTATATACTGTTACATTTCTCCTGATTCCCTTTCTTCTCTTGCTCCTTCCAATCTATCCCTGGTCTTCCCTCCCTTCCCAACTTTCCTCTTAACCCATCTCTTCTCCTCACCTGCTCATCACCTCCCTCTGGTGGCCCTCCTTCCTCCCTTTATTCCATGGTCCACTGGCATGTCCTATCAAATTATTTCTTATCTTCAACCATTTGTCTCTTCCACCTATCACTTCCCAGCTTCTCACTTCATCCCCCACTCTCTTTCCCATCCACCTTCCCCCTCATCTGATTTTACCTGCCAGCTTGTACTCCTTCCTCTCCCCATGCTTTCTTATTCTGGCTTCTTACTCTTTCTTTTTGTGTCCTCGTGAAGAGTCTCGACCCATAAAGTTGACTGTTTATTCCTCTCCCCAGATGCTGCCTGACCTGCAGATTTCCTCCAGCATTTTGCATGTGTCGCTCTGCATTTCCAATACCTGCAGAATCTGTTGAGATTACCTCTAGTCTTCTTATTTTGTTTCTTAAAAGTTCAAAAATAAATTTTTATTAATGTACATATCTGTCACCATACACCAACCTGAAATTCATTTTCATGCAGGCATTCAGATTAAATATAAAGAAACCCTATAGAACCAATGTAAAACTGCAGACAACAATGATGAGCAAATAACCTATGTGCAAAAGGCAAATACAAAAATGAAAACAAAAAGAGAATTATAATAATAAATTAATAAAGAATAAATATTGAGACTTGAGTTGTAGAGTCCTTGAAAGTGAGCCCATAGTTTGTGGAATCAGTTCAGTGTTTGGGGAAATGAAGTTATCCCCTCTGATTCAAGAGCCTGATGGCTGTTTCTGAACCTGGTGATGTGAGACCTACGGCTACTGCACCTCCTTTCAGATGACAGTAGCACGAAGAGAGCATGGCCAGATAGTGAAGGTCCTTGATGATAGATGCTGCTTTCCTGTGAAAGTGCTCCTTGTAGATGTGCTCAACCATTCCTCCATAATGATTCTTGTCATCCTCCCCTTCTTGATTGCATCTATCCATATATTTTGCCCACATTTGGTTCCATCTGCCTACCTCTCCCCTAATGGTTTCCTGCCTCATCTTCCTCACTTATCAAATACTAACACTGACAGCACTTTGTATTCTCTCTTATCACCCTCCAACAGCTATCTTCACCTTCAACTTCCCTCCCCTAACCTGCCTCCATCTTCCTTTTTTTTGCCTGCATCCACACACCAACTCCACCTTTCTCCCTCCCCTACCTGGTTCCGTCTGCCCGTCATCCTTCACCTCTCTTTGACTCTGGTGAGAGGTGAAGGATGACGGTTTCTCCTATAGAAACCTGTGTCATTACACACTCTCTCCTCTTTACACTGGCTATCTTCCCTTTCCACTCACTCCTGATCTAGCGCTTTGACCCAAAACATTGACAATTCCTTTCCCCTCATAGATATTGCCTTAACAATTGAGTTCTTCAATCAGTTTATTTATTTCTCCTGATGTTTGTAATATGACAGCAGATACATATTAGAATATGTATGAAGGATCTTTATACAATTGCCTGATTATGCTGCGAAATGTTTTATCAATCAGGTTTTACTCCCATTGTACAATGCAGCCCATTCTCTTCATGACAACACAATTACAAGCTATTATTTCGGAAGATAATGGAGTAGAAATTCAACTTAGATGGTGGTTAGAGTGTAGGTCGAGTGGGTGTTCAGCGCCTTCTACCAGTTTCTTGCTCGCTGATGCCAGAGGAATGTGTTTGTGTGTCATAGTCTTTCTCTCCCTCTCGTCTGCTGCTCCCAGAGGAAGATCCCTACATTCAAATGGTTTCTCTCTCTCCCTCTCACTCGATGCTGCTGGAGTCTTGGGTCTTGTGCAAAGTTTATGTGGTGAACTACATATACCTGTCTGGACACGCCCCCCACCCCGGCTGACTGCTCCTGTGGCTCCTCCCACAGACCCCGGTATAAAGGCGATTGGAGCCACAGACCCTTCCTCAGTCTCCAGGATGTTGTGTGATGGTCACTTGCTGCTTGTGCTTTCTTCCAGCCAATAAAAGCCTACCTTAACCTACGTCTCAGAGTTATTGATGGTGCATCAATTTTATTGGCTGGAAGTTTTAAAACATGGAAAGCATTTTACGTCTGGAAAAATTGGACATTGATCCTCAAGACTCAGAAGCAGCTCTTGCCTTTGAACTCTGGCTTGCATGCTTCCAATCATACTTGGAACAGATTCCCGTGACTGAGTCCGCTATTATGCACAGAATCCTCCTTTCGAGGGTCACCTCGAAGGTTTACTCCCTTATTAGGGACCTGCCGACCTACCAAGGGGCACTGGACGCCCTCAAAAGACAGTACCTGTGGCCGGTGAACACCGTCTATGCAAGTCATCACTTAGCGACGCGGCGGCAGAGAACCGGCGAGTCAAGCGGAGAGTTTCTCCGAGCCTTACAGACACCCGTGCGGGCCTGCGACTGCAAGGGACTGACAGCGGAGCAGCATTCAGAGCTCCTAGTACGAGATGCCTTCGTTACAGGGATCAGGTCAGTGTACGTGCGCCAGCGGCTGCTGGAAAATGCCGATCTTACCTTACGCTCGGCGATCGAGACGGCCGACACGCTGGAGGCTGCTCTGCACAACGCTGACGCTGTCCAGCCGTGCAATCCCCCGCCGGTTCCGTGGACGCTGCAGACCCCGCCACCCGCGAGTGAATCCAACTCGGCTGCTGCCAGTCCCAAGTCCGCGCAGTATTACTTCGGCGGACTCGAAAAGCACCCCCGAAAATGCTGCCCGGCCCGAGAAGCGACCTGCTCCAGCTGCGGAAAGAAGGGCCATTTCGCCAAGGTCTGGAAGTCTGAACCACGAGCGGGGTTGAGCAGCGCCTTGTGCGAGGCATGGGGGCAGCCATCTTGGTCGCCGCCATCTTGCCTGCCCGCTTCGTGCGAGACATGGGGCGGCCATCTTTGTCGGCGCCACCTCGCCCCGCCTCTGACCGATGGGTGCTCACCAGGCACCAAGACGGCCGTTCAACTCTGGCCTCCGTAACCCTCGACCAAAGCGCCCCACACCAGCTTGCAATGTCAATGATGGACATCCTGGTGGAGGGGCACAGGACTAGATGCCTGTTTGACACGGGCAGCACTGAGAGTTTTATTGACCCAGACACGGTGCAACGCTGCAGACTCGTGACACGGCCGGTAAGCTAGAGGGTCACCATGGCTTCTGGGTCGCATTCCACAGACATCCGGGGGGGGGGGGGGGGGTTGTGTAGCGACATTGGGGGTGCAGGGCACAGAATATCGGGACTTTGCGCTACTGATCATGCCTCAACTGTGCGCGCCTGTGCTATTGGGGCTGGACTTCCAGAGCCACCTAAAACGTGTGACTATGGCATTTGACGGGCCCCTCCCACCACTCACTGTCAGGAACCCTCAGTTTTGTGGGACTTCGTCACGTACCCCGCTACTGACCATGCATACACACCAACAAAAAAAATCCCACCCAGCACCATGCCGACAGCTGCGCTACTGACACCACTTGCAGCCTCTCCACCCTCAAGATCCCTCCCCCACTGCTGTTCGCCAACCTGACCCCCGACTGTAAACCTGTGGCAACTAAAAGCAGGAGGTACAGCGCAGGGGACAGGGCCTTCATTCAGTCGGAGGTGCAGCGGCTGCTCAGGGAGGGGATCATTGAGCCAAGCACAAGTCCTTGGAGGGCCCAGGTGGTCGTTGTTTGGACCAGGCAGAAAAATAGGATGGTCGTGGACTGTAGCCAGACCATCAATAGGTTCACGCAGCTTGACGCGTACCCCCTACCCTGCATCGCGGATATGGTCAACCAGATAGCTCAGTACAAGGTGTACTCGACAATAGATCTGAAATCCGCTTACCATCAGCTCCCCATCCGCCCGGAGGACCGCCCCTACACCGCCTTCGAGGCGGGCGGCAGGCTCTATCATTTCCTGCGCGTCCCCTTCTATGTCACAAATGGTGTCTTTGTCTTCCAGAGGGAAATGGACTGGATGGTGGACCAGTGCCAACTGAAGGCCACGTTCCCATATCTGGATAACATCACCATCTGCGGTCACGACTGGCCGGATCACAACACCAACCTCCAATGATTTTTCCAAGTGGCCAAAGCCCTGAACCTTAGCTATAACAGGGACAAGTGTGTGTTCGGAACCACCCAACTCGCTATCCTTGGGTATGTCGTGGAGAACAGGGTCATTGGCCCTGATCCCGACCGTATGCGCCCCCTGTTAGAACTCCCTCTTCCCACCACCCTCAGAGCCCTCAGATGGTGTCTGGGCTTCTTTTCCTATTACGCCCAATGGGTCCCCCATTACGCGGACAAGGCCCGCCCCCTGGTCAAGTCCACCGCATTTCCCCTCTCTGCCGAGGCCCGCATGGCCTTCAGCCGCATTAAAGGGGACATTGCCAAAGCAACGATGCATGTGGTGGACGAGACCATTCCCTTCCAAGTAGAAAGTGATGCCTCCAACTTCGCGCTGGCTGCTACCCTCAATCAGGCAGGAAGGCCGGTAGCATTCTTTTCTCGTACCCTTCAAGGCCCTGAAATTCGGCACTCCGCGGTGGAGAAAGAAGCCCAGGCCATAGTGGAAGCTATTAGGCACTGGAGGCACTATCTCGCCGGCAAAAGGTTCACCTTGCTGACCGACCAGCACTCAGTTGTGTTCATGTTCAGCAACCAACAGCGGGGCAAAATCAAAAATGATAAAATTTTGCAGTGGAGAATCAAACTCTCCACCTACAACTATGATATCCTGTACCGGCCTGCCTGGAAGACTCAATGAGCCCCCTGATGCCCTATCCCGGGGAGCGTGTGCCAGTGCGCAGCTCGACCAGCTATACGCCCTCCATGTAGATCTTTGCCACCCGAGGGTCACCCGATTTTACCATTTCATGAAAGCCCAGAACCTGCCTTACTCCCTTGAGGACATCAGGATGATGACCAGGGACTGCCAAGTCTGCGCTGAGTGCAAACCGCTCTTCTACCGTCCTGACAAGGCACAACTTATCAAGGCCACCCGCCCCTTTGAGCGACTGAGTGTTGACTTTAAGGGCCCCCTTCCCTCCACCGACTGTAATGTCTACTTTCTCAACATTATCGACGAGTAGTCGCGGTTCCCCTTTGCCATCTCCTGCCCCGACACCACTGCTACGTCTGTCATAAAAGCCCTGCGCCAGCTCTTCACTCTGTTCGGATATCCCTGCTATATCCACAGTGATAGAGGGTCCTCCTTTATGAGTGACGAGCTGTGCCAGTACCTGCTGGCTAGGGGTATTGCTACTAGTAGGACCACAAGCTAAAATTCCCAGGGAAATGGACAGGTGGAGAGGAAGAATGCCACAGTGTGGAAGGCCACGCTTTTAGCCCTTAAGTCAAAAGGGTTGCCGGTCTCTCGATGGCAGGAGGTCCTCCCCGAGGCACTCCACTCTATCCGCTCTCTGTTATGTACGTTCACCAATGCCACCCCTCATGAGCGCCTCTTTTCTTTTCCCAGGAAGTCTGCCACTGGGACCACCCTACCGGCTTGGCTGACGTCCCCAGGGCCGGTGCTGCTCCGGAAGCATGCGAGGAGCAATAAATACTCCCTGCTGGTCGAGAGGGTTCACCTACTACATGTGAACCCCCAGTATGCCTACATGTTCTTACCTGATGGGCAGGAGGACACGGTCTCTGTCTGCGACCTGGCGCCCGCAGGAGCAGCAGACCACTACCCCGAACACTCCACGGTAACTATGAACCCTGTACCCGAGGTGACACCGCGCACACCGAGCCCTACACAGACTCCTCACGACACTCCTATACTGGGCGCCTCGCACACGCATGAGGGATCACTGATGCCTAGTGGGCTGACACCTCCAGTCAGGCCGGAATCAGCACAACCTTCGTCTCCGGTGCAATCACCGCTGGTGCTACGTAGATCGCAGTGACAGATTCGACCACCTGATAGACTTAACCTATAAATATACTTGCAAGAAACTTCGCCCCATGGGGACTCTCTTTTAAAACAAAGGGGAGGTGAATGTGGTGAACTACATATACCTGTCTGGACACCCCCCCCCACCCCCGCTGACTGCTCCTGTGGCTCCTCCCACTGACTGTGGCTCCTCCCACAGACCCCGGTATAAAGGCGATTGGAGCCACAGACCCTTCCTCAGTCTCCAGGATGTTGTGTGATAGTCACTTGCTGCTTGTGCTTTCTTCCAGCCAATAAAAGCCTGCCTTAACCCACGTCTCAGAGTTATTGATGGTGCATCAGTTTAATCGATGCAGTTTGTGGATTGGACTCTGTAGTTCTCGTTACGATGTGTTTCTGGTTGCTCTTTTCTCATTGCTGTTTTGTGTGTCAACCAGCAACACAGAGCTGGATTATTGAACCCAGCTGAACTGGTTCAATGGTTTTGACGTTCTATATTCTTTGTTTTTCACTCTTTTTTACAATTTGCATGATTTGTTCTTATTGCATGATGAGGGTTTGCTGTTTTTCTTTGACCAGATTCCATGGTTTTCTTTCTTTGTTTCATGGCTGTCTGTGGGAAGATGAATCTCAGGACTGTATACTGCCTACATAATTTGATCATAAATGTACTTTGAACTTTGAAATGTTCTTTGAACTATTGGTCTGACTGCTTGCTAAATGCTTATCGTTATTTAATTGTCTGCATTGGAATTAAAGTTCAGGCCTGTCATAGAATGGGCCATCGATCTGCTGTGTTCTTTGTAAAGTACCACATCAAAGCAGAATACTGAATATACGAATTGAAAATCAAAAAGTACTGATTTGAAATAGAAACAGAAACTGCTGGAAACACTTGGCAGGGCAACCAGGACTGGTGGAAAGAGAAATGATCGATGTTTTGGATCTGAATATTAGTACTGTGAAGAGAGAAAGAGGAGTTGGTCTTTTAGGTAGAAGGTGAGGGAGGGATGTATAGAACAGGGAGAGTGTCTCGGATAGGATTTGCTGAAATGGCTTCTGGGGTCTATTATCAGCATTAGTTGTATAATATGCAGTTAGTGGCAAGGTTGTGGTATATGTCCAAGAGGCCATGCAATATTGATAGGATAAGAAAAAATGGAGCAATATGATATAATAAAGAAAATGAAAAAGGCTGAACAAAGTTGAAATACTGCTGACAATTCAGCACTCTTTTCAAAGTAAAGTGATCATGATATAGCATGATTTTCCCAGGATTGGTGACTACTACTGTAGACTATCATTTCAGCAAAAATCCTCAGAGACCGGTCCATTTAGTGTGCTCTTCCATATGTGATAAACAATTGTTTCCTCTGAACTAACTATGCCTTGTAACAAGTTTCTGACACTATGATTTAAATCTGATAATAAATTGAACATAACTAGCAGTGCAGAATAGTCTACAGTAACCAATCTGTCCCCATTGTTTCAGCACTTGTATGAGTGTAGTTGTTTCTCTAAATTAATCACTATTAAAAATGTACTTTGTTTATGCATAGAGGTTATAATAACTTAATAAATAGGCTCTTATTTTGCAGTTGGTGTATCTTTATTGTTTCCTCTAGAATTAAATTAATAGGGCTGACAAAATTTTATTTTACCCAATAATAATGAAACAAAGAAAGTGTGTTATATTTGTTGAAAGGGTCTTAGAAAGGGTTGGTTAGAAGGCAGGTGTGGGGATGGGTTATTGAGTATTTAAACTGCAGCAGACAGTGGGGGGCACTGATGCTCCACTTGAAAATCTAGATTCAGTCTCAGAGAAGTTGATCGGCAGCTACAGGTCTCTTCACAACAACAGAGAAACAATTCACCCATCTCCACTTTCATCCTTCTCTCCCACCGTGCACCACCAATTCCATCTGCCAATTGACCCTTCCTCAGCTAGATTCACCTCTGGATTGACATTTCCTGTCCCACTCCTTCCAGAATCGGAATCAGAATCAGGTTTATTGTCACTGACGTTTGTCGTAATTTCTTCTGTGGCAGCAGTACGGTGCAGGCATAACAAATTACTACCAGTTACAATAAAAATAAATAGATAATGGAAAAGAGTAACAACAAGGCAGTGTCCATGGGTGTGTGGACTGTCCAGAAACCTGATTGCAGAAGAGAAGAAGCTGTTCTTAACGTTATGCCTGGGTCTTTAGGCTCCAATACCTCCTCCCTGGTGGTAGTGATGAGAAGAGGGTATGTACCAGCAGATGCCCTAAAGATGGATGGCATCTTCTTGAGTTACTGCCTTTAGAAGATGTCTTTGATGGTGGATAGGTGTGTGAAAGCAGTAGTGATAGAGATTGTGGAGGCATTAGTAATGAACTTTCAAGAATCTTTGGACCCTAGCATGGTTCTGGAGGACTGAAACTTTGCAAATGTCACTCTGCTTTTTAAGAAAAGAGGGAGGCAGCAGATAGAAAATTAAAGCCCAGTTAGCCTGACCTCAGTGGTTAGAAAGATGTTGGAGTCATTGTTAAGGATGAGTTTATAGAGTACTTGATGACACAGGACAAGATAGGACAAAGTCAGCATGGTTTCCTTAAGGGAAAATTTTGCCTGACAAATCTGTTGGCATTTGTTTTAGAGATTACAATTAGGATAGATAAAGAAATGGAATGGATGTTGTATATTTGGATATTCAGAAGGCCGTAGATATGGTGCCACACGTGAGGCTGCTTACCAAGTTAAGAGCCCATGGTAGCACAGGAAAGTTACCGGCATGGTTAAGTCATTAGATGACTTTTCGGAGGCAGTGAGTGGTAATTAAAGGATCCTTTCCTGGTTGGCTGCTAGTGACTAGCGATGTTCCACAGGGGTCGGCATTGGGACCACTACTTTTTATGCTGTATATCAATGATTTAAAAGACAATTTTTTTGCCAGGTTTGCAGATGATACGAAATTTCATGGAGGGGCAGGTAGTGCTGAGGAAACAGGAAGGCTGCAGAAGGACTTGGGCAGATTAGGAGAATGAGCAAGAGGGTGGAAAATGAAATACAATGTTTGAAAATGTATGGTCATGCACTATGGTAGAAGAAATAAATGTGCAGATTATTTTCTAAATGGGGAGAAAATCCAAAAATCTGAGGTGCAAAGGGACTTGAGAGTCCTTGTGCAGAACACCCTAAAGATTAACTTGAATGTTGATTTGGTGGTAAGGAAGACAAATGCAATTTTAGCACTCATTTCAAGAGGTCTAGAGATCTAGAATATAAGAGCAGGGATGTGATGCTGGCATTGAAGAGGGTTCAGAGGGGGTTTACAAGGATGATTCTGAGAATGAAAGGGTTATCACGTGAGGTACATTTGATAGCTCTGGCCCTGTACTCACTGGAATTTAGAAGGATGGGGGGATCACATTGAAACCACTTGAATGCTGAAAGGCTCAGGCAGAGTAGATGTGGAAAGGATGTTTCTCATGGTAGGAGAATCTAGGACAAGAGGACACAGCCTCAGAATAGATGGGAATCCATTTAAAAGAGTAATGCAGAGAAATGTCATTAGCCAGAAAGTGGTGAATTTGTGGAATTTGTTAACACAGGCATCTGTGGATGGCAGATTGTTGGGTGAATTTAAGGTAGAGATTGATAGATTCTTGCTTAGCCATAATATCAAAGATTACAGGGAGAAAGCAGGGGAGTGGGGCTGAGGAGGGAAGAAAAAAAGATCCATCATGATTGAATGGCAGAGCAGACTCGATGGGTCAAATGGCCTAATTTTACTCCTATGTCTTACGATTTTATGACTGTGGTTTTCTGCAGAGGAAGTCAAGAATCCATTTGGAGAAGGAGCTCTACCTTTACCAGTCTAGTGAAGGTGATTGACTAGAATTGTTGATTGTCCGCACATGGTGCCTGACCTGCTGTTTTACTCCAGCAACTCATTTTTCGATCCAGATTCCAACATCTGCAGTCACTTGTGTTTCCACTCACCTGAAATCTCCCCTCCATTTTCATCACTTGTGGCAGAATTGCGACAAGTATTGTAGATCTCACAGGCAATTGCTACTGTGGTCTGCCAAAGGCTGTCAGTTATCAAATTTTCCCTATCACTGCCATTATCATTTACATCAAAACTACAAATTACAAAACTGTAAGACCAGCTCATCATTTTCTGCCACTGTAGTCAAACTGAAAGCTCAGTTCATCTTGTAGGTTTGATATTTGATATTAAGAAGGGCCCAGACAATGAAGAGACATAACCATAAATTAAAATGCTGTTATCATAAGATTTTGACACTTAGTTTCTTTCTCTCCCCCCCCCCCCCCCCCCGAGTCAAAAGATAATGAGTTCAAATAAATAGGAAAACTGAGTGGATTAAAAGTTGCATCCATGGAGACAGGTTTCTTCTGAGCCAAACTCTTCCTCCTCAGCTGCTGCCTGGCTTGCTGGGTATTTCCAGAGCTCTCTTGTATTAGTTCAGGTTCTCGGCACCTATTCCATTTGAATAGATACTGTATAATGGTATGTACCAGTTGATTTTTTTTACAGGGTATGATTTCAAACTCTTAGTGCACAGAACTTGGTTTGAAAAATTAAGTCTTCAGCTGAGGTTATGGTGTGCTCGAGTGGTGTCATTATTTGGGCGAGATGCCACGATGATGATCCGTTCACCTAGATATGAATGTTTTCATCAATCTGCTATTCTTAAGTGTCCTGGCCAACACTTAACCTTTAAATAGATTATATGGTCATTATTACATTGCTAGGCCAGCTGGTGGCACAATGGTATCACCGCCGGACTCCGGAGCGAAGGCTCCCGAGTTCGAATCCAAGTCGGGCCACCCCTGAGCACGCTTTCCATCGTGCTGGGTTGAGCGTCGAGCTAGCCACTCGGCTTCATAAAAAATACAGGGGTCGAGACAGGAACATTCATATTGTGAACCAGTTAATCCGAAAAGGAGACCAATCTTGACACTATGCGCCAGACAAGAATGGCTGACTGTCTGGTGCAACATGCTTAGAAAAGAATTACATTGCTGTTATAAACATAGAACAGTAGATTATACAGCAGTATAGAGCAGAAATGGGTGCTTTGCCCCACAATATCTGGCCAAACTCAATGCCAAATTAAATGAAATCTCTTCTTCCTGTTCTTTCATTCCCTGCATATTCACATGTCCATCTGAAAGTCTATTAAACGCCAACATCATAGTTCCATCTACCACTATCCCTGGCACTGTGTTTCAGGCACCTTCCATTCTCTGTGTATAAAAAAACTTGTCCTGCACATCTCCTTTCAAGTTTAAAGTTCAAATTGCATTTATTCTCAAAGTAAGTACACTATATGCAACCTTGAGATTCATCTCCTTCCAGGCAGCCACAAAACAAAGAAACAGAATAGAACCCATTAATAAAAGAAGACTGTCAAACACCCAATGTGCAGGAAAAAAAATCAAATTGTGCAAACAATACAATTAAACAAATAACTTTAAGAACTGAAGTTAATGAAAGTGAGTCCACTGCTATGAAGACAGTCACAGCCAATCCAGGAGTCCTCAGTTGCAAGCCTCAACCTTAGTTCAATGCAGAGATGGGTTCAATGTCCACTCAGAAATCGGATGGCAGAGGGTAAGAAGCTGTTCCTGAATCGTTGAATGTGTGCCTTCATGTTTCTGTACCTCCTTCCGGATGGTAGCAAGGAGAACAAGGAATTATCTGGGTGATGGTGGTCCTTAATGACGGACGCTGCCTTTCTGAGGCACTACTGCTTGAAAATGCCCTGGGTACTATGAAGGCATTTCTCAAGATGTAGCTGATTAAACTTACATCTTTCTGCAGCTTACATTGATCCTGTACGGTAGCATCCCCATACCAAATGGCAATGCAGCAAGTTAGAATGTTCTCCACAGTACATCTGTAGAACTTTTTAAGAGTTTTTGGTGATATACAAAATCTTCTCAAACTCCAAATGAAATATACCCTCTGTCGCACCTTTATATCTGCATCAATATGTTGGGCTCAGGTGAGATCTTTGGTCTTACTGACATTGGGTGCAATGTTGTGGTACACCACCACTCAAGTAGCTGATATATTTTGTTCCCCTATGCCCTTTTGTCACCATCTGAAATTCTGCCAACAATGGTTGTATCATCAGCAAATTTATAGATGGCATTTGAGCTGTGCCTAGCCACACAGTCGTGGGTGTAGAGAGAAGAGCAGTGGGCTAAACACACATCTTTGAGGTGTACCAGTGGCGATTGTCAGTGAGGTGGAGGAGTTATTTCCAATTTGCACAGATTGTGGTCTTCCAGTTAGGAAGGCGATGTTCCATTTGTAGAGGGAGGTACTGAGGCCCAGGTTCTGGAGCTTTTCGATCAGAGCTGTAGGAATGATTGTGTAAATGCTGAGCTGTAGTCAATAAACAACATCCTGACAGGTATTTGTATTATCCAAGTGATCCAAGGCCATGTGAAGAGCCAATAAGATTGTGCCCACTGTAGACCTATTGTGGTGACAGACACGAATAGTAGGCTGCTCCTTGCTCTCAGGCCCGGACTTTGCTGCCTCAACTCTGCTTCACCTCAGTTCTGCCACTCCAAATTGCCTCCCAGTCCACTGAAACCACAGCCAAACATTGGTTTGTTCCCCACTCTCGGGCCTGGGGACCCAGGAAGTCTTCTCCTTCCCATCTTAAATGCATGTTCTCTCCTATTAGATATGTATACTCTAGGACAGTCTACCTTTCTATGCCTCTAAGCATTTTGTTGAATTCTATCAGATCACCCCTCATCCTCTGACTCCAGAGAAAACAACCTACGTTTGTCCAACTTCTCTTACAGCTCATACTCTCTAATCCAGGCATTATCCTGGAAAACCTCTTCTGCACCTTTTTCAAAGTCTCCACATCCATCAACCAGAGTTTCACACAGGAGTCCAAGTGCAGCCTAACCAAAGTTTTAGAAATGAGATATTACCTTACAACTGGCTCCTGAACCAGTGTGGATAATTTCACTCACCTCAAAGCTGAACTGACTTCACAACCTATAGACTTACTTTTAAGTACTCTACAAATCATGTTCTCAACATTTTTTTTAAAGTTATTTGCATGATTTGTCTTCTTTGGTACATTGGTTGTTTATAAGTCTTTGTTATTCATAGATTTTTCTTAAATTCTATTGTATTACTTAATTTTCCTGAAAATTCCTGCAAGAAAATGAATCTCAAGGTAGTATATGGTGACATATACATACTTTGATAATAAATTTATGTTGAACTTTGAACTTCAAAAACTGCTGTATGCATTTAGCTATCTTGTTTCCTAAAATACAGCCTGCTCGGAGTCCTAAAGGCATCCAGTCAAGTCTATCAATGTCAGCATAGTGTCCTTCCAAATGGTGAGGAAAGTAATAAGCTAGCAATACGTATTCCTAGTTTAACGAGAAGGTTGCTGAGCTCCAAGTTATGTCGGGGCAAGTGGAAATGTGAATTATCAGCGGTGTACCTACAGCAGGCACATAAACATAGACTGCAACTGAAGGTCTCCATTCAATGTCATGATTGTAAAATTGTACCTGGAAATGATCCTCTATGCCATCTACTCTAGGTGCAATCCAAATTGCAAGATTAGCATTTACAGAATGGCTACTCATAATTCAAGTTCTGAGTAAGTATTTTCCACGCAATCTTTTAATTCTAATAAGAAAAGGAATCTTCTAAAGAAGAAAACAACTCGGTTTCCTTTATTTTGAAGCATATGATAGGATGGGTTTTCTACTTAATATGTGCACAGCGAAGGTCCTCTACAAACCTGCCCAAATATCCACCACAGTCAGGAAGGATCATAGTAAGACCCTGGAAAAGATGAATACCTTCTTCCATGAGTCATAGAGTCAGACAGCATGGAAACAGCCCTTTGGTATACTAAGTTTGTGCCAATCATGCAGCCATTTACAGTAATCCAACACTAATACACCTCTATTTTATTCTCCCCATATTCCCATTAGCACCCGTCAGTTTCTAACCACATTAGAGACAATTTGTAGAGGTCAGTTCACCTACCAATCTTAATGTCTTTGGGATGAGGAAGAAAACTTATGAGAATAGGTTGAGCGTGCTAGGGCTTTTCTCTTTGGAGCGAAGGAGGAAGAGAGGTGACTTGGTGGACATGATAAAAGGCATAAATCATGTGAATAGCCAGAGACCTTTTCCCAGGGCAAAAATGGGTTATATGAGGGGGCATAATTTTAAGGTGATTGGGCTAAAATATAGCAGGAATTTCAGAGGCAATTTTTTTACACACAGAGTGGTGGGTATGTGGAATGCACAGCCAGGGGTGGCGATAGAGGAAGATACATTAGGGACATTTGAGAGACTCTTGGATAGGCATGTGGATGATAGAAAAATGGAAGGCCATGTGGTAGGGAGGATCAGATTGACCTTGGTGGAGTCTTTCATTGATTCTATTATGGTTATTATTATATCATGGATTTATTGAGAATGCCCACAAGATAATGAATCTCAGGATTGTATATGGTGACATATATGTACTTTAATAATAATTTTTCTTTGTACTTTGACCCATAGAAAACCCACAAGGTCAGAGGTAAATGTACAAATTCCATCCATAAAGAGAGCACTTGCGGGCGGGGTCACTGAAGTTGTGAGGCAGCAGTTCCAATGCGGTGCACCAAACTTTAGACCTTTGGAATCCCTCTATCCATAAGAAGGATAATGCTCTCTTTCAGCCTGATGAAACAATGAACCTATCTGATTTCTTTTTCCACTTGGTGACCTATTGCTTGCTGCCTTTGCCTAATCTGAGAAAAAGAGAACACCAAGCTATCTTCTTATTTTGCCACACGTAAAATGATGGAGGAATCCAGTAGGTCAGGCAGCATCTATGGAGGGAAATATTCAGTCGATTTTTCGGATAAGAATCAGAATCAAGTTTATTGTCACCAGCATGTGACGGGAAGTTTGTTAACTTAGCAGCAGCAGTTCAATGCAATACATAGTCTAGCAGAGAGAGAAAAATAATAAATAAAATAATAATAATAAAAAATAAACAAGTAAATAAATTATGTATATTGAATAGATTTTTTTAAAAATGTGCAAAAACAGAAATGCTGTATATTTAAAAAAGTGAGGTAGTCTCCAAAAATTCAATGTCTATTTAGGAATCGGATGGCAGAGGGGAAGAAGCTGTTCCTGAATCACTGAGTGTGTGCCTTCAGGCTTCTGTACCTCCTACTTGATGGTAACAGTGAGAAAAGGGCATGCCCTGGGTGCTGGAGGTCCTTAATAATGGATGCTGCCTTGCTGAGACACCGCTCCCTAAAGTTGTTCTGAGTACTTTGCAGCCTAGTACCCTTCATCTGGACTGAAAGACAGAAAGGAGATATCTCACATAAAAATGATGGAAGTAAGGGGTGAGGCAAGAGGTAGCAGGCAACAGGTGAATCCAGATGTGGAGAGGTGATAGATAATGGCGAGGACAAAGTGACTGGGAGGTGAAAGGTGGAAATAACGAAGAGCTGAAGATGATGGAATCTAATAATTGTTTGTGTGTTTATTGGGTGTGTGTGCCCGTGTGATTTTTGTGTGAAAGGCACTCATGAATAGTGTAAGACAAGTGCCTGTGATCAGAGTAGATCCAATGAGCTGAAGGGTCTATTTTTATGATGTATGACTCCATGACTGCTGAACTGCCACTACCTCTGTCCAGAAGCTTCCAGTGGTATCCTTCCAGCATGTTCTGTGCATCCCAGCACTCTCTCTCCCCCTCTCTTTCCTTCTACCCTTATCCCTACCACTGCCTTCCCCTCTCCCCTTCCCTTTATGTTTAGCATCTAACAGAAAATGGGGAGAAAATCTGCAGAAATTAGCCGGTTGTGTATTCAGATAGTAACCTCATTGTTCTGATCCAGCACACAAATCAAATTCTTTTTAAATCTGTTGGACAACAATCCCCACAGAGTGGAAATTCATGTATCAGAAATTTACCCTTACAGAATTCAGAAATCACTATTCAAAGAAGCTGACATACAGATATTGCTGAGAAAGGTCTTTTGAAGGTAGAAGGTCATGGGGTGGAACATGAAGGCTGGAAGAACTTGTTCTGTCCCACAGGAGAGGAGGTGAAAGCAAAGGTGTGAGAAACGGATTGTAGTCAAGGTCTGCTAGAGAGCTCCCTTCTGTGTTCTGTTATTCACTGTGTCATTGAAACTAGAATGCTTTGACTTTGAAGTACTGTGCCACAAAATTTCTTGTCACAAATGGACATAATTAACGACCTAACTAATCAATTTTCCTTTAAGATCTTCATGGTCAACATGCCCCACCTCCACGCCACCTTCCTCAGCCATAAGGCATGAAGATAAATTGTATATTCAAATACACACAATCATAACATATACTTGAATAAATGAATATGGACAATTGCAGAAATTTATAATGTATAGAGTCTAGCAACCCATACGCCGGCACAGCTCACATAGAAGTGCATTTGTATATATCATGCACACAGAGTTTGATTTTGAAGTGTAGATGGGGAATAATAATTAATGCTATAGATATTTTGAAACTGGAAATATAAAATGTGTGCTGTTTCACATGCTTTGCATACATCTTCAAAGTTCCCGTGAAATGTGTTGTGTATTTATATATTTAAGTATTCTTGTAGATTTATATATATATATATAGGTTGATTAAGCATCCCTGTTCATTGAAATAGTTCATTACAGGTTATATGCACTGTATAAATATGTAAATTGCATATGTCATCACGCTACCATGTGATGCGTGCACACCTCACTTAAAGTAAACCCGAAGTTAGACCCACATTCCTGAACTCCCATGTCTTCCTTGAATAAGTTTAACGATTTGAAGTTAAAAAACATAACATTGGCAACGAGGCATTTTTAAAACGTATCTGACACCGCTACCAACCTGTTAAGGTGCCACGAGATGTTCAAAATAAAATAAAACACAGCGAGAGCAATGTCAAAACAGAGCAGCCCGTGCTCTTCAGAAGGGGAGACACGATCAAGATTTTAAAGGAAAGCCAGAAAAATGGAAGAATTCACCTGATTATAAAGAGAGAGTACTGAGTGATAATCATCATTTTAAAAAAACCAGAAAGGCTGGCTACATGAGGATGATTGAGATGTTTGATTACACAAAAGTTAAGTGGATTCTATATACTGAGCAAATTGAGCAGTATTTTGAAGCAAATTAAATACCAAATGAAAAGTGAGCACCAATTTTCCTAAGTACTTTGGGGTTAAAGGCATACAGTTTGATTTGAAGTTTGACTGCCCCAACCAAACCATCAGAAATGAGCTTTGCTACTATTGTAAGAGAGATGCAGGAAAGCTTAGAACCCAAGCCACTGCTGATTGCAGAATGCTTCAGGTTTCATAAGCGGAATCAAAAGGAAGGGGAGTCTACGTCCGTAGATGTGGCTGAATTGAAAAGGTTGTCTGAGCATTGTCAGTTTGGTAATGGGCTTAATGATGCACTAAGAGGTTGTTTCGGTGGCGAAATCTTAAAAGGAAGTATTCAGAAACAGCTCCTAACCGAAGCACAGCTCACATTTAAAAGAACAGTGGAAATCACTTTCAATGGAAACTGCAGACAGAGATGAAATTGATCTGCAGTCAGGAATGAAAGTGAGTGTGAATGAAGTTGCATCATTTAAACAGAAAGTCGCCTGGCAGAACAACTTGTGTTACTGTTGTGGCGGGGGCTCAGATACATGGTACAAGTGCAAATTTAAAGGTGAGGCTTGCAGAAAATATAACAAAGTAGGACACCTACCATGAGCATGCCAGGCAGACAAAAATAAATGGACTTCTTCGGGAAGAGAAAAAAACTAAAAGGTCAAGTTGCAGTTTCAAAAAGAGCACTAATCTGCATGCTATTGATGAAAAATTTGACAATGATGAGAGTGAAACAGGACAGAGTACCAAACAAGAGAAAATCTGGAGATGCTGGAAATCTGAGCAACACACTCAAAATGCTGGAGGAGCTCAGCAGGCCGGGCAGCATCTATGAAAAAAGTACAGTTGACATTTTGGGCTGAAACCTTCAGCCAGACTGGAGAAAAACACTGAGGAGTATATTTAAAAGGTGGGGGAGGGGAGAGAGAAGTGCCAGGTGATAGGTGAAACTTGGAGGGGGAGGGATGTAGTAAAGAACTAGTAAGTTGATTGGTGAAAAAGACAAGAGGCCATGGAAGAAAGAAGGGGGTTGAGGGATGGAGCACCAGAGGGAGGCGATAGGCGGACAAGGAGAGAGGGACAAGGGGATGGGAATTGGTGAGGGGGTGGGGAGTACCCTTGAGATTTACATTTGAAAGCTAACAATAGACTTGCAATATGGGTTACACCAGAGTGAATGGCAAATTAATTAAAATGGAATTGGACACTGGTTCAGCTGTTTCAGCTATTCCACACAATGAGTTTGGACAGCATTTCAAAGATAGCAAACTGAAGCCTGCAGCTGTCCAACTAAAAACTTATACTGGAGAAAAGATAGCTCCTGTTGGAATGACATTTATGACAGTGAAATACAACAACCACCAATAAGTCACATTGAACTTGTTTGTGATAAAAACAAGAGGGCTAGCATTGTGGGGACATGAGTGGCTGAGATAACTATATCTTGATTGGAGATTATTCCACTATCTGCATGCCACTTTCTCTTCAATGAAGCCAACTGAAAGTGAATTGAGAAAGGTACTGGATGATGCCACAACTGTCTCCATGCCAAACACCATGAATCATTGCCCAACAGAGGACAAACAGGTGTTGGTGCCAACCTCTGTGCCTCTGGTTGGAAAGCACTTTTGATCAAGGAAGGACCATGCTGCTCAGAGGAACTGTGAAAGTGTTGAAAGCAGTAGTCAGAATACACCAATTTATATCGATAACTTATCTGAAAAGCTTTCGATATGAATAAACTTCTCTTGGGCTTCCAGCTGAGTACAGGTTTCGATTATAACTGATGTTTGAGTGAAAAACTCTGCCATCTTCATCAGGGATGATGCCTTGGCATGTCTAGTCTGGTGGTATTTATACCACCTTATTTGCAATCAAATTCCAGTTTTTCCTCAAAGTGAGACCTTTGGCTTTGTTAAAATTCTTTTTCTCCAGTTTTATTTCAATGGCTTTCTTTACTGGGCGGTCCCAAATGCCATTGGTGTGGCGCAGTAGTTCTGTACCTTCAAAGACAATCCTATGGCCATTGCGAATCCAGTGTTCTGTTACCATCAATTTCTCCAGATAACCTAAATGGATACAATTCCTGTGCTCTTTGATGCGGGTTTCCACCATGCATCCCATCTGGTCAATACCCACTGCTCTACATTCACAGGGACCTGAGTCCCAAGTTATCCTTGACCCACAAAAGCTGTGATTTGAGCTTCCTTATGGGTTTGTGGATGGTATTAATCTGATATTTCTTCAGGATCCTGGTGATCCTTCCAGAAACTGTGGAAATATTGGGGAGACAGGCCATAGCAACAGGTTCATCCTTGTTGTTCAGTTTCCTGGCTTTTCCATTGGCCGTTTTAAGGACCCATTTGATTTCCTTCACCTTGTAGCCATTCTGTAGGAATGTCATGTGTAATCATTCAGACTCTGGGTCCAAAATAGTTTTCACACGGTTAATCAAAGTAGAACTGCTCTACTTTGGGAGGTGTGATAGTGGCTCCTATTGTTGCTTTGACCCCAGCATCTGCAGAGTATTTTGTGTTTAGGATCTGCTACTCTGCTGCGAAGTCTCTTCGAGGTATGTCTACCCTGAAGAAGTTTAAATCTTCCCTTCGATGGAAGTTCAGTGAGACCCTCTCTCACTGCTCCTACTCTGTGATCTCCGCCTCTCTCCAACTCTTTGACCACATCCTGACCCAGACCCGCTACCATAGCCATGTCCCCTTCCTGGGAACATGTCCGCCTCTTTCTACTACCCATAGTGCTTTCCCCTTACATTCCTTCTTCACCTTTCCTGCCTATCCCCTCCCTGCTTCCCCTCCCCTACCCCTTGATCTTATTGGTTTTTCACCTGGTACCTACCAGCCTTCTCCTTCCCACCCTCCTCCCACCTTCTTTATAGGGCCCCTGCCCACTCCCTCTTCAGTCCTGATGAAGGGTCTCGGCACGAAATGTTGATTGCTTGTTCCCACAGATGCTGCCTGACCTGCTGATTTCCTCCAGCGTGTTGTGCGTGTTGCTCTTATTGTGAGTGGGTTTCTGATAGACGTCATGTCTGAGGCTACTGTGTGGTTTCCATCATATTAGAATGTCCAGGAACAGGAGGCAACCATTCTTCTCCATCTCCATCATAAATGGAATGTTTGGATGTATTCTGTTCAGATGGTTGTGCAACTGTTGGAGTGTCTGAAGTCCATGAGGCCACTCATTGAAGGTTTCATCGATGAATCCTAACGAAGCTTTAGGGCGTAAGTGTGATGAACCCGGAGCCCCGTCCTCAAAGTCTTCCATGCAGAAATTAGCAATAGCCAGCAACAAGGGCAATCCTTTGGCCACTCTGTCCGTTTGCCCATGGTAGTTCCCCTTATAGAGGAATTACGTCAATGTAAGGGTGTGCTCCAAAAGGTCATTGGGACCCTTATCAAACCTTGACTGCACGAGGACCAAGCTATCATTAACGGAAACTCCTGTGAACAATAAAACCACGTCAAAACTGACCATTATATTCTCCAGGCTCTGCTGGATGTTGGTTATCGTTTTTAAGAAAGTTGGTTGAATCACAGCCCCCAATAAAGGGAGACAGCATAGTTGGAGAATTTATCCCAGTGATGACAGGCCTCAGGCGAACCCTCCTTGTGTACCTTAGGCAGCCTGTAAAGTCCTGATGGTATCGGCATCCGAGGCAGAGTTGTCCCTGTATATGTCTGCTGGCAGTCTAGATTTTTTCAGTGGTGTCCCAGAAAGAAAGGAGTCAATGGAGATACAAAAGCAGAGGATTCATCAGAGAATGTTGTGGATGAGGAAACCAACAGGAGAGATCAAATCACAAAGGGAGCAATAGAAGGATTAATATGAAAATATACCAGAGTTAAATGCATCTTCCAAAGATCCAGATGCACAAAATAGAGAAGAAAAAGGAAAGAAGAGATGGAGATAAAGAAAGTCAACGAGACAGAGAACAGTGTGAAGAAGAGAGGGAATGTGACAAAGACGAAGAAAGGGATTGAAGTAGATCCAGAGAGAGGAAAGGAGAAGAAAGGTGTCCAGATCTGTCAGAACCACTTCCTGCAGTGTCAGAGTCAACTCCAAAGCCTGAGACTGTTTCACAGCCTGCCAAGCAGAGTCGTAATGGGAATTATATACAGACATCTCTATATTAGTAAATATGTGGTGTACAGATTACAACAGAGATAGAACATATATGTGAAACAGGCAATATTACAGTAGTCATGGGGGATTTCAATATGCAAGTATAATGGGAAAATTAGGTTGCTGCTGGATCCAAAAAGGGGAAATTTCTAGAATGCTTACAAGATGCCCTTTTAGAGCAGTTCATGTTGAGCCCACTAGAGGATCAGCTATTCTGTAATAGGTGTTCCAGAATTGATTAGAGAGCTTAAGTAAAGGAACACTTAGGGGTAGAGTGATCATAATATGATATAATTTACCCTGCAATTTGAAGAGGAGAAGCTAAAGTCAGAAGTATCAGACTTACAGTGGAATAAGGGAAATTACAGAGGTATGAGAGAGGAGCTGGCCAAAATTGACTGAAAAAGTACACTGGCAGGGATGACAACAGAGCAGCAATGGCTAGAATTTCTGGAAGCAATTCGGAAGGCACGGGATATATACATCCTAAAGAGGAAAAATGACTTCATGGGCAAGATGGCACAACCATGGCTAACAAGAGAAGTCAAAGCCAACATAAAAACTAAAGAGAGGTATATAATAAAGCAAAAGTTAGTGAGAAGTTAGAGGATGAGGAAGCTTTTAAAAACCAACAGGTGGCAACTAAAAAAGTAATTAAGATTGAAAAGATAGAAGGTGAAATTAAGCTAGCCTATAATATTAAAGAGGATACCAAAAGTTTCTTCAGATACATAAAGTGTAAATGAGAGGTGAGAGTGGATATCAGACAGCTGGAGAATGACGTTTGAGGGGTAGTATTGGGGGACACAGGAATGGCAGAATAACAGAATAAGCATTTTGCATCTGCCTTCATTGTGGGAGACACTAGCAATTTGTTGGAAGTTCAAGAAGATCGGGGCAGAAGTGTGTGAAATTTCTATTACTATGGAGATGGTTCTTAGGAAACTGAAAGCGCTGAAGGTAGGTAAGTGACCTGGACCATGCGGTGCACACCCCAGGGTTCTGAAGACGGGTGGGTGAACAGATTGTGGAGGGATTCTTCCAAGAATCGGTTGTTTCTGGCATGGTTCTGGAGGAATGGAAAATTGCAGATGTCACTAAACTCTTTAAGAAGAGAGAGTGGCAAAAGAAAAGAAATTATAGGCCAGTTAGTCTGACCTCTGTGGTTGGGAAGAAGTTGGAGTTGATTGTTGATGGTGTGACTTCAGGGTACATAGAGGCACATGATAAAATAGACCGTAGTCAGCATGGTTTCCCCAGGGGAAAATCTTACCAAACAAATCTGTTGGAATTCTTTGAAATGACAGCAAGCAGGATAAATAAAGGAGAATTAGTGAATATCATATACTTGGATTTTCAGAAGGCATTTGACAAGGTGCCACACATGAAGCTGCATAATAAGCCATATGGTATTACAGGAAATATTCTAGCATGGATAAATCAGTGGCTGATTGTCAGGAAGTAAAGTGTGGTAATAATGGGAGCCTTTTCTGGTTGGCTGCCAGCTTCTAGTAGTGTTCCAAAGGGCTCTGTGTTAGGGTGCTTCTTTTTATATTATATGTCAATGACTTGGATGATGGAATCGATGGCTTTGTGCCAAAGTTTATGAATGATATGAAGATAGGTGGAGGGGTAGTTTTAAGGACATAGAGAGGCTGCAGAATAACTTAGACAAATTAGGAGAATGGAGAGAGAAGTGGCAGATGGAATACATTGTCTGGAAGAGCTATGGTCATACCCTTTGCTGGAAGAAATACTAGGGTAGACTATTTTCTAAATGGAGAGAAAATACAAAAATCTGAGGTTCAAAGGAACTTGGGAATCCTTGTGCAGGATTCACTGAAGATTAATTTGTTTGTTGTGTCTGTGGTGAGGAAGGCAAATGTGATGTTAGGATTCATTTCACGAGGTCTAGGATATAAAAGCAAAGATGCAATGTTGAGGTTTTATAAAGCAGTGTGAGTCCTCTCTTGGAGTATTGTGAGCAGTTTAGGCCCCTTATCTAAGAAAGAACCTGCTGACATTAGAGAGGTCACAAAGGAGGTTCACAAAAATGATTCTGGGATTGAAAGGCATGTCACATGAAGAGTGTTTGATGGGTCTGGGTCTGTACTCACTGGAATTCAGAAGCCTATTGAATGTTGAAAGGCCTCAATAGAGTGGATGTGGAGAGGATGTTTCCTAACATGGGAAAGTCTAAGACAAGAAGACACAGCCTCAGAATAGAGGGGCATCCTTTTAGAATGGAGATGAGAAGGAATTTTGTCAGCCAGAGAATGGTGAATCACTGAAATTCATTGTCACAGGCAGCTGTGGAGACCAAGTGATTCGGAATAATTAAGGCAGAGGTTGATATATTCTTGATTAGTCAGGGCAGGAAGGAATATGGGGAGAAGGCAGGAGATTGGTGTTGAAAGGGAAAATGGATCAGCCATGATAAAATGGTGGGCCAAATGGCCTAATTCTGCTCCTCTATCTTATGGTCTTTTTCCTGGATTCTTGGTTCTTCCTTGAATAAGTTTAATGTTTTGAAGTTGCAAAATAGAAGAGAAAAGAATATAACAGAAGACAAATGGGGTCAGAAATAAAGGTTGCAAGTGCGATCATTTAGCATTCATGAATATTTTGAAAGCCTGGAGAGAAGGATTGATCTACTTAAGGAGAAATATTAAACTGAATGGAATGAAATTTGTTTATTGATGTCAGAACAGCCTGCCTAATGTACGCTTGACAGTTTTCAATTCGACCTAGTACGGTAATCAAATCCAAAGCACTGCATTATTTCTCCTGGCAATACAAAACTCAATTCATTTCTTGCAAAGCTGAATAACTCCAGTTAACCCAGTGTCATTTCTATAATTCCATGCAGTTTTCCAAATGGAAAAATGTGATATATTAAATTTTAAATATAATTCTAAACAAGAAGAGTGGAACAGAAATGAGAATAATCTATAAATACGTAAGAAACAAGATTTGACATGAATGCTGTAAGAATTTATCTTGGTAGAATGTTGAGTTTTATTGTTCCGATTTGATCCTATTTTGTCTGAGTTCTAAAAAAAAGTGCAGGAAGACACTTGGTGAAAACAAGGTAAAGACAAGAATTAAACAACATCAATTTTTATAAAGTCTAATACTAGCTCAAGAAATTCTAAAGTGCCTCAGAGACTTTTGAAGTGTGGATGGTGGTTTTGTAAATTAATAAACCAGAAAATTTATTTTATTAAACCATCAAATTTTCATGTGTTCTCTGTGAATGAGAAAAGGTAAATGTTAAGCTGCCTTAGTGGTTTTATCTGAGGAGTAAATGATGTTTTCACTGCAATATCTCTAGAGTAGAAAGACCATCTCCCCTCTCCACTCTTAGTCCTGATGTAGGGTTTCAACCTGAATTACTGAGAGTTTCTTCCATCCTTACCTGCTGAGTTCCTCCGGCTGATTTTTTGCTGTTATAGTGTTCTCGCACAGGTGTAAAAGAACTCTGAACTAAACACCAAGCATAAACCAGTCAATGAGGCGGTCCCAGTAAGATTAACCGTTTACTGTTCACTCTTCCACATTAACGTATGGTGAAAACTGTTGATAAAACAATACAAAATATATACAGTATTTGTTTCCTTCTTGACATCACATTTACATCATAAATACTTGCAAAAGTAAAACTACAACAACTATATTACATTAAAGTGCAACATACAGTCAGAATCTACCTACGCCATCGACTGGCTTTAAATACACTTCAACACAAACTATCCGCAACTCTTTAAATAACAAAAAACATAAACTTTATCGATCATCATTACTTTTAACAGAATCAGCATTAACATTTTTAATTCAACATATCGATTATCTCATGAACCTACGGCGTTGCTTCACTGATGTTTCTAGTGCGTAGAAAGAAAACTTTTCTCGCGCTGATCCTGCACACATAAGCCCCCTCCTTCCCGTTTCTCCAATCCGGTATTATCCCACAAGACGCTGCGTAACTGGGTGTGACGTCATCGCATGCCGCGATATATCACAGACAACGAATTTACTTTAAACAACCTTAACTTTAACTAGAAAACGATAACAAACGAATTACTAAAGCAAAGATATAATAAACTAAACAAATGCCTTAAAGGCAACACAGCTGTGTTTCTGGAATTACTCTGCTCTATTTTCTCCAGGACTTCCTTAACATGCTTGTTGATTTTTGAGTCTTACCTTAGTGAACAAAGTGACTGGGCCAGTTTTTGTAAATGTGAAATTAATTTGAAAACTGTTACCTTAGGTCAAATTCTCGTATTTCTTATTAAGAAAATATTAAATCTGCTATGATTTCTTTAGCAATAAAATCCTTTATTGTATTACCTTCGTTATTCAAGGACAGACAAATGATCCCAATGAATCCCAATCAATACAGTAAAATCATTTAAATGGTTGATTGCCTGAACCAATCAATTCCTTATAAAGATCAACATTTGCTTTTGAAAATGCTCATCATTTGATTCAGTATTTTTAGTAATTCTCTTTAATGATTTACAGTTAGCTTATATTTGGAGCACTACAGTAATTAAAGTAAGATGATTGACTTAACTGGAAAATTGTTAATCAGGAAATTATTGTAAACAGAAGCATCTGGATGAGCACTTCAATTACTAAGACATAGAAGACAATGGACTAAATGGGATTGCTACAAATAAATACTTGGCATGGTTGTGATTGGCCATTGGGCCTATTTTGGTGCTGTCTGAAGTGAAGGAGGGAATTAGGTAGTGAGAGATTGCTGTTCCACTGGTCTATGACTGAAGCTGGCAGTGGAATTATCACCAGGCTGAGTGCTCATTAAGTGCTGGATTCACAGCTGTTTCAATCTTGGGACCATCTCACCAGCCTTCAGCAGCCCCAGCTATTACTGAAGTGATATGGAGTGTTCCCCTCCACGTTATCCATGTCTTGCAAAGGAAAATAGGGTGATCTGTTTAAGACTGGGAGACTGGGGCTGTGTCGGCCATTTTTGTTTGACACTTTGTGATGAGGTGGTTTGAGGTGACAGTCTGGCATGACAACATAGTGTTCATCAGGTCAGAGAGTTTGTGGGAGGAGGATGGAAATGGGTTTTGTGAAATCCAGATGAGAGGTGGACTTCGTCTTGGTCAGGCTTCCCATCATGCTTTACAATTACATTTGTACAATTAATCACAATTAGAAAATCAAGCGGGTTTTGTTTCACACCATACATGTGTAAGAACATCTCCTCACAGAAGTTGGTGACTCTCTGGAATTTGGAAACCTGGAGGGTTGTGGAAATTATATAGTTAGAAATATTTAAACAGGAAATGGATATATTTTTGAATGATCAGGGAATAGAGGGCTATGTGAAATTGAGGCAGAAGAAGATATGAAGTCTTGGATGGAACAGACACAATCATAGTGAATAGCAAGTCTTTTTGAGGTCCTGAGTTGAACCTATTTTTACTTTTTTTGTTCTTTTACAGTACACTTACAGCTTTGCGGTAACTTTCCATCTGTGGACAAATCACAGCCTTGCATACTTGGATGCCACCTTTTAGCGACCAGCTAACTTTATCATAAAGTCTTCTAAACATTTAAATCGGGATAGATACTGTAATTTAATGTGTTGCATCTTTAATACAATTTAAGATTTGCGTCCTTAATCATCCCAAGAATACAAATTCAAAGCACCTCATGGCAATCAAAGAATTCATATCCAGTTTTCTTTTAATGTGATAAGTTGGAAATAGAAATCAGGCATCCTTTAGAGAAGGAGACTTTCTATCCTGACACCTATCCATAGCATACAGTAAGTGTCAAACTCCAGTCTGGTCTTGAAAGCAAGGTGATTAAGTTATTACACAAGTGTCCACGTCCCTGTACGATTGATGTTGGGAAGGTGAATTTGAATATCTTCTAAGGAAATTTAAACTCAAATAAATCTGAGCTAAAAATGCTTCTATAAGTAATGGTGATTGCAATAAAATTAATTTGGCTCACTAATGCCTTATTAAGAAGGAAAACTAGAATCATCGCTCTATCTGGACTATTGAGACTCCAGACACACCTTAATTTTTAAGTGGCCTGGGAAATAAGCCAGGATTGAGAAAGAAATATCGGCTTTTCCAGTAATATCTATTTATAATGAATGAATAAAAGATAATCACCTTCTGTTGAAATTATATAGCAAGCCATAGAATTTATATGAATAATCAGCAATAAAGTGTTGGCAATAAAGATAAAAATTTTGTTAATGACTTTATGTCCAGGAATCAGTTTCTTCAAAGGCTGAATACACTTTAGCTTCTATGAATTTGCTAGCATTATAACTAAGACTTCTTAAAGTTAGTTACACTGCATCTGAAACATCAGATTAATTTGATCTGATCTGTGAAGATGCAGGGCAATTATATTGTGGAGCATCAGTATTATAACTGAAATGTTGCAACTCAAAAATGCACACTTAGTTGCACAAAGAGGTTCACTTAAAGAAAATTGTCACATCAATCAGATTCATTAGAGTCTGCAAGGCATTCCACCAGTCTCCGGGCTGCATGTGCTTAGCATAAATGCAATTAAAAGATACATCAATATCAGAGTACTATAAAGAGAAATGCATTTACTTTATTTAATTGCTTTAATTGCTTCAGCTCGGGGTAAGGTACAAAATCATATTTGTTGTGAAGTATGATTTTAAAAATAAATACCATTCACTTACACTAGAGTTGCACCACAGAACTATTTCAGTAGAATATGTTTGATGATAGGATTAATATAGCTTGAAAATAGATTGCATTACAGTATTTAGTCTTTGTGATCAGAATGACAGACAGACAGACATACTTTATTGATCCCGAGGGAAATTGGGTTTCATTACAGCCGCACCAACCAAGAATAGTGAAGAAATATAGCAATATAAAACCATAAATAATTAAAAAGACTAGTAAGTTGATCATGCCAAGTGGAAATAAGACCAGGACCAGTCTATTGGCTCAGGGTGTCTGACACTCCGAGAGAGGAGTTGTAAAGTTTGATGGCCACAGGTAGGAATGACTTCCTATGACGCTCAGTGTTACATCTCGGTGGAATGAGTCTCTGGCTGAACGTACTCCTGTGCCTAACCAGTACATTATGGAGTACTATTATGATGGTGATGTTGTGTTTTAATATGACAATCTGGTCAATAACAAGACACATTGGAATTATCATCAAGTATTTTGGGAATGATAAGAATGCACTAATCTATGATTTTGCATGGTACCTTTGCAAGTGTGGTAATGCCCATGTCATCGAAAAGGGTCGACAGATTGTTATAATGATCCATCTTTTTGAATAACTGTATATTTTGGTTGCAGAGCAGTTGAAGGAAACACATTAACCTTTCATGGATTGTGCATATAATCAAACACATGGGAAAAACCTTGCATCTGATCAATTAAGAGTGCCACTTTTTAAACTTGCATTGCCTTACATGGAAACAATCCTTTAACAGAGGATACAGTATTCTTTTAAAGACAGGCAATTATACAGGAAGGCATTCTCAACAGAATAAGATTGGATAGTTGTATTTATAAAGATATTTATTAAATATTTGGAGATGATTTTGATTTCCTAATCACTCAACTAAGATATGAAACTTCCGCAATGCAGAAAGATCAACATTAGAAGTAACAGGTCCATTCGGGAGCAACACACAAAATGTTGGAGGAGCTCATCAGGTCAGACAGCATAAGTCCATAAAATGTAGGAGCAGAATCAGGCCATTCAGCCCATCAGGTCTGCTACATAATTTCATCATGACTGATTTATTATCCTGCTCAACCCCATTTTCCTGCCTCCTCCACTTACTAATCAAGAACCTATCAACTTCTGCTTTAAATGTACCCATTGTCTTGGCCTCCATAGCTGTTGTGGCAATGAATTTCACCACGCACTGGCTAATGGAATTCTTAATTCCATTTATGGAGGGACAGGAACAATTGACTTTTCAGGCCAAAGCCCTTCATCAGGAAAGAACGAATAACTAAAGAAGGGAAGGGGAAGTATGAGTCGGCAAGTGATAGGTGAGTCCAGGTGAGAGAGAGCAGGTAGATAAGTGGTGGGGAGTTGGGGTGGTGTGAATAATGTGAGAAGCTGGGAGGTGAATGGTGAAGGAGTCAAAATGAAGATGGAGTTTGATCGGAGAGGTGTATCTGAAATACCATGGAAAAAAAGAAAGAGGTGGAAAACCAGAAGGAGTAAGGTGAGGGTGGTGGGAAGGTTGTTAGGGTGGGTAAAAGAAAGAGAAGGAATGAAGGGACCAGAGATACATGGAAAACAAAGTAGAGGAGACAAAGTTGTTACCAGAAGACGGTTTTTGCCATCAGGTTGATGATTACCAAGATGGAATATGAGGTGTTGTCCTCTGATCTGCGCCTTGCTTCAACTTGGCAGTAGAGGAGACCATGAACAGATATGTCAGTGTGGAATTAAAATGGATGCCCACCGGGAGATCCTGGCTGTCACAGCACATGCACCATGAAAATCAAGAATGTGAATTAATCTACTTCATCAAGTGTGTGTGTGTGTGTGTGTGTGTGTGTGTGTGTGTGTGTGTGTGTGTGTGTGTGTGTGTGTGTGTGTGTGTGTGTGTGTGTGTGTGTGTGTGTGTGTGTGTGTGTGTGTGTGTGTGTGTGCGTGCGTGCGTGCGTGTGCGCGCGGTGGAAAGTGGATGGGAATAAACTAGTCTCCGCCACACTAGCCTTGGGTGTCAGTCATATTTCTCCTACTGACTGCAACTCTGATAAGTTTGACTGAAAAACCATCAAAGAAATTGCCCAGCCATCTTCATCTCACCTGACTGTACAGTAAAGAGACAGAGAGTGTTAGCTCTAGTGAACACAAGGCAGTGATAAATTGAAAAGCTGGTGCCAAGAGGGCTTGATCGATGAAATAGGAAAACTACAAGTGGAACACTTCATCTGACTGCGGAGACATAGAATAAAAACAAAGGGTAACAAGCATGCTAAACATTAAATCTACAATTCTTCTTCCTTTCATAAAATGGGGATTACTGTCGAATGTATTCTCATTAAATTTCAACAAACACAAAGACCCTACAAATTAAGATTCCTTTTTATCCAACCGCAGTGTCTCAATGTTGCATGAATATATTCTTCAGAAGACTATAAGAGGCTTCTTCTCTATTCTATGGAACTGCTTCAAACCTGTATTCATCACCTTTTTTGATTTTGCCCGCATGTTACACTTCAACTCATCACTGACTTTAATTTTCCCCTATCATCTGCCTATCCCTCCTCACACAGTCTCACTACACACTATATCTACTTCCATCCTCAGCCCTGTCACTCCAGGTACCATTCCCCTGCCAAAATAGTTTAAACCTTTGCCAACAGATCCAGCAAACCTGCCCACAAAGATATTGGTCTCCATCGAGTTCTGGTGTAACCTGCCCCTTTTGTACAGGTCATACCATCCCTAGAAAAGATCCCAATGATCTAGAATTATGAAACCCTGCCCCCTTGCACCAATTCTGTAGCCACACATTCATTTGTCAAATCATCCTATTCTTACCCTCAATGGCAAGTTGCACAGGCAGCAATCCAGAGATTACCACTCCTGAGGTCCTGCTTTTCAGCTTTCTATCTGACTCCCTATATTCTCTCTTCAACACATCATCCATTTTGCTACCTATGTCATTGGTACCAATACGTATCATGGCCTGTGGCTGTTGATCGTCCCCCTAGAGAACGCTGTGGAGCCAATCCAAGACATCCTTGCACTTGGGAGGCAACATACCCTCTGGGTGTCTCTTTCATGCCCACAGAATCCCTTTTCTGCTCCTCTAACTATGGAATCCCCTATCACTACTGCAAGTCTCTTCTTTTCCCAATCCCTCTGAGCTCCAGAGCCGAACTCAGTGTCAGAGACCTGGTTGCGGTGGCTTCCCCCTAGCATATTGGGAGAAATCTTTTTTGAAAGATCTGAACAAAGTCACGGTATCCTTGTTCAAAAACAACTAGATGCAATACTTGGTTCATAGAATCAAAATCTCAGTATACAGTCTTCTCAGAACTTACTGGCTACGCTATTCTGTCCAGCAAGTATAAGTAGTGACAGACGGGAAAATTCTGAATAATGTCCCAAAGCACCTTCCCCCCAAATCCTGTGGACAGATTCAAAGAATTGATCATGGCTATTACAATGAAAGCAACTAATAAAATGCCCCTGAGGAAAGAAACACAGGGAACAGATGGGACCAGTTTTAAGAAGCTTTCAATAAGTTAATTTGTTGATAAGCAGTGAGACAATAAATCAAGTTAACAGGAATAAAGAATCACTAAAATAAGAGGAAATAAATACAACAATTAGTCGCAGGAAGTTAGTCTTCTGAAAATGGTGGGTGTAGCAGCTGTATGTAATGGCATACATTGGTTTAGTGAAGAATACACAAACACATTGAGTAAAAGCATACAACGTTAGGCTTAGATCAGTATTTAACTTCCATATAAGGAAATCATTTTATGCTATCTAACTTTCATTTCAGTTTCCTCTTTTGTCTTCAATATAGCTCTTTAATCCTGTCTCAACTATTGTACCTAGAAGTTAATTCTTAAATTGACTGCATCTGCAATGTGTACTTCTGTTTTAAAAGGTCTTTATGAATAAAATCTGAACTACTTTGAACAAAACAGATAAGTACTCAAGTCTTCCTTTGTGAATTTAGTTCCTCACATTGAATGGTAGCATGGTGATTAAATGGCTGGCTAGCAAACAAGTTCTCAACTATTAATCCAAATACAGAGTTCAAATCCCACCTTACCAGCTCGGAACTGAATTACGCTGTTTCACGAATGTTCATCATTGAATTACGGTAAGTCTACAATCCTTAGTCTGGTCCAGAGATCTTACATTCTGTCTAAGGTCATCATCAGTCAAATCTACTCTGAATCTGGTGGTTCTCTGGGACTCAAATTGTACCATACCCATCAAGAATATCTCTGCCTGCTTTGGGCTATTCAGTGATATGATTGCTTACGTAGTGTGATGGATCTTGCATCTGAAGCCTTTTAACATTGTACCATAAACATGCACCATGGGCATGCTCCCCAAAATGGGAACTGGGAAGGGAATATGAAATTGAATGTACCTGTTCTAGAGACATCAATAGAACAACTTTAACAAATGAGTGGGAAGCAGAAAGCTTCCCGATCCAATCTGGAGTTAGGAAATGCTGTCATTTCTCCTCCCTTTCGACAAAAATTCTTCACCCTCCATTTTCATTTCCATAACTACTGCCTAGCAAGCTGAGCATTTCCAATGTTTTCTGTTTTAAATTCTAGCCTCTGCCTTGTTTGTGACTTGCATCAGACCCTTAGCTGAATCCCTCTGCTGCGGTGACAGTATCAGGCCAGTTTGACAGTCAAGAAGTGTTGCTTCTTCTTCTCTGGCCCACTCTTGGTTCATAGGTTGAAGAGCATTTGTGACCAAACCAAACCAACCTGAGGATACAGAGTGAATTGTACCAAAAGTGAGATCTTGTTCTTTGGCAACTGGTTTAACCGATCCCTTGTTCCCTTCACTTACCAATTATCCAAATGTCCAATTACTCAAAGGTGTTGGGAGCATGATTTGGAGGAGCAGGGACATGCATCATGAACAGAATGGATCATACAGCCAAAATGAAACAGAAGCTGAGATAGAGGGGCCAGTGAAAGAACCTGATTACTGGTCACAGCATGCACTTGGAGCTCCTCTGCATGGTGCAGGTGTGGCTCATAAATGAGGTTGCTGAACAACAGCTGAAGATGGGTGCTAGATGGTCTGTAAGGACTTGGTAGGCCGAAAGCCCTGTTCTCATACTGTCGGGCTCTATAACTATAAGGTCATATCCCACAACTGCATTCTGGCTGTCAATCAAGTCATTTTCCAATTCATTTAGAAATTGAAAATAGATCAAATCTGCAGAAATGTAACATGCACGTTTCCAGAAATAAGGGGAAGTGATGTATCCAAAGTGGCAATGGTCTATACAAATGATGTTAGGCTCTGTGGGAAAAGGAGACTGTGGATCTGTCGAGGTCCGGTCCACGAAGACCGGACTCCGGGTCTTCCGGCTGTCACTTGTTTCAGTTGGGCTTAATCATATGCACCTGATGCTCGTCTTGGGGCTGGGAATATAAGTGGCCCTGGGTTTGAGTGTGGCTGCTGGTTTATCTTGTCAGTATCCTGTCCTTGCTTCTGCTGGGTAAGCCAGGCTGTCTTTGCTGTTACCCTGAAGCTGGATTGTTTCCTTCCCTTCCCCTTCTTTCTGTAGCCCTTGGCTGGAGCCCCACCTACTACCTCTCGCCTGGAGCCTCGACTGTGTCCTTGCCTATTCTTGCCATCAAGTTCTATTGATGGAGCAAGACTGGAGCCTTGCTGTGTGCAGATAAGAAACTGTCTTTCATTGTTTGGAACTGTCTCTTTGTGTCCACACCTTTGCTAGGTAGGTCTGGCCACTTGTTGCTACCTAGTGTTGGGAACTGTCTTGTTGTGTTCAGCTTTCTATGTATGAGTCCCGGCCCTACGTCCTGTTCCCAAGGAGGGTTCCTGGCTCTGTGTTCTGCGTTCCTGTCTCCCAAGACCAAGTCCGAGCTTCATGTCCTCATCCAGTTCTGCCCAGGAGTGCTGTGTCCTGCCCTGTTGCCTTGCCACATCTTGTCCTCGCCTTGATCTGGAATCCGAGCCTGAGTCAAGACCCAGGTTCCGGGTCCCTGTCCAGTCTCTGGCTCGGAGTCCTTGACCAGGTTCCAAGTTCCTAGTTCCTCGTCCAGGTCCCGCTTTCCTAGTCTAGTCCTAGCCCAGGCCCTGTATCCTAGTCTCGTCCAGAGCCTGTGTCTTGTTCAGTGTCATTTCTTCCTGACTTCCCTTGCATTCTGACACCTAGTACTTCAGTGTCTGTATCTTGCATTTGGGTCTGCTCTCAATGCCCACCTTATGACAGGTTCATGGCAGAATGTCATATTCTGTCACATGTCACTTCCCTTCCTCAGAGAATCTTAGCAGTGTCTCTGTGAAATTTCTGTGCATTACTCAGCTAATAGTCCAGGGCCTTGGAGAATGCCAGTCTGAAGCATTTAGAGCAGCTCTTTAT
This sequence comes from Hemitrygon akajei, assembly GCF_048418815.1. Taxonomy (NCBI): domain Eukaryota; kingdom Metazoa; phylum Chordata; class Chondrichthyes; order Myliobatiformes; family Dasyatidae; genus Hemitrygon; species Hemitrygon akajei. The sequence goes on along the minus strand of NC_133127.1, from coordinate 49,858,367 downwards.
ACTGGAATCCCACTGAGCTTTGAGCAACTGAGATACATGTTTCACACATGATTATAAGACATAGGAGCAGAATTAGTCCATTTGGCCCCAAGAATCTGTGCTGCCATTTCATCATGGCATATGACACACTTTCAAAGCAGTTGGTAGTGGGAACATCCTGTAGATCACACAATCACACATTGTGTGCAACTGATCAGGATAAACCTGAACAAAGACCAGTTCATCTTGTATATATTTAAAAATATTACCTTATACATAAAATATGCTAAATATAAATTATAAAGCAAATGTTATGCATAAGGTAGTATCTTGAAACACTGGCACACAGACTACCTCAGGTTGGACAGCCATGATCAGACAATAAATGACATCTTTGCAAGAGATATCCATGTCAAGACCAAATATTCTTTAAAAAGCATTTTAAATGAAATATTAATGCCCTGACCTGAGTCACTGATAAATTCTGACTGCTTTGCATTGTGCTTTTTAAAAAATCTGTATATATGTTGATAATGTAAGTGTAAATTTTTTGTCACTTTTGCAATATAGCCAGAATTGTAATTAGTCTATGCAGAATAAGGAAGCACAGCCTCACAACTAGAGTAAGGCCATATTGGGTGTGATATCAGAGATACAGCAGTAACCAAAATCTGCTTCTCTATTCCCTGATTCTGAGGTGGTACGGGATAAACTGACAATTCATATTTTTCTTTTTCTTTTGGCAACTGGAGTAAAGGTGAACATAGAATTAATGGAAATGAGGTTAAGATGAAAATCAGCAATAATCTAATTGAATGGGGCCTCAAGGGATTACTATTCCCATGTTATTGATATGAAGTCATCAGGGCTTGCCTTAATGTCAGTGTAACTCAGAAAGGATTGGACGATTTCAATGGGTCAGGCTGCGCCTTTGAAGGGAACAGTATGGTCAATGTTTTGGCAAGTATCACTGCCCAGTATGTGGGAAGGAACACTGATTGTTTGATTCTTGAACTTTCCACCCTTAACCTAAGAAGAAAAGACATAGAAGCAGGTGTACTCCATTCACTTCCTTACTCTTGCTCCCTCATTTAATAAGATCATAGCTGATTTTTTTTTTACTTGCTGACACTTCACTGCACTAATCCTATTTTCCCCCGATATCTAAAAAATAACACAGAAATGTAGTAGACACTGACTATCCGCAGTCTAATTAAGAAGGACTTTAAATGTTGGAGGAGTCATGATGTCCCTTTATATGGAAGGTAGGAGAGGAAGTGATGGGAAAGATCCCTTAAGTATGCAGCTGGCCAAACTCAACTACAGCTGCATGGTTATCCTTGATTACCTCATCAACTTTTACTGATGCGCCATAGAAAGCTACACCTCTACCTCTTCCCTCACTACCACTCAGGGCTCCAAACAGACCTTCCAAGTGAGGTGACACTTCACCTGTGAGTCTGTTTTGGTCATCTTCTGTATCTGGTGCTCCCGGTGTGGCCCCCTGTATATTGGTGAAACCCGGTGTAGGTGGGAGAGCGCTTTGCCGAGCACCTATGCACCGCCTGGCCAGGAAAAACAGGATCTGCCAGTGGCCACCCATTTTAATTCCATCTTCTCATTCCTATTCTGACGTGTCAGTCCTTGGCCTCCTCTACTGTTGTGATGAGGTCACTCACAGGTTGGAGGAGCAACGCCTTGTATTCCGGCTGGGTAGCCTCCAACCTGATGGCATGAACATCGATTTCTCAAACTTCCAGTAATGCCCTCCCCATCACCATTCCCCATTCACATTTCCTTCTCTCGCCTTTTCCCTTTACCTACCCATCACCTCCCTCTAGTGCTCCACCCCCCGTTTTCTTTCTTCCATGGTCTTCTGTCCTCTCCTATCAGATCCCCCTTCTCCAGTCCTTTATCTTTTTCACCAATCCACTCCTCAGCTCTTTACTTCACCCCTCCCCCATCCTGGATTCACCTATCACCTTGCATTTCTTTCTCCCCTCCCTTCACCTTACTGCTCATCTTTTTTCCTGATGAAGGGTCTCAGCCCAAAACATCGACTGTACTCTTTTCCATTGATGCTGAGCTCCTCCGGGGGTGTGTGTGTGTGTGTGTGTGTGTGTGTGTGTGTGTGTGTGTGTGTGTGTGTGTGTGTGTGTGTGTGTGTGTGTGTGTGTGTGTGTGTGTGTGTGTGTGTGTGTGTGTGTGTGTGTGTGTGTGTGTGTGTGTGTGTTGCATTTCTAGCATCAGCAGATTTTCTCTTGTTTGAATTGAATTACTTTGTTACTTACATCCTTCATATGCATGAGGAGTATAACTCCTTACATTACATCTCCATCTAAATATGCAATGTGCAATTTATAGTAATTTATAATCAATAGTATGTATAACAGGACAGTCAATATAACATAGAAATACAGCTGTATCAGCATGAATTAATCAGTCTGATGGCTGGATGGAAGAAGCTGTGCTGGAGCCTGTTGGTCCTGGCTTTAATGCTGTGGCACCATTTCCCGGATGGTAGCAGCTGGAACAGTTTGTTGCCAGGTCTCCAATGATCCTTCGTGCCCGTTTTACACACCTATCTTTGAAAATGTCCTGAATAGTGGGAAGTTCACATCTACAGATGCACTGGGCTGTCCGCACCACTCTCTGTAGAGTCCTGTGATTAAGGGAGGTACAGTTCCCATACCAGGCAGTGATGCAGCCACTCAGGATGCTCTCAATTGTGCCCCTCTAGAAAGTTCTTAGGATTTGGGGACCCATACCAAATTTCTTCATCTGTCTGAAGTCAAAGAAGCTCTGTTGTGCCTTTTCACTATACAGCCAGTATGACCACGTGAGATCCTCGGTGATGTGTATGCCAAGGAACTTCAAGATGTTCACCCTCACAATCCCAGATCCAATGATGTCAATAGAGGTTAGCCTGTCTCCATTCCTCCTGTAGTCCACAACCAGCTCCTTTGTTTTTGTGACATTAAGGAAGAGTTTGTTTACTTGACACCTCTGTGTCCGGTTGATGATTTCTTCTCTGCAGGCTGTCTCATTATTATTTGAGATTAGGCTAATCTGTGCAGTATCGTCAGCAAATTTAATTAGCAGATTGGAGCTGTGGGTGGCGACACAGTCAAGGGAAAACAGAGTAAAGGAGAGGGCTGAGGGCATAGCCCTGAGTGGATCCTGTGTTGAGGGTTAGAGAGGCAGAGGCGAGGGAGCCCACTCTTTCCACCTGCCGGCGATCTGATTTGTAATTGAACATATTCAAAGACACTTCTTACCCTGGTTATCCTCTCATCTACCCCCACCCCCTCCCATTGTGCAGAAGATACAAAAGCCATGAGAGCACCATCAGGATAAAGGACAGCTTTTATGCCACTGTTATAAGACTTTTGAACAGACCTCTCATATTCTAAAAAACATTGATCTATCAGTCGATCTTGTCATGGCCCTTGCACTTAGTTGCTTACCTGCACTGCTCTTTCTCTGTAACACAGAACTCTACATATTGTTATCGTTTTCCTTTTGTACTCCATGTGCTAACGTTTGGAAAGATCTCTCTGAATAGCATACAAGCAAAAGTGTTTGCTGTAGCTCAATATACATGATAATAATGATTCAAATTATCAGTTACCTTCTGGACTCATTCCTGGCCATTGTAGCCAAGATCACTAATATTATGCAAGAAATCAACCTGTGAGACGGCAGATTCTTAGACCCTTAAGGGAAACTTGTAAAGAACAACAATATTATTAGCCTCCTGGTGATAAACTGTTGTTTCATATTAAAGATGCATTTTAAAGCATCTTTAACATTGAAAGGTTCCAGAACATCCATCCAGAAAGAATTAACAATAGACACTGGTCTAGAGTCTCGGCAGCACTCGCGGCAGAAACACTTGGCGCAAGCACTCTCGGCAGAAACACTCTCCAGTAACCTTTAAGCTATGAAGCTGCCAAATCATATCAAATTACACATAAAAATACACAGCTTATATAAAGTAGAAATAATGTATGTACAGTGTAGTTTCACTTACCAGAATCGGGAAGACAGCGAGCACACTGATGATGGTGTGTTAGGCTGAGTCATCGGAGGTTGGGGTGGTGGGACACCGGGGTGTCATCTCATTGTCTTTCCATCAGGGCAGGCAGGTCACCTTCTATGTCTGCCTGCCTCGATGTCGAAGGTTGAGTTTCGTCGTCTGCTGTGGCTGATGTGGAAGGCTTGAAAAACGACAATATGCTTGACTGCTTAGCCTCACACATTTTTCTATCATACAGTTCTTTGTCAGCACCCAAACCATCCTGTAAATATGCCCTAAACCTACATAACCCTTCAAAATTAAAGTCATACTTTTCTGCAATCATTGCAGCGTTGTCAATCGCAGCGAAAATCTCACACAATTGCTTCACGTTCAGTTCCTGGATGACTTCACTTTCGGGCCGTTCGCTACTGCGTTTAGTTTTGATTATTATCCTTTCCTCTTGCAATTGCATCAGCTCTTCATCTGTCAGCTCTTGGTCATGGGATGCCAAAACCTCTTCAACATCATCTTCGTCAACTTCCACAAACCCAGTCTCCTTAGCCAAACTCATTATGTCCTTACTTCACTCACCATGATCGAAACGCTTAATTATGTCTAGTTTTACGCTAAGTGGAACACCCTTACACGCTCTTTTAGGCTTTTCCGATACCTTAGAACTCATCTTGCTAATGGATGCACAAAATAAATTGACATAAAGCACAGATGCTCACAGGCATGTGTTTAAGCAATGCCGTCTAGAATGCAGTTCCGGGGGCGGAGCTTGGCTGCTTGGCGCACGCTGCCTTTTTTTCGCATGCTACCTTTTTTCATAACAGTGAACACACCTTCTGTTAGCGAAACCAGGTAACTAATGTAGGTCTTTCGTCACAGCGAGGTGTCGTAAAGTGAATGTTTGAAAAACGGGGACACCTATAACCAGCAACAGTAAGGAAATGGACTAGCAGGAGCTTGGAGTGAGAATTTTGTGTGAGTGGAGAGTAAGCAAGATGAGATGATATTGAGATGATTATTAAAATAGGAAGCACCAAGATAATGGGGAGAGAACCCAAGAATTATTCAGGTGATAACACCTGTTAGAATTATGTGAAGATATAAGGGCAATCTGGTCCTTTTGAAATTCAAATGCTTTGCTTTGTACAAACCCTACTTCACTTTCTATCCATAAGGTGGAAGAGTCTGTGACTGCATTGCAGCACCAATTAAACAATCTACTCCATCTCCATTACATCCAGTCTACACTATGAGAATAGCAAATTACATCACGGGGTCAATGTGCTGGAAATGGTGTGACAGGCAATCTGTTAGAGTAGGATTGATTTGTTCAGAACCTAATAGACAATGCAACAAGCTTTACAGAGAAATCCTCCTCAGGGTAAACGGCAGATTGATGTTCAAAGCAGATGCTGCAAAATGTATCCACAGTATCCTGCACAACTACTAGAGGTAGCTCTATCCCATTGGCAACTTTTAATAGCATTGAATGCTAACAGAGGAAAACTGCAGTGGACCAGGTCTCACCATGTCTCCCTGTGACTTCAGCCAGAATTCTGCTAATGTGTAATCTCTGTGAAGGCAATTACTTTGATCTAACTGACACAAAATTGCAGAGCTCATCAGAAAAGTAGAGAACACTCCTCAGTTGACTGTTCATTTAAACTAACCTTTTTAGCACAGATGTTTAGGTGCTCTTTGGGAGAACACTAATGCAGCAGTTGTAGCAAAATGTCTTGTTTCAGTGTTTTGGAAGGGCAAACGGTTAGGCAGCTGATACTGACAGTAATAAGTCCCTGAGCTAACATAATAGTGCACACTTGATATATTGTTAAGCTCCGCTGCACTGATCTGACAGCTTTAACTTTGGACTCCAAAAATGTTCCAACTTTACTATCTCACTGCTACTGATCCATAACTTGAAGGGGCTGCAGATAAAGACAATTAAGAAAGGAACGAATCACTCATCTTTCTTTTGAATCAAATGCTCTCCGTTGGTCTTCCATCATCTCAACGTTGCACTATCACATAGTGAGAATGGTTTCAATGATCAATGTTTTCCTCTGCACAGCTTTAAGTCATGCTTTTCTCTCTTCTGGCAATCAGGAACTGCATACAGGTCTGACACTGCAGAATACGAATATGAAAGTGATAATGAAGATGCACTATTGCTTGACTTTACGCTTGTCACATCAGTGCCCATTTTAAAAATGTTTAACTTGTAAGATAAATTAGAGGCAGGGTTGCCATTTAGAGATGAGCTGGTCATGAGGAAAATCAGAACCACTTACAAAGAAAACAGACCAGTGATTGAAAGTTCAGTGAAAGATATTTAAGCTTAAGGAAGGATTATATAAATAACTCAAGATGGTGCCAAGCTGCTACCTCCGTTGAGTTCCAGCTCAGATATAGTTGCTTTTTAATAGTTTAATTTTTAACTGTGTTTTAGGTTTGTAGGATGGTTTTGAGGACAATGAGGGGAGCCAGGGGTTAGGTTAAGATTTCATGAACAGTGATGTGGGGGAATTAGAGGTCAGGCCAGGGACTAAGTCCCCTCTCTGCATTTGAGGACCAGCAATGTGGACATGGAATGTCTGTGGTCGGATGTCAGATGTTGGATCGCCAAAGCAAAGACAATACTACCCCTACCCCTCACACATCCCCCCCCCACCATTCAATGAATGACGGGTAAGAGACACTAGGTCTGATGGTCCCTGAGTTCGCAATTCCATGTGACCAGAGTTCGATGCCTAATGTTTAGATTACCGCCATTGTGATTCTGAATTTTGTTGGTATATCCTGGTATTGATGCTTGTAATGTATTTGATATTTCAATAATATTTGAGTAATCTTGTACATATTCAGCATTTTTGTTTGTTTAAATAATTAATTCTTGGTTATATGTAAAAGAAAATGTTAATTGCAAGTGTCATCACTACCACGACATGCGCGCTCCTTGCTTAAAGTAAACTCAAAGTATGCCTGTATTTTTGGACTCCCCACCTCTTCCTTTGAATTAATTTAATGTTCTGAAGTGATAATACACAACAATACTGAGGACTGAGCCCCAAGGATGATCAGGAGTCCAGAAGTCAAGGCCCATTGGATAGAGCCTGCTGAGCAAGTCAATGCCCCGTGTCTGTGTCCATTGAAGGATGGACGCTGGAGGCCTGTCCTGTCCTGGAGTTAAAGGAGAAGGAATGGGGCTTGTTTTTTCTGTTGTTTGATATTTGTGTCTATATTGTTTTGCTGAGCATTGTGGTCATGCCCACGTGTGGCAAAACTTGTAGGCTGTCCCCTGCCCTCTGTCATGTGTGTATCAGTTGTTAAAGCAAATAGCACATTTCACTGAACATTTCAATGTACACAATGATAAATAAATTTATATCTTAAATTGAGAAAGCCAGAAATCAAGAATCTGGTAGATAAAGTGAGACAGGACGAAGTGAACCCATTTCACTTTACATGGCATTCTTGCTACAATAGTATGGAAGGGAACACCAGTGTAAGATAGCACCATTTCCTCTGAATAGGCTCCAATCAGAACAATGGTTGGCCATCTCACTGGTATGCACCTGATTCCCAGAATCCATCCCATTCCTGAATGTTGTGTAGTTACTATTTCAGTAATATTTGAGTAATATTGTAAGTTTATTGTTTGGTTAAGCATTTTTTGTTTAAATAATTAATTATGGGGTATATGTAAAAGTATGTGAATGACATAAGTCATCATGCCTCCACATCATATGTGTGTAACTAGCGTAAGCAAGTTATTCCTGGCTCCACGTTTTCTTTCAATTAATTCTATGTTTTGGAGTTACAGAACTTAACAGTGGTAATGACAAAGTTTTAAATGAACCCAAGATGACTACTTACTTGTGGAAGCGAAGTGAGACAATCAAGTTTTAAAAAAGCACAGTGAGAAGCAGTTGAAAGAAAAACAAATGAGCACAGCATGTACTTCATCAAGAGGTGGCTGGGTTAAAAAAAAGACAAATTCACGGGTTCATAAACAGTAAGTACCGGGTGATAATAATCATAAATAATAAAAGAGCAGAAATGGCTGGCTACACTGGAAAGATTGATGCACTCAAATGCACCACAGATAACTGGATTTTGTATATGGAATGATTTGAGCAGTATTTTGAAGCAAATAGAATAGCCAATAAAAAGGATAGCCAATAAAGAGGATTCAAAAGGAAGAAAAGCATACATGGCTGAATTGAAACAATTGTGTGAGCATTTCAGTTCAATAATGGGCTTAATGATTCACCGAAATATTGTTCAGTTTGTGGAATCTTGGAAGAAAGCATTAAAAAGTGTCTCCTAATTGAATCACAGCTTACATTTAAAAGAGGAGTTGAAATAGCTGTATAAATGGAAACAGCAGCCAAAGTGCAATTGACTTGCAGTCAGGAATGAAAGTGAGCATGGACGAAAGTACAGCATGTAGATGAAAGCCTGTCTGGCCAAACAAATTGTGTTACCATTGTGGCAGGGACTCTTATACACTGGACCAATGCAGATTTAAAGGCAAAACTTGCAGAAAATGAAACAAAGTAGGACAAATACAAAGAGCATGGCAGTCAGACAAAAATAAATGGACTGCACTGGGTAGAGAACAAGACAAAAATTCAAGTTGCAGTTTCATGTTTTTGAAGAAAAATCTGATAATGATGATAGTGATGCAGGACTGCGTAGCCTTGAGATTTACAATGTGAAAACTAACAATAGACAAGCAACTTGGCTTACACTAGAATTAGCAATAAAATAATTAAAATGAAATTGGACACTGGCTTGGCTGTTTCAACCATTCCACAAATTGAGTTTGAATGGCATCTCAAAGATACTGAACCAAAGTCCGCAGATATCCAAGAACTTATACTGCAGAAAAGATCATTTCTATGGGGATGACATTTGTAACCAGTAAGATATAACAACCAACAAGCCATATTGGACTTGTATGTGGCAAAAAGAAGAGGACCAGCTTTTGGGGCCGTAATTGGCTGCAACAATTATAACTTGATTGGAGAACTATTCACTATTTGCATGCCACATCCTCTGCAATAGAGTTAATGAAAAGTGAATTAAGCAAAGTACTTGATGACGCCACAGAAGTGTTCAAGTATGGCATTGGAAACCCCAAACATATCAAGGGTAAAATAGTGGTAAGTAAAAATGCCTCACCTATGCCTTGCAAAGCCCATCTGGTTCCTTATACCATCTGTGATAAAGTAGCCAGTGAGCTAGATCACTTGGAGACTGAAGGAATTCTTTCCAAGGTTGAGTGGAGCCCATGGGCAGCATCAGTAGTCACAGTAGCTAAGAAGAATGGGTCTGCCAAGATTTGTGGTGATTTTAAGGTTACCATCAATCAAGTGCTGAAAGTAGATCAATACCCTCTGCTCAGGATAGAGGATATCTTTGCAAACCTTTCTGGAAGGAAACTCTTCAGCAAAGTGGACTTAGCTGAGACCTACCTACAGATGGAGATGGAAGAAGAGTCCAAAGTGTTTCTCACCATAAACATTCACAAAGGGCTTTATCACTATAATAGGCTTATTTTTGGAGTGGCAACTGCTCTTGCACTCTGACGGAAAGCTATGGACCAGGTGCTGCAAGGCTGTCCAGGCACTCAGTGATACCTGGATGACATCATTGTTACCAGTGAGGATGACAAGGAATATCTCCAAAATCTCAGGACGGTGTTAGAAATATTACAAGAATATGAGCTCAGAATACAATGCATCAAGTGTGATTCTTTAAACAAATCATCACTTCCTGTGGTCACACCATTGATGCACAAGTATTACACAAGTGAGCTGAGAAAATTCAAGCAGCGGTGGATGCCTCAAGGCCAAAGGATGTGTCACATTTGCAATTCTGTTTTAGGATCTGTCAATTAATGTAACAAGTTCCTGCCAAACCTGGCTACTGTGCTCCAACCCTTGAACTCACTATACAGATCAGGAAGAAATGGCATGGACAAAGCAGTGTGAGGTGCATTTCCAAAAGAGAAAGGGAATGGTGATATTAGCCATTGTACTCACACATTATGATTCACATTGTGCAGTGAAGTTTGCCTATGATGCTTTGCATTATGGTGCAGGTGCAGTCATGTCACATTTTATGAGTGATGGAAGTGAATGCCCATAGCCTTTGCATCACGTTCCCCTTTCACTGTGAGAAAGATTATGCACCGATTGACGGAGAAGCTTTGAGTCTGGGGTTGGGGTGTAAAACTTTACAACCAGTACTTGCATGGGAGAGAGTTTACCCTCATTCCTGATCATCAACCACCTTTTCCAGCCCACTGAAGGGTATTCCACTAACAGCAGCAGCAAAAATACAGACATGGGCTCTGTTTCTTGGCTGACAGAATTATAAGATCAAATTCAAGAGGACCACAAATCATGGAAATACTTAGAAACAGAAACACCAAAAAAAATTACAAAAAGGGGACACTCTACTTGATATATTCTCCCTAATACAAATCAGAATTGTTTATTTATTATTAATTTATAGAAATACAGCACAGAATAGGCCCTTTAAGCCAGACCACCCAGCAACCCCCGAGCTAACCTTAGCTTCATCATGGAACAATTTACAATGACCAATTAACCTTTCAGCCAGTATGTCTTTGGGCTTTAGAAGGAAAGTGGAGCACCCAGAAACACGTGCAATCCTGGAGAGAACGAACAAACTCCTTACAAACAGATGCAGGAATTGCACCTGGGTCACTGGTACCGTAAAGTGTTGTGCTAACCACTATGCTACTGAAAATATCTTTATTATGACAGAAATGATCCAAAGGGAAAGTGGAAAAGACCCCACACTGTCTCAGATCTACATGGCAATTCAAAATGGCTGGAATGTGCAGCAGAAACTCTACATCCCCCTTTTTCTCTGGCACCAGGATGAACTTACTCTTGACAGAGGTTGCTCATGTCGGGATTCAGAGTTGTTGTACCATCCAAGCTGAGAGGTAAAGTGTTGGAGAAGCTACATTACAGTCATCTAGGTGTGGTCAAAATGAAAGTTTTGGCTTGAATCTTTGTCTGTTAGCCTGGGATAGATCAGAATTTCCAATAATTTGCCATGCACTGTTTGGGATGCCAACAAGTACAGAAGATGCCAAGAGCAGCACCTCTCCAACCCTGGGAATGGCCTATATTGCCCTGGTAGAGGATTCAAGTGGATTTTGCTGGACCATTCATGGGCACAAATTTCTTAGTAGTAGTGGATGCAGCTACAAAGTGTCCTGAGGTGCTCCCAATAACCTCTACTACAGCCTCGCATACTGCTGATATGTTGAGAAGCCTCTTCTCAAGGACTGGTGATCCAGAACGCTTTGTCAGTGACAATAGATGGCATTTTCTTGTGAAACAGTTTCAGTCATTCCTAAAAGTGAATGGAATAAGATATAATACATCTGCACTGTACCACCCAGCTACATTTACATGGTGGAAATGTTTGTTCAGAGTCTACAGAACGCATTGCGAGCAATGTCAACAGAACACACTACAATGACACTGAATCAGAAGCTTTCCAATTTTCTCCTTGCATATCACAATGCTGCACACTCCACAACCATCAACTCACCAGCCATACTGTTCACGCGCTGTCCCTTGTGCTCACACTTGGATCTCCAAACTTAAAAAGGAGTATACAGGACAAACAGCTGAGAGAAATTGAGGGCTCCCCAAACATGGACGTTCGATGATTGGTGCCTGGATAAGCAGTCTGTAATGTTGAATCAGGTTTGCGGGTCTGGCAAGTGAGACAGAATACATGGACAGCAAATAAGTATATTACTCATTAGTTACAAACAGTAAAAAAATGAGCTAACATTCATGTTCCTCAACTTACAAGAACTACAATGCTGAATATTCAACAAACATACTTATGCAGAGCATACCTTTCCAATGGTTATGTACACCTCTTAAACAAAGGAAGAGAGAGCAAGACTCATCCATGTGTTATTTTATACCCATATATTTGACACTGGACACCAGGCAGCAAAATAATGGGAAAAGCAGCTTCAGTTTCTTAACTAACCAATCATGACAGTGGCTTTTGACAATCAGAATAAGCTCTGCACCCCACAGACACTTCACCTCTTGAAAGTTGTGAACATGATGATCCAACCCTCAGACTAGTATGACTCTTGGGAACTCTCAACCAAGCATCATATAAAATACAAAAGCACAATACCCAGAACTGTAAACCCAATAGTCACCCCCTGCCCCCGTATACTACTGTAGTCCACCAGTTCCCTGTCCCCCACAGAGGCCTGTAGACCCATCCCGGAATGTAATAGCTAATGAGCTGGTCATCCACTTTATCTTTTGCACTGACTCTTGACCAATAATAGTACTAGTGCCACTTTCCTTTGTGAACAGGTAATCTAAAGTCATTGAAATCAGCTCTTGGGACTGTCTGGCCATATTGTGCTGAGAAAGGCCATCATTCAAATCCTCCCTTCCTTTGTAATAGCCCTCTTACCAATGTGCTCATGGACAATGTGCTCATCCAGAGCACTGGGGTTACATTCATACGGCACCACTGATCAGCTGCACCACCCTGTGGGAGCCAAGGGTAGGCCTAGGAACTGCACATCCAGTAAGTGCCATTCAACATCCAGCAAGTGCCCACCTTCACAGCAGCTTTGGCATAGACACAGCTATCCCACAACACTATTCCTGTTCACATTTACCATCCACTTTGCATTAACTGATTGAATTTTTTGAGGATGTGATTAAACACGTTGATGAAAGTAGAGCAGTTGATGTAGTTTATATGGATTTTAGCAGGGCATTTGATGAGGTACCCCATGCAAGGCTTATTGTGAAAGTAAGGAGGCATGGGATCCAATGGGACATTGCTTTGTGGATCCAGAACTGGCTTGCCCACAGAAGGTTGTAGACGGGTCATATTTTGTATGGAGGCCGGTGACCGGCGATGTGCCTCAGGGATCTGTTCTAGGACCCCTACTCTTTGTGATTTTTTATAAGTGACCTGGATGAGGAAGTGGAGGGATGGGTTAGTAAATTTGCTGATGACACAAAGGTTGGGGGTGTTGTGGATAGTGTGGAGGGCTGTCAGATGTTACAGCGGGACATTGATAGGATGCAAAGCTGTGGTGAGAAGTGGCAGATGGAGTTCAACCCAGGTAAGTGTGAGGTGGTTCATTTTGGTAACTCAAATATGATGGCAGAATATAGTATTAATGGTAAGATTCTTGGCAGTGTGGAGGATCAGAGGGATCTTGGGGTCCGAGTCCATAGGATGCCCAAAGCAACTGTGCAGGTTGACTCTGTGGTTAAGAGAGCATGCGGTGTATTGGCCTTCATCAACCGTGGAATTGAACTGTGCGAGGAAGCAGAAGCGAGGTGAGCGGGCAGGAGTCCGTGCCAGGTAAAAAGCAATCCTGAGCCAGCCGGCCCTCCCATCCATTCTGCTCTCCAATGTCTGCTTGCTGAGGGAATTGGGCCTGCAGTCCTTGGAGTCGCCTGATGCCGGTGACCAGAGGTGGGGACATCGTAAGTGGTGCGCGAGGAAGCGGAAGCGAGGTGAGTGGGCAGGAGACAGTGCCAGGTAAAAAGCAATCCCGAGCCGGCCAGCTCTCCAGTCCATTCTGCTCTCCAATGGACATTAAATTGGACGACATCTGTGGCAACAAAATACTCGGCGGGAGTACAGAAATGGATGGAATCCTGGACACCGCCATTCAGCTGTTTATTTATGTAACAGATTTTCCCCCAAGCCATCAGACTACCAACCTACTGCCTTCTGCTGTGCCTATTGTCTTGTTTATTATTTATTGTAATACCTGCACTGTTCTGTGTACTTTATGCAGTCCTGAGTAGGTCTGTAGTCCAGTGTAGCTTTGTATTGGTTTACCTAGTTCATTGTAGTTTTTGTATTGTTCATGTAGCACCATTGTCCTGAAAAACATTGTCTTATTTTTACTATGTACTGTACCAGCAGTTATGGTCGAAATGACAATAAAAAGTGACTTGACTTGAAGAGCCGAGAGGTAATGTGTAGCTATATAGGACACTGGTCAGACCCCACTTGGAGTACTGTGCTCAGTTCTGGTTGCCTCACTACAGGAATGACGTGGAAACTATAGAAAGGGCGCAAAGGAGATTTCCAAGAATGTTGTCTCGATTAGGGGGCTTATATTATGAGAATAGGTTGAGTGAACTCAGCCTTTTCTCCTTGAAGCGACAGAGGATGAGGTGACCTGTTAGAGGTGTACAAGATGATGGATAGTCAGAGGCTTTTTCCCAGGGCTGAAATGGCTAGCATGAGAGGGCATAATTTTAAGGTGCTTGGAAGTAGGTACAGAGGAGATGTCAGGGGTAAGCTTTTTTTACGCATGGAATGGGCTGCCGGCGGTGGATGTGGAAATGAAAGGGTCTTTTAAGAGACTCCTGGATGGATACATGGAGCTTAGAAAAATAGAAGGCTATGGGTTAGCCTAGGTAGTTCTAAGGTAAGGACATGTTTGACATAGCCTTGTGGGCAAAAGGGCCTGTATTGTGCTGTAGGTTTTCTATGTTTTTATGAGTCTGAACCATCAGCAATGATCCTCTCAGAGTAACACAGTGCTGACTGAGATTTCTAATTCGTTCTTAAGACTTGCTATCATTTTATACTGGCATCTTACAATCACTGCAAACAGCTAGAAAGCATCCTGCCAGCTATCTTTTAACCTGGGAAATCCCAACAATTTAAGTATGGAATCAATATGGTGTTCCATTTCAAACCCAGTGAAATCTAACTGGTTTGACCAATATACCAGCATTTCATAACCCATCAGTAGGTTAGCGAGACTTCCAAAGTCCTCACTATTATCTGTCTACTCTGGGACTCTGCATCTCTCAAAAAAGGGAATCCTCTCTTTTAAATAACCTTTCAAAGAAATGCATGCCTGCTCAAATAGCCAGATCCTACTTGCAACACCAAAATATAATGTTGAATCAGGTTTGCAGGTCTGGCAAGTGAGACAGAAAACACTGATTGCAAATAAATATATTAATCATTTACTTACAAACAGTAAAAATTCAACCAAGCATTCACGTTCCCCAAGTTACAGAAACTACAAAGCTGAATATTCAACAAACATACATTGAATGAACATACTTAATGAAAAGTGAGTGCAGAGCATACCTTCTCAATGGTCATGTGCACTTCTTGCCTTAAACAAAGGCAGAGAGAACAAACCTCTACCATGTGCTATTTTATACCTGGGATATTTGAAACTGGACACCAGGCAGCTGCAGTTTCTAAACTAACCAATCATGCCAAGGCAACTTTCGACAATCAGAATAAGCCATGACTCCAACCCCCACTGACACAGTCCTGGCGAGGAACTACAGAGGAAATCAAAAGAGGGTTACTGGGTAAGATTAAGGACAGAATGGACCACTCTCCTACACAGTGGAGATTATGTCTGATGTCAACTGGAGATGACACACCGATCCGTTGGGGAGAGCAGAATCAATTGTTAGAGAAGAAAATTGACCAGAACTGTCAGAACCACTTCCTCCAGTCCCAGAGTCAATTCCTACAACCAGAACCTGAGATTTTTTTTATAGCCACAAGTCTCACCTGCCAGGTAAAGTGACCAACCACCCCTTGTAGGAAGAACGTTATCGCGCAGGAGTAAGAATCCTCCACAGTGATTAGATCTTTGGGCCTAAATGGGACAATTTAAAATTTATGATGCTGTGGGTGCCTATATAAGTGGTTGCATTATATAGTATACAGTAATATTTGAGTAATATTATAATATATTGTTTGATTAAGCATTACTATTTGTTTAAATGATGCATTACAGGTTAATATGTAAAAGTATGTGAATGGCATACAAGATCATCTAGCATGTCATATGCGCATTCCTTGCTAAAAGTAAAAAACTAGAGTACACACGTTATTCTTGGCTCCAGGTTTTCTTTCAACTAGTTTATGTTTTGGAGTTACAAAACGTAACATTGAACGCACTGAGTTTTCCTCCACCAGTCAGCAGAGCATGAAGGAAACCCTGAAGTTCTCTTGATCGCTTCTAAACTTTGTAATGATGCACACACGACCAGATAGTCATTGGAATATTGCACATAAATCATTCCGCACACACTTCACAAAGCAAAGGAATTTCTGAACTATTATTGCAACAACTTCACCCTTACTTCAGTTGTTACACAGCAGGAGGGAAATGTATGTATTACAGTACACCAAAATTATAGTTGCAACCCCCAAATATTTTTCAGAGAGGAATTTATAATGATTGAGAAGTGGCAGAACTTGGGCCTCTGTACCTCCCTCTGCAACTGGATCCTCAACTTCCTAACTGGAAGACCACAATCTGTGCAGATTGGTGATAACATATCCTCCTCGCTGACAATCAGCACTGGCGCACCTCAGGAGTGTGTGCTTAGCCCACTGCTCTACTCTCTATATACACGACTGTGTGGCTAGGCACAGCTCAAGTACCATCCATAAATTCGCTGACAATACAACCATTGTTGGTAGAATCTCAGATGGCAATGAGAGGGCACACAGGAGTGAGTTATGCCAACTAATGGAATGGGCCGCAGCAACAACCTGGCACTAAACATCAGTAAGACGAAAAAGCTGATTGTGGACTTCAGGAAGGGTAAGACAAAGGAACATATACCAATCCTCACAGAAGGATCAGAAGTGGAGAGAGTGAGCAGCTTCAAGTTCCTGGGTGGCAAGATCTCTGAGGATCTAACCTGGTCCCAACATATAGATGTAGTGATAAAGAAAGCAAGACACTGACTTTATTTCATTAGGAGTTTGAAGAGATTTGGCATGTCAACAAATACACTCAAAAACTTCAATAGATGTACCGTGGAGAGCATTCTTACAGGCTGCATCACTGTCTGTTATTGTGGGGCGGGGGGGGGGGGGTGCTACTGCACAGGACCGAAAGAAGCTTCAGAGGGTTGAAAATCTAGTGAGCTCCATCTTGGGTACTAACCTACAAAGTACCCAGGACATCTTCAAGGAGCAGTATCTCAGAAAGGCACCGTTCATTATTAAGGACCTCCAGCACCCAGGGAATGCCCTTTTCTCACTGTTACCAACAGGTAGGAGGTACAGAAGCCTGAAGGCACACATTCAGTGATTCAGGAACAGCTTTTTGTCCTCTGCCATCCAATTCCTAAATGGACATTGAACCCTTGAACACTACCTCACTTTTTAAAAAATATACGGTATTTCTGATTTTTGCATGTCTTTTAATCTATTCAAGATACATATACGGTAATTGATTTACTTATTTATTATTTTAAAATTTTATTTATTACTTTTTTCTGTCTTCTATATTATGTATTGCATTGAACTGCTGCTGCTAAGTTAACAAATTTCATGTCACATGCCAGTGATAATAAACCTGATTCTGATTGAAAGTACAGAAATAAGGACTACTTTGTTATTTTATTGGTCCTAATGTCCAGTGCAAACTCTATTTTTTTCCTAAAAGTAAGCACTGACTTGACAGCCCATGTGTAATTTCATCAGTTAGTTTACAGATCATGTCCCTTCAGTCATTTTTTGTCAGTATAATTATTTACCCGATAAAAGATAATTTTAAAATCTATTCATCCTTCGTGGTGAGGTCTCCAGAGGTCATCAGAGTGCAGAAGGCCATACTGACATCAAAAAAGATTAAAAATCACTGTGAAGTTAGTGACTTTATTTCCTCCTTATGAAGCCTAATTTAAAGTAACAGTCTGCTTAAAAAATGAGCCAAATGTCATTTGCAGTGATTTTCCACAATCGAATTTAATAAACCATCAGGACCAGCAGTGTGAGAGAGGTCTGTCTGTAAGCACTTATGGAATCGTGTGAAGACATTAAAATCTGATTCATAATTGGATTGATCTCAAGACTGCTGACTCTGTTAAGAAATATCTAGTGCACAGCATTCATGCTATAATGCTAAAGAAAAGCCAACAAATCAATGAAGGATAAGCATTCCAGGATCTGAAAAACCTTTGTCATTGTGGTCACACACAACAGCTGTAGGTCTGCATTTCTGGTCTCTTGGTCATTTCTAGGACGAATGTGATAGTTCTCGAGAGGGTGCAGAGGAGAGTTACCAGGAAATTGTCTAAGTTGTAACATTTCTGTTATAAGGACATACTTCATTGGGCTTGTTATCTCTGGGCTGAAGACTGATCTGATAGAGGAATATACAATTGTAAATAAGATTGTAAAAATATTTTCCCTTGGTAGGCCTACCTGAAATAAAACACGGTAGGTAAGGTGAAAGGTAGGAGGTTTAAAGGAACTACAAGGGGACTGCTTTTAAAATAGGGTGTGGGTGGAGTGCGGACGTATTAGAGACAGGTACTCTCACAACATTCTAGAAGCATCTCAACAGACACTTGAGACATAGAAAACCGCAGACCAAATCTTGGTAAATGGGACTACTATACAATCAATGGCATGGAAATATTGGGCCAATGGGTTAGTTTCTGTGCTGTACAACTTTTTGACTTTATTCAGAGTATCAATTTTTCATTGATAGTCTTTCATTGATCCTATTGAATTTCTTTGTTCCATTGTGAATGCCTGCAAAAGAAAGGATCTCAGTATCGTATATGGCAACATGTACGTAGTTTGATAATAAATT
This sequence comes from Hemitrygon akajei, assembly GCF_048418815.1. Classification (NCBI taxonomy): domain Eukaryota; kingdom Metazoa; phylum Chordata; class Chondrichthyes; order Myliobatiformes; family Dasyatidae; genus Hemitrygon; species Hemitrygon akajei. The sequence goes on along the minus strand of NC_133127.1, from coordinate 49,839,684 downwards.
TGATTTGAACTTTGAACTATGGTAATATTAATCATATGGCCAAAGTATGAAAATACACAGAAAGGACAATGGCATCAGGGTTAAGAAGCAAGTCTGACAGAAATGTGAAATTAAAATTAGTATTCCAGCTACTGGTGTTCAGAGGGAAACGTGAAACCAAATTACAGATATCCAAGTGCTGTAAGCAAAAAACATTAATGTTTCATTGATGAAGTTTCAGGATATTTCAGATGCTGTAATATAGAGCAAAACAAAACTACTGGATGAATTTAATGGGTCAGGCAGCATCAATATGGGAAAACAGACAGGTTAGCAGTTGTGGTGAACTAGATATACCTGTCTGACTGCTCCTGTGGCTCCTCCCACAGACCCTGCTGACTGCCCCTGTGGCTCCTCCCACAGACCCCTGTATAAAGGCGACTGTGGCCTGCTGCTCTCCCTCATTTTCCCAGGATGTAGTGTTGTTCTTCAGTCAATAAAAGCCGATATCTCACTTCCTAAGTCTCAGCGTGAGTTATTGATGGTGCATCAATTTTATTGACTGAAAGTTACAACATGGAAACCGCTTTACGCCCAGAACGCCTGGACTTGGACCCCCAAGACCCTGGAGCAGCTCTTGCCTTTGAACACTGGCTGGTGTGCTTCCAATCGTACTTAGAGGAGGACCGTGCCACCGACTCGGCTGTTCGGCTCAAACTTCTCCTCTCGAGGGTCGCCCCAAAAGTTTATTCGTTCATCAGGGACATATCCACCTACGAGGAGGCGCTTGCCGCCCTCAAAAGACAGTACCTGCGGCCAGTAAATCCAGTTTATGCACGGCACCACTTGGCAACACGAAAACAGCGGCCTACGGAGTCGACTGCTGAATTTCTCCGAGAACTACAGGCACTCGCGCGGACTTGTGACTGCCAAGCGCTCACAGCGGAACAGCATACGGAACTCTTGGTCCGAGACGCTTTTGTGACTGGGGTCCGGTCAGTGTGTATACGCCAGCGGCTGCTGGAAAAAGCTGATCTTACCTTACGCTCCGCGATAGAGACGGCCGATACGATAGAGGCTGCGCAGCTGTACGCCGAAGAGGTCCAGCCGCGCGATTCCCCGGTTCCGAGCGAATTCGCCAACGCCGCTACCAGTCGCGGTATCTCAAACCCCACGAATTCGCCAGGTATAAAACTCTGTTACTTTTGTGGGCTTCCGAAACATCCCAGAAACAGCTGCCCGGCACGCGAAGCGACTTGTTCCAGCTGTGGGAAGAAGGGCCATTTCGCCAAAGTATGTAAGTCTAAACCGCGCCCGGGGTCGAGCAGCGCTGCGTCTGAGACCTGGGGGCCGCCATTTTGCATGACCGGATGTGGACAACCATCTTTGCCGGCGACACCAGGCCCCGCCCCCGACTCGCCATCTTGCATGCCCGGATGTGAGCGGCCAACTTTGCCGGCGTCACCAGGCCCCGCCCCTGACACGCCCCGTTCAACGCTGGCTTCTGTGACCCTCGACCAAAGCGCCCCACACCAGCTCGCAAGGTCGATGATGGACATCCTGGTGGAGGGGCACAGGACTAGCTGCCTGTTTGACACGGGCAGCACTGAGAGTTTTATTGACCCGGCCACAGTGAAACGCTGTGGACTCGTGACACGGCCGGTACGTCAGAAGATCACCTTGGCTTCTGGGTCGCATTCCACAGACATCCGGGTGGGTTGTGTAGCGACATTGGTGGTGCAGGGCACAGAATATCGGAACTTTGCGTTCCTGGTCATGCCTCGGCTGTGCGCACCTGTGCTATTGGGGCTGGACTTCCCACTACTCTCAAGGCCCTCTGGCGGTGCCTGGGTTTTTTTTCCTATTACGCCCAATGGGTTCCCCATTACGCAGACAAGGCCCGCCCCCTGGTCAAGTCTACCACCTTTCCCCTCTCTGCCGAGGCCCGCGCGGCCTTCAGCTGCATTAAAAGGGACATTGCCAAAGCAACGATGCATGCGGTAGACGAGACCATTCCCTTCCAAGTAGAGAGTGACGCCTCTGACGTCGCGCTGGCTGCTACCCTCAATCAGGAAGGCAGGCCAGTGGCGTTTTTTTCTCGTACCCTTCAAGGCTCTGAACTTCGGCACTCCACGGTGGAGAAAGAAGCCCAAGCCATAGTGGAAGCTATTCGGCACTGGAGGCACTATCTCGCCGGCAGAAGGTTCACCTTGCTGACCGACCAGCGCTCGGTTGCGTTCATGTTCAGCAACCAACAGCGGGGCAAAATCAAAAATGATAAAATTTTGCGATGGAGAATAGAACTCTCCACCTACACTTACGATATCCTGTACCGGCCTGGCAGGCTCAATGAACCCTCTGATGCCCTATCCCGGGGACCGTGTGCTAGTGCCCAGCTCGACCAGCTGTATGCCCTTCATGCCCAACTTTGCCACCCGGGGGTCACCCGGTTTTATCATCTCATTAAAGCCCGGAACCTGCCGTACTCCCTGGAGGACATCAGGACGATGACCAGGGACTGCCAGATCTGCGCTGAGTGCAAACTGCACTTCTACCGTCCTGACACTGCGCAGCTTGTCAAGGCCACCCGCCCTTTTGAGCGACTGAGTATTGACTTTAAGGGCCCCCTTCCCTCCACCGACCGCAATGTCTACTTTCTCAGTATTATTGACGAGTACTCGCGATTCCCCTTTGCCGTTCCCTGCCCCGACACTACTACCACGTCGGTCATAAAAGTCCTGCGCCAGCTCTTCACTCTGTTCGGATATCCCTGCTATGTCCACAGTGATAGAGGGTCCTCCTTTATGAGTGACGAGTTGCGCCGGTTCCTGCTTGCTAGGGGCATAGCTACTAGTCGCACCACAAGTTATAATCCCCGGGGGAATGGCCAGGTGGAGAGGGAGAATGCCACAGTGTGGAAGGCCATACTTTTAGCCCTTAAGTCAAAAGGGTTGCCGGTCTCCCGATGGCAGGAGGTCCTCCCTGAGGCACTCCACTCTATCCGCTCCCTGTTGTGTACGTCCACTAATGCCACCCCTCACGAACGCTTATTCTCTTTTCCCAGGAAGTCTGTCACTGGGACCACCCTGCCAGTTTGGCTGACGTCCCCGGGGCCAGTGCTGCTACGTAAACATGCGAGGAGTAATAAGTACTCACCGCTGGTCGAGAAGGTTCACCTCCTGCATGCTAATCCCCAGTATGCCTACGTGGTCTTGCCTGATGGGCGGGAGGACACGGTCTCTGTCCGCGACCTGGCGCCCGCCGGAGCAGCAGACCACTACCCAAATGGGTCAGGCAGCATCAATATGGGAAAACAGACAGGTTAGCAGTCTAAAAAATAGGGTGATAGTTTAAGGTTTATCCACTACCCACAGCTCCCAGATCAGTTTCAGTAGTTTCTGAAACTGGAATCGGGAATCAGATATAGGACTCGGTAGTCACTACATTGTCCCCTCCCTCAGAAATTTATGGTGAAATTCTTAATTAAAGATCAATACTTAGTTAGATTTAAATATGCTACTCAGCGACTTCAGCATCCAGGAATAAAGGATTTATGACTCGCACTAAGTGATTCACGTTCTTCCAGGCATTCTACACCATTATCTGTAGAAAGTTTCAAAATCTTATTTTCATTTTGCTTTTGATTTTGCAACCAGGGTCAATAAAACATCACAAAACCTCAGTAAATTTATTTTTAGTGACATGTACTTTGTCATCACAGGTAGGAAATTATAGCCAAGGGCAGTCTGTTGTTAGGGCTGAGCTGTGATTGGCAAAATATATTGAAAGCTTTACTTCTCTCACTTTTAGATAACAGCTTCAAAGGATTCCCAGGGAAATCAACTTTACTCCCAACATCTCCAGTGTCAGATTCACCTTATGCTTTTATGTTTGCTGGGAGTTCTCTTGAAATTTAATTACCTGCCACTGCCAATTCTGCATAATTCTTGTCTGACGTTGTTCCCTTTTAGCTATCTAAACTCTAAGACTGAAATAAGCATACATGGGGAGGAATAAAAGTTGAATTATAGTTAAGTCACAGGACTAAAACAGCTCAGAAGGAAGCCAATATGCCCAACAAGTCTGAGCTGGCAGTAAGCAGTCACATTCAGCCTCTCTTACTCCATGCCGCTCTCTCATGTATATATCCAGTATTCATATGATGGTGCTAATCATATCTGTATGTGCTATCCTTCTCTAGAAACATTAATTGGTGCAGAATGAACAATCCCTACCAAGCGCATATAGACTGGTTCTCATGGGGACGGATAAGTCCCACATCAATGTGACAGAGACAAGAGAGACACATTATTATAGAAAAGTTAAAGGGAGTTTTGCTTTGCATCATTCTGAGTGGTTGCAGCTGGCAATGGATCAACATTTAATTGTTTATTTTTCCTTAGCGTTTATACTCCTGATAATGTTGATAATCAACATCTGATTGGACCCCACTATACTTTCTCAGTAACTGACAAGCATGGTTAGTGTTTGATTCTCAAATGAATAATGAGTCAACCAAATGAGCATGAATGAAATTAAATAGCTTTCCACTGCAGCCTCTTACTTGAAGTTTGAGACATCCAATAACCATCTGCTTATTGGAGTATATTTACATGGACAGATTATCACTACATATACTAGAACAGCAGACTGGTTCAGTCAATAAGTATTAATTGGCATTCAAGAAAGCAGTTTAGCTGTGGCATGCTGTCTTTCGGACTTGTAACAATCAAAATCTACATCTCGTGTCAAACAGAAATAGATTACCCACCAACAATGTGTACACTGGTTTTAATAGGAGCATTCATCATCTCCGTGGTTTAGAATTAAATTACCTTGCTGACATCTTGCCCTTTTACATCTATCCAACATTTAGGGTACAGAATATTGACATCACTGGCAATGGCAGCATTTACTGTCAACCCATGAACATCGGGATTTGCTTGGCTATACCAGAAAACAGGGACATAAAAGACTGCAGATGCTAGACTCAGGAGAAACACTGAAAATGCTGAAGGAATTCAGTGGGTCAGGCAGCATTGAGGGAATCAACTTGCTGAGTTGAGACAGTTCTGGGTGGATCTATTAGAGCTGTAGAGAAATGTGGAATGAAAAGAGGCTTTTTGTCCTACCAAGTCCATAATGACCAACCAATTCATTTTCAAAAGTTCAAAATAAATTTATAATCAAATTGTGTATATTTCACAGTTACACTAATTTTTTTGCAGGCATTCACTGTAGAGCAGAGAAACACAATAAAGTCAACGAAAGCTACACATCAACAAAGACAGACAACCAACCAATGTGAAAAACAAAACTGCACAAGTAAAAGTGATTAATTAATTCTAAGAACATGAGTTGCAGAGTCCTTAAAGTGAGTCCATAGGGCGGGGAATCAGTTCAGTTTTGAGGTGAGTGAAGTTATCCATGCTGGTTCAGGAGCCTGTTGGTTGAAGGGTAATACTTGTTCCTGAACCTGAGAGTGTGGGACCTCATATTCCTGTACCTCCTTCCCGATGGCAGCAGTGAGAAGAGTACACATTTACATTTATTTGACAATGAGATAAGCACGGCAGAGCCAGCATTATGCTGCTTTATTGACAGCAGGGGGCAGACATCACACAGATGCTTCAGAATGCTTCTGGACTAGTTATCGTACACTTTAGCCAACCAGTAGGGTATGAGAACAGAGTCCCGATAGACACCAAGATAGACACTATGCTGGCATTTCAAAACAACTATCATCTACAACTCAAGAAATTCTGCAGATGCTGGAAATCCAAAGCAGCATACACAAAATGCTGGAGGAACTCGGCAGGAGAGGTAGCATCCATGGAAATGAAGAAATACTCGACATTTATTTCAGCACTGGAGACAAAGGAGAAAATGCCAGAAAAAAGGTGAGGTGAGGAGAAGACGGATAGGTAGAAGGTTATAGGTGAAGCCAGGTAGGTGGAAAAGGAAAAGGGCTAGAGAGGAAGGAATCTGATAGAAGGGGAGAGTAGACCACAGGAGAAAGGGAAGGAGGAGGGGCACCAGGTGGAAGTGACAGGTAGGTAAGAAAAGGTACGAGGCCAGAGTGGGGAATTGAAGAAGAGAGGAGGCGGAGGGATTTTTTTTACCTCAAGGAGAAATCGATATTCCTGCTATTAGATTAGAGGCTACCCAGATGGAACATAAGGTGTTGCAACTCCACCCTGAGGGTAGGTAGCCTCATGCCACACAAGGAGGCCAACATGTCGAAATGGGAATCGGAATTAAAATGTTGGGCAACCAGGAAGTTCTGCTTTTGGCGAGCGGATCAAAGGTATGAGAGTTTCCAAGAATTCACATGTGGGATATATGCACGTGTCCAGACCGATCACCGACCCATGAAGTGATTTTGATGAAGAGTCTCCACCAAGTCTGAAAGAGATCACAATTACAGATGCAAGGCATAAGGTATATATTCCAGATCCACTCAGCTATGTGCATCTTCCTGCAAGGAAGGCAAATCACAAACATAGGGCTGGAGCAAGAGATTATGCTGAAGAATCCACCTGCAGTGAATCCTTTGAAGGAAAACCCTATTTTGAGACTGCATGAACTAGAGGTCTTTATGAAAACGGGATTGTCAAGAAACAGCAGGAGCTCCCATGCAGTTGTCTAGTAATTTAGCATTTGCTTTGCTTGCATCTTCGGAAACAGCTCTATTTCCATCTGTAATATCTCTATTTTTCTGTTCTTTTGAAGACCCTGACCTGGAGTTACACACTGACTTTGGTTCTTTGCAGGAATGGGACTTGCTCGCAGGGTGTCATGACTGGCCATTATCCGACATGTCAAGGGCACGGCCTAAGAGATTGGCTGGCCTTTGGAGGCCTAGGATCTCAGGGTTCTGGAGATGGGCAGATCGAAGGTGGGTGTCCCAGACCGGTGTGTTGTGGAAGCTGGAAGATCTTTGGCTGTGTGCCCACAGACCTGAGACCTTTGGGCACAGAGCTCGGAAAAAGCAACACAATGGACTTTTAACATTGTAAACCAGTGAGTTGTATGTTACGTCTCCCCTCTCACTGTGAAATGGAGATTTATCTTTTTCTTTTACTGGGGAGAAAGAGAACCTGTGGTATATTGAATACCAGGTGAAACACGTAGTCTTTGGAGTACTGCAGTCTATGTCTTTGCTGTTGCTTTTGCTGCACACTTGAGTCCTCGGTGGCGGGTGCTGATGCTTTTTTTTGCCAGTGGGGAGAGGGGGGGATTGTTGCTTGCTGCCGCTTACACAAGGGAGGGAGGGGAGCTGGGGGGGTGACTTTGGGGTTCTAACATTTAACTGTCATTCATTCTTCGGGACACTCCTCCATTTTCGTGGATGGTTGCAAAGAGAAAGCATTTCAGGATGTATATAGTATACGTTTCTCTGACATTAAGTGTACCTTTGAAACCTTTCAGATTAGCTCAGCAAACTGAAGGATTGCTTGTCAATGGTGAAAGAGTGCCAAGCAGGGAAATGCTAGAGGACTGTCATCACATTTAGAAGAGAACAGTATTTAGAGGAGAGGTTGTAAGTCACTGTACTGGCCAAGAACATTCAAAGAAGTGAAAGTCTTCTCAAGATAGCGCGTTGTTTGTGTATGACTTATGCAGACAACGTAACAAAGATGCTAAAAAGACAGTGGGTGAAGGTAACAATGAATTTCTTTGCGACTAAAAACTACTTAATGGCAATTACATATTTTTCCACCTCCAGAAAACAGACTACAGCACACTGGAAGAACTAAATGGGTCAACCTTCCTAAGAAGGTTGGCGTCATTCAATGTCTGTAGTGAGATGCTGAAGATGTTCTATAGGTCAGTTGTGGAGAGCGCCCTCTTCTTTGTGGTGGCGTGTTGGGGAGGAAGCATTAAGAAGAGGGACGCCTCACGTCTTAAAAAGCTGGTAAGGAAGGCGGGCTCTGTCGTGGGCAAAGTACTGGAGAGTTTTACATCGGTAGCTGAGCGAAGGGCGCTGAGTAGGCTACGGTCAATTATGGATAACTCTGAACATCCTCTACATAGCACCATCCAGAGACAGAGAAGCAGTTTCAGCGACAGGTTACTATCGATGCAATGCTCCTCAGACAGGATGAAGAGGTCAATACTCCCCAATGCCATTAGGCTTTACAATTCTACCGCTAGGACTTAAGAACTTTTTAAAGCTATTATTAATGCTTTTTGAGATGGTGATTTAGATGCATATCATTTTTTTTTTACTGAGTTAAGTATTGTATGTAATTAGTTTTGCTACAACAAGTGTATGGGACATTGGAAAAAAGTTGAATTTCCCCATGGGGATGAATAAAGTATCTATCTATCTATCTATCTATCTATCTATCTATCTATCTATCTAAACAATATCTGTATAGATGAAGTTTTACCTAGATAATTTGGGTTGAGATGCTAATGCAGGACCTCGACATGAAATTTCAGCTTATTTTCTCCACAGATGCTGCCTGAGACAGTTCTTCCAATGTTTTCTTCATCTTGCAGCTTCTAGCAACTGCAGTTTCTTTTGTCTTTTATTTATTGATTCACATACATCGCGTAATCGGCTCTACCGGCCCTTCATCCCAGGCCAACCAGAAACCCCCGATTTAACCCTAGCCTAATCACAGGACAATTTACAATGACCAATTAACCTACCAAATGGTGTGATTTTGGAATGTGGGAGGAAACCGGAGCACCCGGAGGAAATCCACACCATCAGAGGGAGGACATACAAACTCCTTACAGACAGTGGCGGTCTTCTTGAAATGGACAAGCATTGAACTATCATTTGTGATTTGAACACTCTGTTTACCGGGATGACAAATGGCATAGCTGGTCTTGCTGCTGCCTCACAGCTTCAGTGGTCTGGGTTCAGTCCTGACCTCTGACACTCTCTCTTTGGAGGTGTGAAGTGCCCACGTTCTCCCTATGACCATGTTATGTTTCTTCCAGTGCTCTGATCTCCTTCCATATCTGGTGATTAGCAGAATCTGGGGGAAGTTACTGGGGATGTAGGGAGAATAAACGGGATGAGTATAAATGGGTGTTTGGTAATTGGAGTGAGGGACTTGCTTGCTTGCTGTATGATTCTATGACTCCTTATGGTATGCCAAATAGGCAGTACAAACAGTTCAATAGAACTTGCTGTGGATTGGGTGCCACGGTAGCGTAGAGGTGAGCGCAACACTATTACCATAGTAACATAAGAGATAGAAGCAGAATTAGGCCATTCAGCCCATTGAATCTGCTCTGCAAACTTGTAGCAGAGGATGATTTTAATCCATCAACCTCTTCTTAAAGTTCTTATCATCTGTAAGGAGCCTGTACATCCTCCCTGTGGAATGTGTGGGTTTTCTCCAGGCATTCCTGTTTCCTCCCACAGTCCAAAGATGTACAGGGTAGGTTAACTGGTCATTGTAAGTTGCCCCATGATTAGGTTAGGGTTAAGTTGAGGTTGTTGGGTGTTGCTGGGGTGGCATGGCTTGAAGGGCTGGAAGGGCCAATTCTGTGCTGTATTTCTAAATAAAATAAATAATAAATATAATTGGTAATTAGTTTATCATTGTCATGTACTGAGATACAGAGATAGCTTTTCTTTGCCTGGCACCTGGACAGATTAGGCCTGACATACGTACAGCAAGATTGTACAAATGGAAAACAATATCAGATTGCAGAATATAGTGCAATCTAATATTGCTGAAAAGAAAAGCGAGTTAAAGAGAAAGTGTAGTGCAGGTAGACAGATGAAGTGCAACAGTTATGACAACATAAACTGAGAGATCAAGAGTTGCTGGACCATGGTAGCATAGTGGTTAGCACAATGCTACTACAGCTTCTGGTGTCAGTGTTCAGAGTTCAATCGAAGTTCAACTCATTGATGTTTTACCCCCTTAGCCCTGGTACATCTCACAGTGGCGATGCAATGGCAGGGCTTCTAATTGGGGGTTAGTTGGTCGCCAATTTCTGTCCTTTCTCCTCAGCCACAGCCAAAAGCTGCCCTTTTCTAGTTCTTCAGCCAATGCTCTTGTGGACCTCCTGAGCCTCGCTCCAGTCACTGCCATATCATATTGTTGTTCATGCACTGACGAAGCCCAAGCATCCTACCTCCACGGTGTAGATTATGGTCCTCCAGCCAGCTTCCTGACACTCAGCTGCCAGGTCTGAGTACTTCAGCCTCTTCTGCTAATGGGCACTCTCTACTCCTTCCTCCCATGGGATGGTCAACTCAATGAAGTCTTGGCGGTTGTGGACCACAGTTCTATGTCTGGGCGCAGAGATGTGGTGGTGATTTTTTGTGGCAAGCTGTAGCTGTCAGCCAAGATCTGCCTTTATGTTCCACTCATTGCCTGTGGAGAGGAGTCATGAAGGAGCTCTTGAGTGGGTGCATTCAGCACCCTTACCAGCCTTAACAAACAGGATGAGTTGTCATCCTGCTGGGGAAAGGCTGCATCGTGCATCCCACCTGCACATCTCTAGATCTCTGCCAGCTTCTTTAGGACTTGGTCGTGCTGCCATCTGTTGTACCCTTGGGACAGCACAGTCTTGTATCCTGCCAGGGTATGTTGGAGGTTGGCATTGGTGGTGTCACCCAGGGGACAGCAATCCTCACTGCTGAACCACTGGTGAAGATTTCAGGGGCAGAGCGAGGTGTCAGGGGTTGCCCTGGCTCATGTCTGGCTTGTGGGATCTTCCACAAGTCAGACCAGCTGAATGACCTGTTGAAGGTGCCTTCCCATGTTGTCTAGCTTCCCTGGTGGCCCAGTGCCATTGCCTTCACCCTGCAGTGCTCTTGCTCTGTTCTTGTCACCTCCTCCACTACCATAGCTTTCCTCTCTTCTTTGAGGCCCTGGACCTTCTCCCAGTCAAGACCTCAGCTCAATGGCCATGTGATGTTGTCGCTTCTGATCCCTTTTCGGAGTGATAGACTCTGCGACTTGGAGGGTTGATCTTCATCTTTGCCCATGCCACAAACTCATTCAGCCTCTTCAGCAGCCTCCTTGTGCAATGGAGCCATTCATCCAGGTGACTTCTCAGTGGAGGAAGCCTCTGTCCTGACTACCTTTATCTCTCCAATCACCTGCCTTGCTCTAATAAGGCCGATCTCAAAGGCTGCCACAAATAGAATGGGAGACATGGAACATGCCATTGCAATACCTACTTCTGCCACCCTGTTGTAAAGTATCGAAAAGGGAAGCCCATCTGGAGATCACTGAAGTAATCGGGAACCAGGCCTCCTAATGTGGGTATGTAAAAGGACTCTGTTGTACAATTGATGAGTTGGTGAGGCATAGATCCAATGGCATTTGCACCATCTAGCCACACAACATGCTTGGCTTGCTGCATCTGGTCCCATATCAATGATGTGCTGGTCATGCATATCCACACATCCTGGAAAGCCTGAAACTCCTGCCTTCTGGCAGCTGGAGTCAACGTATCCATTGCCCATCCTCCTAGCCACGACAGAGAAGAAGCTTTGACGTTCAGCACTGCAATGCTCCTGAACTGATTGATGGAACTGGAGCTCTTCTCTTTGAGGATGAACGCCATCGCAGCTCTTTGCCACTGTAATGGGATGCGCTGGTTTTTCCAGGCATTTCTCATTCGGTTCCACAAGATCTTTAGCACAAGGGCAGTTTTTATGGAGCTTGTATGCAATTCCATTCGGACCCGGCTCTGATACTGACTTTGCCTTTTTGATGACTTCTCTGACTTCTTTCTCCTGTGCTTACTCTGCCCTTCACAGCCTGGCCAGTTTTTGCTTCACTTCATTCCACAACAGCTTCAAGCCCGCATTCTCCTCTTGTGTTGCTTTCTTTCAGTTCTTCCGTAGCTGGTGTCACCTTTGTAATAGCTGCTCTATATCCTTCTTCACGTTTTCACTTGGAGCAGCGACTCGCTTGATGTCAAATCTATCTGTACATGCCTCGTAGAGGAAGTCTCCAAATGAGTTAACCTTGTCTTCTACTTGGCCATGTAGCGCATGCTATAGGATCGTACAGAGGTCCATCTCCAGCCTCTGCCATTCGGCCAGTTCGTTCACCTTTGGCCATTTGATCTGGTGCCTCCTTATAACCATATAACAATTACAGCACGGAAACGGGCCATCTTGGCCCTTCTAGTCCGTGCCAAACGCTTACTCTCACCTAGTCCCACCGACCTGCACTCAGCCCATAACCCTCCATTCCTTTCCTGTCCATATACCCATCCAATTTTTTTTTTAATGACAATATCGAACCTGCCGCTACCACTTCTGCTGGAAGCTTGTTCCACACAGCTACCACTCTCTGAGTAAAGAAGTTCCCCCTCATGTTACCCCTAAACTTTTGTCCCTTAACTCTCAACTCATGTCCTCTTGTTTGAATCTTCCCTACTCTCAATGGAAAAAGCCTATCCACATCAACTCTATCTATCCCCCTCATAATTTTAAATACCTCTATCAAGTCCCCTCTCCACCTTCTACGCGCCAAAGAATAAAGACCTAACTTGTTCAACCTTTCTCTGTAACTTAGGTGCTGAAACCCAGGTAACATTCTAGTAAATCTCCTCTGTACTCTCTCCTTATTGAATTCTTCCTCTTAACTTTGCAGCTTGGATCAACAGATGGGGGTTATCGGATGTGTTTGAAAGCTCACTACGGGCGGGGGGGGGGGTGGGGTAGCAGTTTATGCATCATTGATGAGCCTTCTTCTCCTACCAACAAATCACCTCCAGCAATCTTGGGTCCTTCAGCTCTGTGATCTTCTACCTGGCTTTGGATCCCTCTTGTCTGATCTGTCACAACAGTGCAAGGTTGCTATTGGCCTTTCTTGCTACACTTCATTCTCCCCGATGAATTTGTAGCCCCCTATGTGTTGGCACATACTCCTATCCATTTCTGCACTTCCAAAAGATCTTTATTTCATTGTCTATATTTGTTCTGGTCGTTGCCATGTAATCCATCCTTTTGGGCCCAACTTTCATCCCGCCTCTCGGGTGTCTTCTTTTATTCATCTTTTAACTACTTCCATGAAACTTCGGCTAATCGGAGTAGCCGCTTAATTGAGCCAAACATACTGGTCATGATATGTCCCAATTAACCAGGATCCAGAATACCTCTTATTGTAATTTACAGTTTTAAAAATTATTGTGCGTTGCAAAACAACTTTTACAACATATGCCAATGATACAAATTTGATTCTGATTCTGAAACTCTCAATTCCATATAAAGGAGACCTATCTTTGGTATGAACAACATTAAAATGATCATGACTACAAGCCAAGATTTTGTGCACAATTACCTAATTTAAAGCAGACATGTGAAACATGCTGGAGAAAAGCCCAGCATCCCTTTGTTTCCTCTAACTCTATAGAAGCTGTCAAACTAGATGTCCAGGAAACATCATCTCATTGTGCATTTGGTGGTAATGGTGGGTATTGGTAACAAGACAAAGAATTTAGTAATTTAGAGAAATTTAATTCCAATCTCACTCTTGTGAATTTAAATTAACAGCACAACCCAGAAATTTAAAGTTGCTTTCAACAAAGCTGACTCTGTGGTTGTTGCATTATTGTCTTTTCAGAAATCAAAACTATTTTATTACATTTATTCAAGTTGTAATGAAATGCTTGGCCAAAATTTAGTGCTGAGTTCATCTGAATGGGGTCAACCAGCTGGTCTAGTACATTCAGTACTTGACTTGAGTCCCACACCAGCACAATTAACTTTAATGTACCTTTAAAGAGGTCCAGCAAAGCATGGGAAATGGAGCTGGCCCACTATTGCCTATTCTAGCAGTGGCAGTATACTCTGCGAATTAATTTGAAATAAATGTGGATATGAGCTTATTAGCATGCTGTGTTTAAGTTCTGATAAACTGCTCCCATATTTCTAAAGAAAGGAAAATTTAAACACATTTTTTGTAATTATGTTTCTCATGAACAGATGGTAATGTGAAAACTTTTCATCATAGTGTGTAGCGCTTAACTTTGAGTTTCTTCACAAAGGACTGTCATCAATCTGGAGGAAGAAATTGATTACGAATATCAACGTGATTTGATAAATGGGACTAAGGATAGTCATTAGGTGTTTTTCTTTCTCCCACTATCTGCAGCAAAGACATAAATAATTAGTGTGAAAAGGTCAGGTCTGAAGCTGGGAAATGCTGAGACATAGAATCAATATCTTTCCACATCAGAAAAAATTGTTCTTATTCAACAGGACATTCATTAAATTATCTGATAAAATGTTCAACTTTCCAGAGCAAATTGTAAATTTAAATACCCATTCATTTCAGGTGGCCATGTATGAGTTGATGTCACACAGAATAATCAAATGCAGAATTAGTTCTGAGGTTGGTGCTGAAAGAAAGTGACAGTCGTGTAGCTGAACGCCACTATTATTAATGTTACATGACAAGGGATTTAAATTGAATTAATATTTGCTCAGCTAAAAACAATAGCATTTTCTGATTTAGAAACCAACAATGGTGTTGCCTGTGATGAGATTAGTTCTCTGATTCTTTTTCAGTCAGGGAGAATAGAATGGAACCAATGCCCACAACAACTTGCATTTTATAACACAGGTGGTAATTCAACAAAACTTGAGTAATATTAGGGCATAGAGGCAGAGAAAATTAAAGCATGGCCCATGCTGGCCCAGATTCTCATCAAAGCTAGTCTTGTTTCCCTCTGTTTGGTCCATATCCCAGTAAACCTCTAAACCTTTTATATCCATAAAGGAAACTAGAAATACAGCATTTAGTGACATTATAGTGACATTGGAAGGCCATTATATCCCAAATACTGAAACTGTGCAAATTCCCTGTGCCTTGGAACCAACACAGGAGCAAGAACTGAAGACAAGGAATATTGCCATAATTACCTCTAATGCCTTCTCCAATTATTAAATGGTTTTCATGTTAGGACAAGTGACCTAATGCTACAGATCAAAGCAGAAAGTAATAGAAAGTCTTAACATCTGTGGCAAGAGAAGCATTTTATGCTTTGGAAAATAAAAGACCAACTTTAATCTAGAGTGGTTGGTGGAGTAATGAACAGGGCAAAGTGAATATTCCTGATAATGTGAGCTCAAGGTTGTCTGTGATTGAACTTTGCTCATCACCTCATTCATGGCAAGGAGAAAAATAGAAACTACTCAGGCAGAGCAAAGATTAAGAGACAGATGGTAGTCCCATTGAAGAGAGAAGTGGTTCAAGGTTTGCATTTCTAGAAGTGGTAGTGTGGATGTTTTAACAGAGAGATGTAGAAATGTGGAGCCATGTAGGGAGGTTATTCTAATGTTTAGGGTAATGCCTCAGCAGCTGCCTATAGATAATCCTTAAATAGTGCTTATAATGACACAAAAAGCCATTTGGCCATTCAGATCCATGCTGCTTCCCTGCGGAACAATTCCTTAATACTTATTTCCCTTTTCTTATTTTCCTTTTATCGGCAACTCATTCTCTCTCACATTCACCCACCAACTCCATTTCAGTTACTTTTGCTATTACGAATACTATAGGGTAACTTACAGTGGCCAGTTAATCTACCAGTACATTTTTTTGGGATCTGAGAGGAAAGTGGAGTAAGCAGAGTCTTTGGAACTACCGTAGATTCCGGATTTTAAGCCGCTACTTTTTTCCCACATTTTGAACAGCTTTGAACTTTGCGGCCAATAATCCGAAGCGGCTAATGCATGATTTTTTTCATGCCGCCTCATAAACATTTTGCCTCGTAACAGTAGACCAATAAAATTGATGAGTAGTTCACAGAGGTCCAATGAAATTGTACGATAAATCAAGCGCACTTTCACAATTAAATTATTGTAAATCAGTCATTTGTACTCACCCTCATCAACATGGAAAACACTCGAAGCATTGTGCTGCCTACTTAGTTTAAACTATATTTGTTTTCTGTACTACATCGCGGGATGCTATGACGTCACACCCGGTTTCGCGGTGTCTTGTGGGAAAATGCCGGTTTGCGATGAAACGGGACGGAGGGAGGGAGCGCATTACGCGAGCGGCTTTGGATCTGAGCGAACGCTGCTTTTAAGTTAAAGGTATCAATAACTTTTCCTGGTAGGCTGCAATATATATATTTTTTTACCAGTCGTTAGGAGATATTGGAATGTTGTTCAGTAAAGAAGTATACGCAACGTATATTTAAAAGTAGCCGCGTACGGGCACGGTTCGAAAAAAAGCATTTGCAATATGTATTTGTTTTTGTTACCATATGGATTTAATTAAAAGTTAAAAAAATCCTCACGTGTAATATCTTTCTGTGTAAATATCTCATATTACAACGTGGGACACCTGCGGCCGAAAATCCGGTGCGGCCTAAAATCCGGTGCGGCCTAAAATCCGATGCGGCCTTTACAATTAAAAAAATGATTTTATTTCTAAAATTAGAGCCAGCGGCTTTTAATCAGGTGCGCTCTGTAGTCCGGAATCTACGGTACTAAATATTTAAATCTGCTACTGATAGCTTTGTCATTGGCCGAATCAAAGATGAGCATATCTACACAGAGCACTGTTGCAGGGGAACAATATCCATCAGCAAGGACCTCCACCATTTTAACTATGCTCTCTTCTCACTGCTGCCATCAGGAAAAGGGTACAGGAGGCTCAGGAAGAGTTACTATCCTTCAATCATCAGGCTCTTGAACCAGAGGGGTAATTTCTCCCAGCCCATCACTAAACTGTTCCAACAACATATGGACTCACTTTCACGGACTTTTCATCTCATGTTCTTGATATTTATTTATTTATTCTTATTCTTAATGTTTCTTTTTTTGTATTTACACAGTTTGTTGTCTTTTGCTTATTGATTGTTCTGCTGGGGGCTGTTTTTCACTGCTTCTATTTTGTTTCATGTATTTCCTGTGAATGCTTGCAAGAAAATGAATCTCAGGGTTGTATCTGGTGAACACATATATACTTTGATAATAAGTTTACTTTGAAGTTTTGAACTCAGGGCTAAATCTTCAGTAGATGAAATGTTACATTTAAGGAGGAAGGGTAAATAAACAGAGCTAAGGTCACACTTTCACAATTTCAGTGTATGTCCGGAGGTCATGTATTTGTGATCCAATATTTTATTTTATTTGAAGATACAGTGCAGAACAGGAACAGGCCCTACTGACCCTTCGAGCTGGCTGTCCCAGTAACCCATTAATTTAACCCACACCTAATCAGGGATAATTTGCGATGACTAATTAATCTACTAATGGTGTACCTTTGGATTGTGGGACAAAGCCAGTGCCCAGAGGAAGCCCCCACATACACTCAAGAAGGAACTTACAAACCCAGCGTACAGAAGATGCTGGAAATGAATTCTGAACTCCAACGCCCCAAGCTGCAATAGCGCTGTGCTGCTGCTGCGTTCACATGGTGCCCCCCCCCCCCATTATTCCGACAAGAAAAGGCTGCTAACACAACAGATTTAAATATAATTACTTCTTTGTTCCTTATGACTTCCATTTTCATTCTGAGCTGGTCCTTGTATCTAGATGAGAGAAGCAATTCAAAACAATTATTACTATCTAATACAGCAACTTACATGAAATGCCATCATCATAGCACGTAGAACAGTATAGCATAGGAATAAGCTCTTCAGCCCGTGCTGTTGTGCCAAGTTAATTAAAACAATGATACCTTATTATGCTAATCCCTTCTGCTTGCACATGGCCATATCTCTACATTCTCTGCATATTCAAGTGCCTGTCTATGAGCCTCTTAAATGAATGCCTCTATCATATCTGTCTTCACCACTGCCCCTGGCAGTGCGTTCCAGGCACACAACACTCTGCATCCTTAGAAGTTTGTGAAGATTCAGCATGACATCTAAAACTTTGACAAACTTCAATAGATGTGTGGTGGAGAGTATATTAACTGGCTGCATCACAGCCTGGTATGGAAACACCAATCATAAACACAAGAAGGTCTGTAGATGCTGGAAATGCAAAACAACACACACAAAATGTGGGAGGAACTCAGCAGGTCAGGCAGTATCTATGGAAATGAATAAACAGGCGGTTTCAGGCCAAGACACTTCTTCAGGACTGAAAAGGAAAGGAGAAGATGCCAGAATAAAAAGGTGGGAGAGGGGAAGGAGGCTAGCTAGAAGCCAGGTGGGTGGGAAAGGTCGAATGCTGGAGAAGAAGTAATCTGATAGGAGAGGAGAGTGAGCCATAGCAGAAAGGGAAGGAGGAGGGGTCCTCTCTCATCTTATCCCCTTACCTGCTCATCACCTCCCTCTGGTGCTCCTTCCCATTCCCTTTCTTCCATGGTCTTCTGTCCTCTTCTATCAGATTCCCTCTTCTCCAGCCCTTTATCTCTTCCACTAATCAACTTCCCAGCTCTTTACTTCATTCCTCCCCTCTTCTGGTTCCACCATCACTTACTACCTTGTACTTGTTCCCCTTCTCCCCCTCACCTTCTTACTCTGACTTGTCATCTCCTCTCTCCGGTGTTGATGAAGGGTTTTGCCATGAAACATCGACTGTTTATTCTTGACCATAGGTGCTGCCTGGCCTGCTGAGTTCCTCCGGCATTTTGTGTGTATTACTTTGATTTCTAAAATCTGCAGGTTTTCTCTTGTTTTTAAGTTCTCTGTTTCTGATTTGTAGAGATTCAGCTGATCTCGTTCAGGATCAAAAGGTTATGTGGGGCATTCAGCCTCCTTTATGCCCAGTTAAGCAATGGGAAAAACCAGGAATCCTGCCGCTGGTTGTTCATCAACTACTCATTGCATGAGGGCACAGAATGACACAGTAGAACAACTAGAAAAAGTTGCTATGTCATAGCTCCAGTGACCTGGATTTATTCCTGACCTCTGCTATTATCTGTGTGGAGATTATACACTCTCTCCATGATTGTGTAGGTTCATTTTGGATGCTATTCATCCCACTACCCAAAGACATAGGTTGATAAGGTAATAGCCCACTTGTAAATTGCCCTTACTGCATAGGAGAATGGTAGATATGGGGAGAGGTGCAATAGAAAGAAAAGTATGGAGAATAAAACAGGATTACTTCAGGATTAGTGTATATGGATGCTTAACAGTTGTAGACTCAGTGTTCTGAAATGCTAGTCTTTGGTTGTAAAAATCTATGATAGCTTGTGAGCTGGGGAGACAGCATGAACTGTCTGGAGCAATATATAAAGATTAAAGCTAAATAATGTGTTAAAGGGGCTGGAAGGTTCTGTTGACTGGAAATTTAGAAACTTTAAGAGAAAAGTCAACATGACACAGTAGAGTGGGAAATGAGTAATAGCAGAGTTTGTCGGGGATGGATAGTTCATACAAACATAGGAGTATGCTTCCAATTAGAGTCAGAGCAGGGGGGAATGGTAAAAGGACTAAAAGCTCGTTATCTGAATGTATGCAATATTCACAGCAGATTTACTGCCACAAATAGGAATAGGTGTACATAATCAAATATACATTACATGATGACTAAGATACATCATTTTTAGAAGAGACCGCTGAAAACAAAGTGAGGCAGTAGGTAGTTTGGTAGAAGAGCTCAACAGGTCAAGTGGTACCTGTGGGAGGAATGGAAGTATCAACATTTCAGGTAGAAAAGCAGGATCAGGACTCATTTCAGATTTCAAACTGAAATGTCAACAGCTCCTTTCATCCCACAGACTCTGCTTGACCAGTTGAGTTCTTCCCGCAGATTGATAGTTGCTCCAGATTCTAGCGTCTGCAGTCTTTTGTGTCTCAAAATTAAAGAAGAGGCTCTGAGGTTAAGGATTGAAAAAAATGGTAGTCAAGAGGAAGAAAAATCAAGTAGAATAAATTTGATTCATTTAGAGCAAGTGGCAGGAAGCATTAACTACATGGAAATACAGGGCATAGTATAACTCAGGAAATTAGATGAACTGTACATTACAAGAGTAATAGAATAATTGTTGATGACTTTAATTTACATATGAATTAACCAAAACAAATTAACTATAGTGTGGAGATAAAATATGCTGAATATATAAGAGATTTTATTTAATGAGTACATTGAGAAGCCAGTAAAGGAATAAGCTATTTTAGATCTTGCATTTTGAAATGCGAAAGGCTGAACTGATGATCTGGTGGATAAGAGATCTTTAGGGAATAGTGTTCATATGACAGGATTTTATATAAAAATTAGAAGTAATTTAATTCTTTCCAAATGCAGGGCCTTAAATTTGAAGGAAGCCAACTCTGTAGGATAGAGAAACACTATAGAAGGTAAACTATGTAAACAGGTATAATTGCAAGTAAGCAATGGCTAACATTTCAATAGTTAATATACACTTCTCAACTTTATTGGGTACACCTGTATACCTACTCATTAATGCAAATATATAATCAGTTAATCGTGTGGCAGCATTTCTGTGCATAATAGCACGCAGACTTGGTTCAAAGCAAACATCAGAAAAGGGAAGAAATGTGATCTTAGTGACTTTGACTGGAATTATTGTTGGTGCCAGACAGGGTATGCGTATCTCAGAAATTACTTACCTGGTATTTTAATGCACAACAGTCTATAGAGTTTCCAGGGAATGGTATGAAAAACCAGATAAAAATATCCAATGAGCAGCAGTTCTGTGCTGTTGCCTTGTTAATGAGAGAGGTCAGTGGAACATGACCAGACTGGTTCAAGCTGACCGGAAGATGACTGCAACTAAAATTACCATGCTTTACAACAGCAGTTTGCAGAAGAGCAAATCTGAACACACAACATATTGTGCATCAGAGCCATACAAGTCTGGAGACCAAGAGGTGTAGGTGTGATATCCAGAAAGCCATCTCTTAAGCAAAGTGGAAATTTTGGACTAGACGAGAATCAATGAGGGATGCTTGACAGCTGTGGGAAGGTTTGAATGCCATAACTTCCTACAAAGTTAAATCTCGAGACATAGGAGACAGCAAAGCCTCGCTTCCAGTTGAGCTCAATACCTTCTATGCTCACTTTGATCACCAGAATGGAGGAACCACCATGCACTTCCATGTCTCCCAATGAACCTTTGGTGTCTGTTTCTGAAGATGATGTGCAGGCTGCCTTCAAGAGAGTGAATCCAAGGAATGCATCCAGTCCGGACTGAGCACCTAGCCAAGTACTGAAAAGCTGGGCCAACCAGCTGGCTGGTGTTATTCACAAATATTTTCAAACTCTCGCTCCTGCAGTGGGCTTCAAACAGGCTTCAATAATACTGGTGCCTAAGAAGAGCGTGGTAACTGTCTAAATGACTATTGCCCAGTGGCACTTACATCCACAGTGATGAAGTGTTTTGAGAGGCTGGAGTTGAAACTTCTCAGCTCCTGTCTGTGGCAACTTGGATCCGCCCCCATTCGCCTCCAAAGCAACAGGTCTACAGTGGATGCTATCTTGTTGGCTCCTCACACAACCCTGGAACATCTGGACAGCAAAGATGCACACATCAGAATGTTCTTTGTCAATTACAGCTTGAACTTTAATACCATCATCCCCTCAAAACTAATCAGTAAACTCCAAGACCAGGGCCTCAATACCCCCTGGTGCAATTGGATCCTGGATTTACACACTTGTAGACCCCAGTCAGTTTGGATTATCAAAATCCTCTCCTCTGCAATCTCCATCAGCACAGGAGCACTGCAGGGATGTGTCCTTAGCTCCCTGCTCTACTCACTTTACATCTATGACTGTGTGGTTAATTACAGCTCCAACACCATATACAAGTTTACTGATGACACCACTGTTATGAATCAGCATCCAAGAGGGAGATTGAAAAGTTGTCTGATTGGTGTAATAAAAACAACCTCTCACTAAATGTCAATAAGACCAAAGATCTGATAGTAGTCTTTAGAAGAGGGAAACCAGAGGCTCACGAGCCAGTATTCAAGAGTGGATTTGAGGTGGAGAGGGTCCGTAACTTTAAATTCCTGGGTGTCACTATCTCAGAAGACTTGTCCTGGACCCATCAGTTAAATATTATTGTGAAGAAAGCATGACAGCGTCTCTACTTCCTCAGGATTCTGTGGAAGTTTGGCAATGGCATCAGAAACCTTGGCAAACTTCCATAGACGTGTGGGGGAAAGTGTGCTGACTGGCTGCATTATAGCCTGGTATGGGAACACCAATGCCTGTGAGCAGAAAAGGTAGTGGATTCGGCCCAGTACATCACAGGTAAATCTTTGAATACATCTATACGAAACATTGCTGTAGAAAAGCAGCATCCATCATCAAAAATCACCACCTCCCAGGCCATGCTCTTTTCTCGCTGCTGCCATTCAGTAGGAGGTGCAAGAGCCTCAGAACTCACACTACCAGGTTCAAGAACATTTACCGGTACTACCTCTCAACCATCGGGCTCTTGAACAAAAGGGGATAACTATACCCATTTAAGGACTCTTTCACCTTGTTTTTACATGCTTGTTATTTATTGCTATTTATTTATTATCTGCACTTGCACAGTTGGTTTACAGTTTATAATTCCTGATGTTTACAGATCCTGTTTAGAGTTACTGTTCTATAGATTTGCTAAGCAGAAGAAGAATCTGTGTTGTACGTGGTGACATGTATGTGCTCTGATACTAAATTTTACTTTGAACTTTTTGAATTTTACTTTTGAACATATTGAAACTTGAATGCATGAGCTACAGCAGCAGAAGACCATAAACATAAAGAAATACATTCCATGGCCACTGTACCCAATAAAGTGGGCACCTAATGTCTATTAAGTTAATAATATAAATTAAAATTAGTTAATATATAACACATTATAAATATTCCTTAAAGCAAAAGTGGATGAGAAGTGGTCCAGTCAAGGTTATCAAGAGAAGTTAAAGATAGCATCACATTACAGGAAGCTTAGGCTGCTGAGGTTTGGGAAATGAATCAAATTCAGTGTAAGAGGATCAAGGAATTAGGTTGAAGAAAGAGAAAATAGAATGCAATACAGTCAAGCAAGAAACATGAAAAAAAAAGTAAATAGTTTTGTGGATAAGTAAAAGAAAGAAAGATTAGTGGAAGTTATAACATATGAGGAACGTTTGACCGCTCTTGGACTGTACTCCTTGGAGTTTAGAAGAATGAGGAGGGACCTCATAGAAACATTTCGAATGTTGAAAGGCATGGACAGAGTGGATGTGGCAAAGTTGTTTCCATGGTGGGGGAGTCTAGTACGAGAGGACATGACTTGAGGATTGCAAGGCGGCCATTCAGAACAGAGATGCGAAAAAAATTTTTTAGCCAGACGGTGGTGAATCTATGGAATTTGTTGCCACAGGCGGCAGTGGAGGCCAAGTCATTGGGTGTATTTAAGGCAGAGATTGATAGGATTCTGAGTAGTCAGGGCATCAAAGGTTATGGTGAGAAGGCAGGGGAATGGGACTAAAGGGGAGATTGGATCAGCTTATGATGAAATGGCAGAGCAGACTCGATGGGCTGAATGGCCAACTTCTGCTCCTTTGTCTTATGGTTTTATGGTCTATGTTCACATGGAATCTTTCAGACAGTAAAAACTATGTTGGGAAATAAGGAAATGAAAGAAAGAGTAAAGAAATGTGTGACGTTAGTATTCAAAAGGCAGCAAGAATCCTCTGAGAAACAGAGGATAATTACCAATCTTTTGAGAATGAATAAGTCAAAGAAATTATTAATAATAAATTGTTACCATTGAAGAAATTAATAGGGTTAAAAGGTACTAAGTAACTGAACAGGTAATCTTCCTATCTGGACTTTTAAAGGAATTGACTGTGAATATAGAGGATGCAATGGTAATAGGCTTCCAAAATTCCCTATTTTTATAATGGTTCCCATAGTTGTTAGTTAACAAGTGTAGTTCCACTATTTGAGAAAGGAGGGAGAGAGAAAAAAAAAACTATAGACCATTTCACCTGACATTGGTAGCAGGGAAATGCTGAAATCTATTATCAATGGAGTGCTAAGAGTTTCATAAAAATACTGTAGATGATGGAATTTTAACATAAAAATTAACACACTGGAAACACCCAGGAAGTGAGGCAGCATCTCTGGAAAGAGAAATATAGTTGACAGTGATCCTCTAATCTGAATCACTGATCTTGAACCCAAAGTGTTAATTCTCTTTGTCTTCACACAGAATCTTCTAGACCTATTGAGTGTTTCCAACATTTTATGATTTTATGTAGAAAGCAACAATAGGAAGGGAGCAGGATTAATGTGAACATATAAATGGTAAATTATGTTTGATAAATCTGCTCATGCTTTTGAATAGATGAGAGCAAATAGTTGATATATATTCAAGTATAGAGATGGCCTTTGATTTGTTACCACCCAATTGATTATTCAATAAATTTAGAGTCCGTAGAGTTGGAGTTAATATACTAGGGTAAACTGAGGAATAGTTAATGAACAAACAGATGATAGGTATAAATTGGACCAATTTTGGGTTGAAAGGCTTTCACTAGTAGGTTGCTACCTGTGTACATGCTGGATAATCAGCTATTTGCAATCTTTATCAGTGATTAGGATAAAGGGATCAAGTACAATATATATCCAAGTTTGCTGAGGATAAATAGCTACATGATAGAATGGGTTGTGTGAGGGTTGGAGAGAGGTTGTAAGAGGATATAGACAGGATAAGAGAATAGAAACATAGAAAATAGGTGCAGGAGTAGACCATTCGGCCCTTTGAGCCTGCACCGCCATTCAGTATGATCATGGCTGATCATCCAACTCAGAACCCTGTACCTGCTTTCTCTCCATACCCCCTGATCCTTTTAGCCACAAGGGCCATATCTAACTCCCTCTTAAATATAGCCAATGAACTGGCCTCAACTGTTTCCTATGGCAGAGAATTCCACAGATTCACCACTCTCTGTGTGAAGAAGTTTTTCCTCATCTCAGTCCTAAAAGGCTTCCCCTTTATCCTTAAACTGTGACCCCTCATTCTGGACTTCCCCAACATCAGGAACAATCTTCCTTCATCTAGCCTGTCCAATCCCTTTAGAATTTTATACGTTTCAATAAGATCCCCCCTCAATCTTCTAAATTCCAGCGAGTATAAGCCTAGTCAATTCAGTCTTTCTTCATATGAAAGTCCTGCCATCCCAGGAATCAATCTGGTGAACCTTCTTTGTACTCCCTCTATGGCAAGAATGTCTTTCCTCAGATTAGGGGACTAAAACTGCACAGAATACTCCAGGTGATAGACCAGGACATGCTATATGAAATATATTGTGGAATGATATGAGATCATCCAATGTGGTTGACAAATGGAAAGACAGAGTGTATTTCTATCCAACTTTGAAGAGTGTTTTGATGTGTTATGAATGAGGAGCAACTCTGATGGGCAGAAGGGTGCAGAGTCGCAACCCCCCCTTTGGAGAATCGCAAATCGCTACTATTCCGATGCTGTTATCAAAGGAAGTGAGAGAGATAAACAGCTCATACAAATTTATGAGAGAGGGGCACAGCACAGGTTGGAATGTCTCCTATTGACAAAGAGAGAGATTACTGCTATTGTCTCTTGGAGAAGGAATCGTGTATTGAGTACTGTTCTATTCATTGAAACCCCTCAGGGGGCAACCAGAGTGGTCTGGTTGAGGGATTGCATCATCCCAACCTGATTGACATCTGAGACCCCATGAGTGGGGATAAAAGAGGGGTCTGGGGAACACCTCTCAGACGCACCAGGAGAGACGCTACGAGACCGGTGGGGGCTTGTGTGTGTGTCCACCCTTGCCTGGGTGATGAGTCCTCCACGGAACGGTCTAGCTAAAGGACGGAGTGGTCATACGCGAATGGCCACAGCAACAATGCATCGATGGGTCCAGATCATAAAAGGAAAGTCGCCAAGTTAAATAGCTGTTATTCTCTCTCTCTTTCTCTCTCTCCAACAATTGCAACACCGCGAACAACAACTACTACAACCTGCATGAACTGAACTGAACTTTATATTTCCATTGGACAATTCATTATCCCCTAGACAACGATAGAGCTTATTTCTTATTGATTATTATTATACCCGCACTTTTAGGTTTAGTATTGACGATGTATATTATCTGTATATTTGCATTGATATTATTTTTGTGTATTTTTACTAATAAATACTGTTAAAAATAGTATCATCAGACTTCAACGGCTACTCCTATCTTTGCTGGTAAGACACCCAGTTACAGGGTTCGTAACAACTTGGGGCCTCATCTCGAGATTTGATACCAAATTGGAGGGCTAGTGAATCGGGTTTTTAAGTCCAGACTTGGATCTGGTTGCGCGGGTAGCCAGATGGGAAACCAGCAAAGATGGACGTAGACGAATTTACACAAAACCCAACTTTGAAGGCGCTAGAGGGGGCCACAAAGACGGACTTGGTAAATATTGCGAAAGGACTAAATCTCGCAGAGATGAGGTCGTCAATGAAAAAGTGGGAGATGTGGAGGGCCATAACTCAGTATTATATTGAGAAGAATGTGTTTTCGGCTGAGGTATTGGAACAGATCCCTGAAAAGGTACCAGCTATTGGGACGGCTCAGTTAGAGTTGGAAAAATTAAGGTTGGAACAGAAGAAAAGGGAGTATGAGCTCCAGCTAAAGGAGTTAGAGGCAAAGAGGGAGCATGAAATTAAGTTAAAACAGCTAGAAGCAGCTGAAAAGGAGAAGGAAAGAGCTGAAAGGGAGAAGGAGAAACAGAGGCAGCATGAGCTGGACATGGAGAAGTTAAGGTAAGAGAGAAGGGTCCACGGGGCGGACCGAGAGGAGAGGTTTAATGTTAGTAGGTTTAGGTTAGTACCTCCGTTCGAGGAGACAGATGTTGATAGTTACTTCTTGCATTTTGAAAAGGTGGCAGTGAATCAGAAGTGGCCCAGAGATCAATGGGTGGCGTTGTTACAAAGTGTGTTAAAAGGGAAGGCACAACGGGCATATGCGGCATTGTCTGTGGAGGAGGAGGAGTATGAGAATTACGAGGAAGTAAAACAGGCCATTCTTTGGGCCTACAAATTGGTACCTGAGGCCTATAGACAAAAGTTCAGAGATTTAAAGAAAGCGTGGAATCAGACATATGCAGAGTTTGCCTATGAGAAGGGTGTGCTCTTAGATCGCTGGTGTGCGGCAGAAAGGGTGGAAGAGGATTTTCAGCGTTTCAGGGAGTTAATTCTGGCTGAGGAATTTAAAGGTTGTGTTTCAGATGATATCTGGATGTATTTGAACGAGAAGCCGAATAAGTCCATATCCGAATTTGCCAGGTTCGCAGATGAATATGCCCTAACCCACAAGACAAAGTTTTCCTCAAATAAGAGTTACCAGAAAGACCGTAGGAACGGTAGAGAAAGCCCGCCGGCTGAGGGAGAAATTCAGCCGGGAGCTAGTGGTAAAAGTAAGGAGGAAGAAAGGCAAGATGGCAGGAGGGTTCCTGGCTTGACCTGTTTCAATTGTGGAAAGGTGGGTCATATTGCATCTAAGTGCTTTGCTCTGAGGAAGGAGACAGGAAAAGGGAAAGCAGCAGTCCCTACAGGGTGTATATTGTTGATCAGTAAATCGACGAGAAAGCCCCAGGTAGATAGAATATGAGAGGGGCGTGAGAAATTTATTTCAGAAGGGACCGTGTCTGTGAAAGAGGGAGAAACACCAGTTCCCGTGCGGATCTGGAGAGATACTGGAGCTGAGCAGTCATTGATTCTCAGTAAGGTACTAGATTTTGGTCCTGAGACCGGAGAGGTAGTTTTGAGGGGCATAGGAAAAGGGACAGAAGCTGTACCTTTGCATAGGATCATTATAAATTGTGAGCTGGTATCTGGACCAGTTGAAATAGGGGTGCGATCAGAATTCCCGAGAGAAGACGTGGACGTCCTTCTTGGTAATGATTTAGCCGGTGGTGAGGTTTGGTCAGCAATGAAGCTGACGAGCAAGCCTGTAAGTGTTGAGGACCCGCCCCTAGATTCCAAGATCTATCCCGCATGCGCGATCACTCGCAGCATGTCGAGAAAGGCAGCTGAGAAAGAGACCAGTTTAAATCAGTCCAGTATCGATTTGGCTGAGACGTTTTTACTGACCCTGTACCAAGAGAGGTTAGAGGATGGTAAAACGGAGAATAGGGAGGTGAAAGAGAATAAAGGAGAGGAGGTAGACCTACCCTTAGCCAGGAGGAAATTTATAGAGGCACAGAGTAAAAATGAGAAACAGTTAAGGCTGTTAGGTCCAGGGTTGGACATGGATGATCTGTCTGGCTTGACAGAACTGTTTGAAGAAGTTGAAAATTTTAAATGTGTTCCCGATAATGAAATGAGGGCAGTCCTAGATGAAAAGGATGCCATTACCTTGAAGAAGTCTGCTGGGTTAGCAGATGAGGTTGTTTTAACCCGCAGGGTTGAGTTTACTCTGGAAGGGAGTTGCCCAGAGAGTAACTGGAAGGATCAGGGGAACTTAGAATTTGAAAAGGGGATGGGTATTGAAAGCCTGGAAGAGACAGATGTCCCGTTTGAGTGTGTTCAAGCTGTGGATGCACGTGGTACTGAACCTAGTAATGAAACTCAGGAAAAGTCTGAGGTATTTGATTTGGTTGAAAAGGAACGCAGTCCTTTTGGGTCAGATGGACTTGGTTCAGTGAAGAAAGGGTTAACCTTGGTACTAGTGGGAAGTGAGAATTCCCAGTTGTTTGTGTTAGAAGGTGTGTTAAAAGTTAGTGAGGAGATAAAAGGTGGTGATGTGGATATTATTATTGAAGGAGAAGGGAAAAGTGTAGTTCCTAAATTGAATGAAGAAAATTTAAAGTCTGGATTGGTGTCTGAAGCAGTAACCAGGCTGAAGGAACAATGGCTTGTTAACAAGGTGCCTGCGAATCAATTACAGTTTGATTTGGAATGTAAAGGTATCCCATTCGCTAATGTTATTCAAGGGTGTGCTGTGAAGAGGCAGGATTTGAAATGTTGTATGGACAAAGAGGGATCGCTTGCAGATATTAAACTGAAAACTAATAGAATGAAGGGTCCTGAAGATAAAATTAATGACTTGCTTAAAAATAAAGAATTGTGTGGAAGTTCAGAAGATGGGCTAAGTTTGGAAAACATTGTTGATAAGTTAACTCCTATGAAAGGAGTATGCAAAAGCCTATTCCACACTGGTGAGCAAGCTAACCACGTGAAATTTAAGTGGAGAAGGGGCGAAGTTTGAAAAAAATGCCACTTTAAATAACAGAATCTGGTTTTAAGGGATTTCGACAAAGCATGTAAATAATAAAAAACAACACCATGGAAGATTGACTGTTAAGTTTAAAAGTAAAATAAAGATTAGTATTTGCATAAACTTTTGTAATGTACGACAGAATAATCACACATGTATTGGTTCACATTTTGTATTATATACTTAAGATCACAACCCTTTAGTTTTGTTTTTGCTGAAGAAAAGGAATAAAAAATAAGTAGTTACTAAATTGGAGTCTGATGCTCCAGGAATTTATTAAGGTACAAGATATTAAGATATTAAAGGAAGTGATAATGTACTCGCTGACTGTTTATCTAGATGCTAAGTTGAATGTATAACTGTATTAATCTGTAGTTAAAAAAAACCTCTTTTGTATTGTGTTAGATTCTGAAATTCTGGAAGACTCTTTATTAGTTAATTTTCCCCTTCGGTGAAAATTCTTAGAAGGATGGGGGTGTTACGAATGAGGAGCAACTCTGATGGGCAGAAGGGTGCAGAGTCGCCCCCCCCCCCCCACTTTTGGAGAATCGCAAATCGCTACTATTCCGATGCTGTTATCAAGGGAGATGAGAGAGATAAACAGCTCATACAAATTTATGAGAGAGGGGCACAGCACAGGTTGGAATGTCTCCTATTGACAAAGAGAGAGATTACTGCTATTGTCTCTTGGAGAAGGAATCGTGTATTGAGTACTGTTCTATTCATTGAAACCCCTCAGGGGGCAATCAGAATGGTCTGGTTGAGGGATTGCATCATCCCAACCTGATTGACATCTGAGACCCCGTGAGTGGGGATAAAAGTAGGGTCTGGGGAACAACCCTCAGACGCACCAGGAGAGATGCTACGAGACCAGAGGGGGCTTGTGTGTGTGTGCACCCTTGCCTGGGTGACGAGTCCTCCACGGTACGGTCTAGCTAAAGGATGGAGTGGTCATATGCGAATGGCCACAGCAACAACGCATCAACGGGTCCAGATCGTAAAAGGAAAGTCGGCAAGTTAAATAGCTGTTGTTCTCTCTCTCTTTCTCTCTCTCCAACAATTGCAACACCACGAACAACAACTACTGCAGCCTGCATGAACTGAACTGAACTTTATATTTCCATCGGACAATTCATTATCCCCTAGACAACGATAGAGCTTATTTCTTATTGATTATTATTATACCCGCACTTTTAGGTTTAGTATTGATGACGTATATTATCTGTATATTTGCATTGATATTATTTTTGCGTATTTTTACTAATAAATACTGTTAAAAATAGTATCATCAGACTTCAACGGATACTCCTATCTTTGCTGGTAAGACACCCAGTTACGGGGTTCGTAACAGATGCACAAAGTATTAACACAAAAAGGAAATGGAATGGTTAGTCTTGATTGCTGGTTTCACCAGTTGAAGAGATGGGATATTGATTGTCATGCGAGTAGCCAGGTGTCGGTTAATCTTCACCGACTTACAAGGAGAATTAGTGTTCTTTTCAAGTTGATATTTGAATTTGTTCAGAGTTTCCCAGTAGGGTTGTATTAGAGTTGAATAAGATGTTTCTTTTGGTGGTATTTCTGAAAAAAAGCCACAGAGGGAATGTTTAGAATCATAATCAGGTTTAATACTGTGTTTACTGCACATACTTTATGCTGTGAAATACCTTTTTCACAGCAGCAGTACACTGCAATACATAATAATAAAAATATGAAATACAATAGGAGGTAAATATAAAATGAATAAGTAGTGCAAAAAGAGAGAAATAGAAGAAATACAGAGGTAGTGGTATGGGTTCATTGTCCATTCAGAAGACGCTGTTCCTGAAATGTTGAGTGTATGTCTTCAGGCCCCTATACCACCTCCTTGATGGTAGCAAGGTGAGAAGAAGGCATGTCCTGGGTGAATGTCTAATTTTGTTGAAAGCCAACTTTTAATGAGCAGCATGAATTCCAGAGTAAATGAAAATCAGACAAAAACTGGAGATGCTGAAAATCTGGAATAACCAAAACCCAGAAAATGCTGGAAGCACACGGTAAATCAAGCTGCATGTGTTAAAACAGAGAGTCAGTATGGATGATTTCACATTATATTTCAAATACCATACCCTTGCCTGTTATCTTACCCTGTCTATATCCTCTGGAAGCCTCTCTCCATCCTTCATACCACCTATGCTATCATCCAACTGTTTATTTATCCTCAGCAAATTTGGATATATGTCAATTGATCCCCATATCCGAATCACTGATATAGATTGCAAATGGCTGAGAACCCAGCATCTTTACAGGAAGTAACCTGATTCTATACATAATTATTATTGAAATTGTTTTGAGAGTATATACTGTATATTAGGAACTTGTGACTGGAAGTGAATAAATGACATTCCAGGTGTCAAGTATAATCACTGGGTGTACTTTTCTAAATGATAGTTGGTTTATTATTGTCATTAACCAAGATTTTTTGGTATGCCAATAAAGACTCTAACAACTTTCTGTAGGTGTATGGTGTTGTGATAGATATTTGCTGTCTAAGGGCCAGGGGATTTTGTTTTATTTTCCAAGCTTGGCTTTCCAAACATAGCAGCTGACACCTGTAAAGATCAAAGTGTTGTTGAAGGAAAAGTTAAACTTCCAACTAATATTCTTTGTTTAGCTTCTAGTAGTAAACAGGAACCAGTCTTCTGTTCTCAATGTAAATGGCAAGGGAAGGAGTAATCAGTTTGAAGTTGAAAAAAAAAGCTTATATAGATAAAACAGACTTGTTGGCCCACGGCACTTGGTATAACTGCTGACGAGGTGCAGTATAAGATAATATGTTATTTAATTGTGCTTGTTTCAAAACAGACAATGCTGGATAAGTTGTTCAGTTCAAGGACACTTCCTGACCGATGAAAACAATCACAGCACTTCAATAGTTGATCTATTAGTAAGTTTATGTATTTGTTGAGTCTCCTTCACAGAATTAATTGTAGGTACCTTAGAACTTTGTCTCCAGAAATGTTAAGAACATTTGTGTTAAAAAATAGCTGAAGAAAATATCACGTGTGTGAAGTCACCCAAATGACAAAAGGACAGTGCAAAGTTAGACAGCATTTCAGTCATTTTCAGAGTAGTCCAGAAACTTCAAGAAAAATGACAGAAACACGGCTGAATTAGAATCTATTTCCCCTGCCTTCACTTTCTGTGATGGCCGACTGATTATTTATCTGAAGCTGATGGGTATGTCAATTTAGCTTATAGGAATTGTACCTGTGTTTTGGAAATCCTTGGTATAACTGCTGATGAGGTGCAGTATAAGATGGTTTGTAACGTGGAAATCTTTTATAAGATAAAAATCCTCTGTGAGTTTTAAATATATTTTAAGAATGTTGTTTGGA
This sequence comes from Hemitrygon akajei, assembly GCF_048418815.1. Taxonomy (NCBI): domain Eukaryota; kingdom Metazoa; phylum Chordata; class Chondrichthyes; order Myliobatiformes; family Dasyatidae; genus Hemitrygon; species Hemitrygon akajei. The sequence continues at coordinate 49,807,222 of NC_133127.1, read as the reverse complement.
TTTAAATATCACTGAAAATAAATGAATTGTGTTGAATGTACATTGTTAGCATGTAGTATCTGCTCCTTGATGGGGGGTGGGGAAGCACAGTGCAAATAGTGGATATTGGCGACTAAACTCGCTATGGAGAATATACAGGGATGTGAACCAGTCTTTGAAGATTGGGAATATCCAGTATAACCTCACTTCAATGACAGTTTCCATGGCTATTTATGTCGGAGAGGGTTCAAGGTCTTCATTTGCGTTTAGAACTTCATGATCAGGAAATTCAATACCATCACATTCTGACTGGTTGCATCACTACCTGGTATAGAGGCTCCAGTGTGTAGGATCAAAAGAGGCTGCATAGACTTATCCAGCTCTCTCATGGGCACTAATCTCCCCACTGAGGACATCTTCAAAAGGCAGTGTCTCAAGAAAGCAGCTTCCATCATTAAGGACTTTCACAATCCAGTATGTCCTCTTTTCATTATTACCACCAGGGAAGAGGTACAGGATCCTCAATACCCGCGCTCAACATTTTAAGAATAGTTTCTTCCCCTTCATCATTAAATTACTATAAAGATCCATAAACCCATGAACACTACCCCACTATTCCATTTTCTCATACTTACTTTTTGTAACTTATCGTAATTTTTATGACTTTCCCTGTACTGCTGTCACAAAACAACAAATTTCACAATATATCTGTGATAAAAACCTGATTCTAATTATGAGATACAGTAAAAAGCATTCTTTTGCAAGCCAGATCATTCCAAACATAAGAACATTGTGATAGTACAAAAGGAAAGACAATAATAGAATTTGGAATCTAGTTTTACAGGTACAGGGAAAGTGCAGTGAGATGGACAATAAGGTGCAAGGGCCATGATATGCTTTGACCATGAGATGAAATGTTCATCTTCATCATATAAGAGGTTTGCATAAGAGTAAGATAGAAGCTGTCCTTGAGCCTGGTGGTATGTATCCTCAAACCTTTGTGTCTTCTTGATGGAAGAAGGGAGAAAAGAGACTGGCCATAGTGGGAGGAGCTACTACTGCTCCTACTTCTTACGCTCTCATGTTATTATTCCTTTGTATAGTCACAGTTATATAGCACAGAAACAGGTCCTTCAGCCCAACTCATCCATGCTAACCGAGCTTGTCCTATTTGCTTGTGTTTGGCCCTTATCCCTCTTATCCTTTCCTATCTATGTGCCTTCTTAAAAGTCTTTTAAATATTGTATTCATACCCAGTTCTACAGATTTTTCTGGCAGTTCATTCCATATACCTAGCTTCAGTGTGAAAAAGTTACCCTTTGTTTCTATTTTAAACTTTTCTCCCCTTATCTAAAACCTATTCCCTCGGGTTTCAAACTCCCCTACCCTGGGGGAGAAAAAGTGCCGCATTCACCCTATCTCAGAATCAGTATCAGATTTAATATCTTTGGCATAGGTCATGAAATTCATTGTTTTGTGGCAGCACTACAGCACAATACATAATAAAAACACTATAAGTTACAGTAAGCTAACAAACAATATCAAAGTGGACAGTAAAAGTTTTTTCAAGTGTGTTAAAAATAAAAAAGAAATGAGAGTGGATATAGGACCGCTAGAAAATGAGGCAGGAGAAATAATAATGGGGGACCAGGAATTGGCTGATGAACTAAATGAGTATTTTGCATCAGTCTTCACTGTGGAAGACACTAGCAGTATGCCTGATGTTGTAGTGGGTGAAGGAAGAGAAGTGGGTGCAGTTACTATTACAAGAGAGAAGGTGCTCAAATTGTTGAAAGACTGAAAGGTACATAAGTCACCTGGATCAGATGAACTGCACCCTAGGGTTCTGAAAGAGGTAGCGTTAGAGATTGTGGTGGAATTAGAAATGATCTTTCAAACATCATTGGACTCTGGCATGGTGTCAGAAGACTAGAAAATTGCAAATGTCAATCAACTCTTTAAGAAAAGAGGAAGGCAGCAGAAGGGAGATTATAGTCCAGTTAGCCTGACCTCAGTGGTTGGCAATATGTTGAGGTCAATTGTTAAGAATGAGGTGATGGAGTACTTGGTGTCACAGGACAAGATAGTACAAAGTCAGCACGGTTTCTGTTGTAATGTGAGTATTATTAAAAGTAAGTTAATACTAATCGGGAAGCTGTTGGTAACAAGGGGCTAGTTCCGGGGCTGGTGCGGTTTTACTTCCAGTATGCATTGTATATAGTTCTACCCCCCATGCCGCACGAGCTACCTGAAAGCCTCTGTATTGTAAATATAATTTGCCGTCCCAGATAAAGATGTTCTTTAGGCCATGCAATTGTCAAGTGGTCCTTTTTTTAAAGTAGAAGTTACCACAGTTTCCTTCAGGGAAAATCCTGCCTGCCGAACCTGGTGGAATTCATTGAGGAGATTACAAGTAGGACAGATAAAGGGGACGCAGTGGATGTTGAATATTTGGTCTTTCAGAAGGCCTTTGACAACGTGTCACATGGGAGGCTGCTTACCAATTTGAAAGCCCATGGTTTTACAGGAAAGTTACTAACATGGTTAGAGTATTGGCTGATTGGAAGGAGGCAGTGAGTGGGAATAAAAGGATCCTTTTCTGGTTGGCTGCCAGTGACTAGTGGTGTTCCGCAGGGGTCGGTGTTGGGACCACTTCTTTTTATGCTGTATATAAATGATTTAGATAATGAAATAGATGGCTTTGTTGCCAAGTTTGCAGATGATACAAAGATTAGTGGAGGGGCAGGTAGTATACACCTTGAGTATTGTGAACAGTTTGGGCCCCTCATTTTATAAAAGATATGCTGGCATTGGAGAGGGTCCAGGGGAGGTTCACAAGGATGATTCCAGGAATGAAAGGGTTATCATCCGAGGAATGTTTGATGGCTCTGGGTCTGTACTCGCTGGAATTCAGAAGGATGAGGCGGGATCTCATTGAAACTTTTCAAATGTTGGAAGGCCTAGACAGAGTAGATGTGGAGAGGATTTTCTCATGTTGGGAGAGTCTAGGATAAGAGGGCACAGCCTCAGGATAAAGGGGCACCCTTTCAAAACCGAGATGCGGAGAAATTTCTTTAGCCAAAGAGCAGTGAATTTGTGGAGTTTGTTGCCACATGCAGCTGTGGAGGCCAGGTCGTTGGATGAATGTGTCAATGGGTTAATTGTCCAGAAAGAAATCTGATCATGAAGGGGGAAAAAGCTGTTCCTAAAACACTGAGTGTGTTTTCTTATGATTCTGTACCTCCTCCTTGATGGTAGCAATGAGAAGAGGGCATTTCCTTGGTAATGGGGGAACTCAATGATGGATACCACCATTTTTAGGCATCAACTTTTGAAGATGACCTTGGTGCTGGGCAGGCTGGTGCCCGTGATGGAGATGACTGAGTTTGCGACTTTCTACAGCTTTTTATGAAAAAGGCGATGCAACCAGTTAGAATGCTCTCCATAGTATTTCTGTATAAGTTTGCTAGTGTCTTTGGTGACATACCATATCTCCTCAAACTCCTCATGGAATATAGCCACTGAGGTGCCTTCTTTGTAATTGCATCAATATGTTGGGCCCAGGATAGATATTCAGTGATGTTGACAGCCAGGAACTTGAAACTGCTCTCCCTTTCCACTGCTGATCTCTCAATGAGGAATGGTGTGTTTAATTAAAGTCACCCTGGATCCCAATTCATCTAGTTTACTGGACTATCTTACCCTGTGTACCTGTTTAAGACTTTGTAAGACAAAGGAGGTGATCATGGATTTTAGGAAGACTAAGCCTACACTGCTCTCTGTTACTATTGAAGGCGAGGACGTGGACGTGATAGAGGACCTACAAGTGGGGGGGTGCACCCAGCTGACAGACTTGACTCAAGCACCAACACAGAGGCTGTGTACAAGAAGGGCCAGAGTCATCTCTACTCCTTGAGGAGACTGAGGTCCTTTGGAGTATGCAGGCCTCTCCTTAACAAGTTCTACCAGTCTGTTGTCACCGGTATGATCTTCTATGCAGTGGTGTGCCGAGGCAATGGCATCAACATGGGTGATGGCAACAGGCTCAATAAGCTGATCAGAAAGGCTGACTCTGTTATAGGAGTCAAACTGGACACACTGGAGGCACTGGTAGAACAAAGGACTCAATGGTAAATCCTGACAATTCTGGACAATGTTTCTCACCCTCTGCATCCACCTTGGCTGAACAGAGGAGCACTTTTAGTAATAGACCAAGATGACTACTGCGTTGCTCCAAAATGTGCCATATGAGGTCATTCTTGCTCTCGGCCATTAGGCTTCTATAATGAGTCAACCTATAGCCAGGGAATTGATGACCCCCTCCTGTTAGACTGCTTGAGGTAACTTTTTTTTATTCTTTCTACTTCTCCTCTAATATTTATATCTGTGCTCTTGTAATGCTACTGTGACACTGTGATTTCCTTTGGGATCAATAATGTATCTATCTATCTAAAGTACACGTAGAAAACATCCATTGCCCTGCCTTCAGCAATATCATGAAGGATCCTACCCACTCTGCTCATAGATTGTTTGTTCTACGCCAGTCAGGGAGGAGGCTACACATCGTCCACATCAGGACTGCTAGACTCAAAAACCCAAGCACTAACCCATTCCACCACCACTACTTTATCATTTCCTGTTAGTCCACTTATTTACAGATACTCCTGTGCCTAGCATCATTTTAAGAACATAAAATCAATGTATGTATATAAGCATTATTATTTATATTTATTGTTTTGTATTATTGTGTTATTGTATTTTCTTGTGCTGCATTAGATTTGGTGTAACAATTATTTTGTTCGCCTTTACACATGTGCACTGGAAATGACACTAAACAATCTTGATTCTTGAATTATATTCAATTCTAAAAAATCCCAATCAAATTTGTAAGACAGAATTTCACATACATAAATCTATTCTATCCTATCAATCCTTGACTTTCCAAATGTTCCTTATAATCCCCTCCAGTAACTTTCACACATTGAAGCTAGACTCAGTAGTCTGTAATTCTTTAGTTTGTCCTTGCAGTCTTTTTTAAGTAAGGTCTCATTAACCATCCTCCAGTTTTCAAGTACCTTCCCCATGACTGGATGATTCAAATTTCTTTGTCGGGGATGCTACATCTAGGTGTTTTCTGGAGCTACCACGGAAACAGGCCCTTTATCCCACCAATTCTCTTCCAACTATCAACCACTCATTTTATTCCCCCACACTCCAACACTGTCAAGGTTATACCTGTGGCAATTGGCAGTGGCCATTAAATTTACCAACCTATATGGGAGAACCCACACAGAGAATCAGAGGTCAGAAATGAACCCGATTCACTGGAACTGTGTGTCAGCTAATTAGGAACAGCTGAGGAGCAAAGCGATCTGAACGTCCAGTTGTATAAATAATTAAAAACCATCGTAGAAAGGGTGGATATGTAGTGGAAAACCTTCCTCTAATATTTTTTTAAACTTCTGTGTACGTCCGACATGTTTGCCAGACGTGCTTTGGCTCTGCAAATTGAAGAATGACGACAATGCAACTGGTCCATCTCGTTAATCAAACGGAACGGTTCGCCAGGGAGTCCGGGGAATGGGTCACGTGAGAGGCTAAGTGATTGACGGTAGAAGTAGCCATTCACAGGCAGTCGGTGATGACATAATAGAGCTGGTTCGGGAGCTTGCGGGGCAGGGAGAGGAGAAATGGGCCAATGCGAGTGGGCGAGATGTAGGGCAGGCGGTGGGATGTCTCTTTGTTACGGTCGCGAAATGGAAGAGCGTTGGGTGAAAGGAGAGGGGCGCCGCGGTGGTAGGATCGGCAGGCGATGGCTCTGGTTGCACTGCCTGTGCTGCTGCACCCTGCTGTTCCTCCTTGTGACTTTGCAGGTTAGGTGCTTTCTTGCTGCTCTGTCCCCCAGGAGCACGGCGGCGTCACTGGCGTGGTCCCATTGCCACCTCCCCCCATCCCACTCATTCCACGATACAGGTATTGTGGAGATAACAATAAGACCCTCTCTGTAAAGTGTAACGCTTTCCCCTTATTTACGTGTTTTCATTCAGCTCCACATTTTTGATGCACACTTACCACGTACAACTTGCGCCGTATTTGCAAATAGGCTCTTGCTAATAGCTCTTGTTGCCCACCATTAAAGTTGTAATTACGTGGCGTCTTTCACTACCCAAGAGACCCCTCCCTTCAAGTAAATAATGAATTAGGTTTGAAGTTTAGGACAAAAACAATCGGTAGAAAAACCCATCTGTGGTGGGACTGTTCATAGAAGTCCTTCCCGTGATGAGAATGGAAAAGGACTGAATTGAATTGAAAACCTGACTAGTGATGTATGCACATAGACTTTTCTGAGCAGATAGTCAGTCACGCTTCTTTATCATGAATAATCCCTGGGGTTTCTTTTAACATGTTCTTTTATATTTAAGATTGCCGATGTAAAATAACTTTTAGACAGTTATCTCCATTTAAAAGTTTCCCGTTAATTTAACATTTAAATTGTACTCCCTTTCAGATTAACAGTTCTGTACTCAAACGCAGGATTTTGATGGCTATACTGAAGCTTACTTTCCTCCCACCACAAAGAAAGAACATTTGCTCCGTTCTATTTATTGCATATCCATATCAGCTTCCAACAATGGCATTTTGTTTTAGTAGCTCCGCAACCTATTCTGTCACAAGCCTATCACACATCTTTCAAATTCTTTTTCTTCCCACTTATAAAGCGGTAGTTTATATTTGCTGGTTAACCCACACCTGGATAGTGATAGGAAACTGGAGCATCTCGCAGGCACCCACAGACGTGAAGAGAGTGTGACATCTGATGTGAGACTCAAACCTGGGTCACTGGAGCTATGAAGCAACGGTATTAACCATGGTGCTCTTTAGGAGAAAAATTGTTTATCCCTTTAAAATAAAAGTATGTTCTTGGTTATAAATGATATCAGTGTTTGCCAAAATACTTATTACTTTTTACAAAAGCAGCAACTCAATTATTATTAGGTATTTTACTGTATACTGAATGAAACAATGACGAACTTATTCTGAGATACTGATGAATAAGTTTTTTTTCAAATGAAGTATTTTTATAAGGAGGTTTATGGATCCCTGCTGACAGCCCTACCAATTCCTACCTGTGTGCTTCCATTTTTTTTGTACTGAGGTTTATTTTGAACATGGCAGATTTTCTGAATGAGTTTTCAAGGCTTTGAATACTGACAGCCCTGTGTAAGGTAATTGATAATTTAAAAGTGGCCTTGAGCGTAGGTTTCATCCTGAGAATATAGTGTGGTAGTGGCTTATTTCGATATCACTACGTTAGGTAGATAGGTGATTCAAAGCTAATAAGAGAAAACTGAGGGTTTATAAGGCATTGGTCAGACCATACTTGTCAGTATTGTGAGCAGTTTGGGGCCCCTTATCTAAGAAAGGATGTTCTGGCATTGCAGAGGGTCCAGAGGAGGTTCACGAGAATGATCCCAGGAATGAAAGGGTTAATGTCTAGGGAGCTTGGGAGCTTTCAATGGCTCTGGGCCTTTACTTGCTGGAATTTAGAAGAATGAGGGGGAACTCACTGAAACTTATCGAATATTGAAAGACCCAGATAGAGTGGACGTGGAGAGGATATTTCGTATAGAGGGGGAGTGAGACTGGAAGGTATATCCTCAGAATAGAAGGACATCCTGTTAGAACAGAGATAAGGAGGAATTTCTTCAGCCAGAGGGTGGTGAATTTGTAGGATTTATTGCCAGAGTTGGCTGTGGAGGCCAAGTAATTGGGTATGTTTAAAGCAAAGTTTGATAGGTTCTTGATTAATAAGTTTGTCAAAGGTTATCGGGAGAAGGCAGGAGAATAGGGTGGCGAGGGATAATAAATCAGCCATGATGGAATGGCACAGCGACTCAAAGGGCATAATGGTCTAATTCTGCTGCTACCTAAGTCACGTGGAAAATTGCAAAACAAAAAATTCTGGAAACCATGTAGATTATAATGTTATTCTTGCTATCTCTCCAGTTTATTTTAACGATTTTCTCTTGCTCTTTAATAAACTTTTCTCCATTTCTCCTGTCAGCTCATGCTGGTACATTGCCTGCTTATGTTCCTGTTTATGCTGGAACAGTTCCCATCCCTTCAAAATCATAGTGCCGCAGATAACCCAGCGATCCCCTCGTGGCCCGAATTCTATTTATTGCCATTTCACTGCTCGAGGGAATTAGTGGATGTGACAGATCTTGCAAAACTATTGACCCCAAAACGTTGACCACTAATTTTCTTCAGAATCACATCACTGAATTAAAGCTTATCCCTGCAGCAGTTTGCATAGTTATAAAACTGAATGCTGCAGAGGTGGCAAATGTATCTGAAAAAAGAAACGGAGTCATCATTTTAGGCCAATAACCTTTCATAAGGCCATTAGTGTTGTTACTCTGAAGTCAAATCTTCAAGGAATGGAACGTGATCTATGCCCGAGCAGAACGTTGAAGTCCAGCCTAGGAACTCCCAATGAGTCTGCTAGATAATTGGGACCAGAACTTTTCTCCTTAACCTCAAATAACTAAAGAAACACTGCTAATGCAAATAAACAAACCTACTTAGAAAATTCATCTTTTCAGCACTCTTAAAATATAAGTTAGACACATTTTATAATGTCACTCATGATTTTTACTTAAAGAAAATGATTTTCAAAGTGCTGATGTTGTGCATTGAGTATATGTGTGTGTAATTAATAGTGGCAAAGAGCAATGTGATGAGGGTGGAAATACAGGTAGCGATGGATAATGTTAACTGTGTGGGTGGATATTTGTTTTGTCATTTCAAACTTGATAGCAGTTTTTAAAATATGTGAGAGGTTGGTGTGTTTGCCCAGTTTTATTTTGATAATTGAAAATTCTTGATCTTCCAAACTGTGGGCAGTCATGGATGGGATGCTGTTTTTGTGTCTACCAACAAGAGGCAGTTGTTTTATGGATCCTTTTTTTCCATTAGCAATCAATCCTACCCTGTTAAATTGAATGGGTTATGCCCAGAGTGATTTGGGACTGTTTCCTTTTCTTCCCACCTATTTAGAATGGAGTAAGATGGTCTTAAAACACCATTGTGCTCAATGTGAAGATGAAACATCTGCATTGATACGTAAGGTGCAATATGTTCTAAGCATCTCCCTGCATGAACATCAAGAACTCTAAATCTATACCTTACTTAGGTGATGTTTGAACCTTCTAGTGGTACCAGTTCAATATAAAATGCTCTAAACTTGCCTATTTTTCCTGCTTTATAAATCAACTTTAAGCTTTATAGAAATTATAATGTTCCCTTTAAGTCATGTAGCTAAACAAAAGTTACTGTAAATGTTGTGTATGATGCGGATTGCTTATACCTGTACTTTGCTCTCTTTTTGCAGGCTGTACTCTACAGTAGTTTGCGATTTCTTCCAGACTTTCCTTTCTGCTTAAGCAGCTTTTACCAGTTCCTGCCTCCTGTTGCTGATCCTGTAGCTTACAGCTTGTGGATGCTCTTCTAATTCCACTCTGTTCCTCCTGGTATATATGTGTCTATATTTATACGGATTTATAAAATATAGTGTGACTTTCTATTGTTGCCACTAATTTTCTTTTTCAATGCCAGCTTTCAATAAATTGTACTGTGACTAACAACCATGAAATCAAAATAAAAATAAAACTGCAGATGTTGTAAATCAGAACATTAAGAATCATCTTCAGGTCCATAAAACAGAGTCAAAATCTTGGTTTAGTAAACCTTCACCAGAATTGAAAGATGTTAGAGACTTAGTAAAGCTATTTTGAGAGATTTACAGGCAGTGGAGTGGGATGAGAGGAGGATAGACAACTGACAAAGCGAAGGAATGGAGGTAGATGTGGGACAATGGAAATCCTACAGGCAAAACCAGAGGAGGCTTAAGTACAACAGCAGACACCATCCCTACAGGAAAATTAGGGCCAAAATTCTGATTTAAACTTGCTGTACTTGATGCTGAGGGTGAAAGGTTGAACAGACCAGGCCTGGATGCTGAGGTGCTGTTTACATCCAGGTTCAATCCAACATCAAAGGAGACTGAAGTCAATATATGTGTAGAGTTGAAAAGAAGAATGACAATGCTTTACCAGCAGACAGTGATCCCTCTTCGAGCACAGTATTGATTGGAAGATATATGAACTTCTCCTTGTCCTTGATAATCAGAAGGAGTCTTGCAGTCTCCATAAAACATCATTAAGGCTGATTTATACTTGTTATACTTGTTATGGCTACGTCATAACCCTGATTTTTACTTCTGCATCGCTCTACGTCGTAGTGAGCATGTGTTGGTGTGCGCCAAAACGCTATTTGGCGGTGGAGTTTCTATGCCACTGTGTTGAGTTTCTTTGTGAGAGGCATGGACGAGGAAATGCATTTCAAACATTTTCGCATGTCGGCAGGTAGATTTGATGATTTGGTTCATTTATTTCGCATCGGTGTACGTACAACCTGCAGACATGGCAGAGAAGAAGCAACCGGAAATGCGTAGGAGGAAATGCGATGCTACCAAGCGGACCAATCACAGTTGTTGCGGTCTGCATCGCTGCGACACGTGAGCAACTTTTCTGGAGAGGTGCACGTCATAGGGTACGTGTTACCTATGGCGTAGATGCGACGCACAAGTATAAATCAGCCTTTAGGGTGTGGAAAATCGTGAGCTCATGCAGGTTTCTCTTCCCTCTATAACTCTGGTTAACTTTCAAAGGTGATTATAATCCCAGGAATATTTAGTAAGTGGCGGTTGCTTATCACGTTAAAGAGAAGTGGTTGAAGTAAGACCTCTCTGTGCCTTTGTCACTAATTCTATTTATCCATACTATGTGTTTGTTTGAGTCAGACTGTTTGGCATTTCTGCAAAACTTTTCCTTTGTGTTTCCATTTCCATATCCTCTTCACAAACGTTAAATTCCTAATCACTTAGAAAGCCTTTTAAGCTCCTTGTTAATGTAACTTCTCCCAGTACTTCAACTACTTTTCTAGCTTTCCTGTACTATTCCAAATGATGTTCAACAGCCCTATACTCTCAACGGTCCATTCCCTTTGGTTGTGACCTCTTTAAATTCTTTTGCTCTGCACTTCGGAATTTCTTTCCAAGACGTTGAAACCCAGCCCTCTCACATTGCACCTGTCTGTCCAAATCCAAGATCTTCTTTACAACCCCTCCCCTACACCTTCACACATCCCAACCATATCATCCCCTTTAAAGCTTAATGTTAATCATTTTGATCAGTGGGTAGATTCATGTGTATTTTATTCTACCATTAACAAAAATTAATTCAAAGTCTTTAAGAATTAGACCAGAAGGCCATTAGAAATGAAATGAGACTGTTTTGCCATTCTGTTAGGGCTGACTATTTTTACAACCCCATTCTCTCGCCATCTTACCTTTAACCCCTTATCAATAGAGAACCTATCAACCTCACTTAACTACACCCAGTGACTTGGACTTCACAGTCCAATCTGTGTCAATGAATTTCACAGATTCACCACCCTCTGCCTGAAGAAATTCCTCATTTCGGTTTTAAAGGAATATCCCTGTATTCTGAGTGTGCCCTTGGATCCTAGACTCTCCTACTGATGGAAACGTCCCCTCTGTGTCTATATTTTCCAAGCCTCTCATTATACAGTAAGTTTCAATGAGACCCTCTCCCCTATCTTTCTGAACTCCACTGAGTACCAGCCCAGAGACTCAAATGCTCCTCTTACATTAAGCCTTTAATTCCTGGGATCGTTCTTTAGGACCAGCAGACCTGAGGCCCAGAATTGCTCACAGTATTCCAACATGCTGGCCCAGAGCTAAGGAAGAGGCTGCTCCTTGATAATGCCTAGAATTTTATTGGAAATCTTTTACAGCCCCTTTCACAATAGTTCTATAACATGCATGGAATGGGTTAATTGAAACAACTTTTCTGACTGTGCAATCCAGCAATTGAAAATAACATTCCCTATGCTTACATTTTGGTTTTGGCCTCAGCAATGAATTCTCTACCCAGGATTGTGTGTGAGTGTATTTGAGTATTCTTGTTTGGTAAACATATCTCTTTGAAGTGATGAATACAGATTTTGTGTGTGCACAATTTGTAAAAAGAAAATTTCTGAAATGCTTAACAAATGTTGATTTGTGTCCTTGGAGGTGTTTATTAAATTTGTTTCTGTCTCAATATAACTTGTTGATTGTTGAGATGAGTCATGTGTCAGCTGTTTGTTGGCATGAGTTCAAATCTAGTTTGTTGATATTATTTCGCTAAATAAATTGTAGTCAGTAACAACAAGTTTGTTATTTTAGGTTTGTGGTTTTTAATCTAATCTTCAATAAATCCAAAATTAAAATAATTAAAAACACGATTGAACTGCATCAAAATTTACCTTGCATTATTATATTTTAAGAGTAAGATACTATTAATTTTCTAGTTATTACAGGTTAATTTCATAAAATTATTGAGAATCAGGCCACCACAAGCTTTTGGTTGTATTGATTAAGATAGCATTGATCTTTATTAATTAGAGGGTGAGAATGTGTAAATGCGTAGTTCAATTGTAACTTGGATTTTGAATTGTGAAGCTGGTTGGAAATTGATGAAAGCAGAGTGAGAAAGTTTGCTGCTTTAGCAAAAACGAACTGCTAAAGGAGCTCAGTGAGTCAGGCAGCATCTGTGGAGAGAAACGGATCGTCGATGTCTTGGGTTGAGACCTTCATTTGGATTTCTGGCATTCCATACTCCTGGATCGATATTCCCAACCGCTTGCCTCTGGAACCTAAAAACAAAATTAAAATGCTGGTAGCTTGAAATAAAAACTGCAAATGCTGGAAATGCGCTGCAGGTCAGGAAGTATTTGTGGCGGGAGAAAGAATTGAATTAATGTACAGGGTGAATGCTCTGAACCGCTATCTCTCTCCCTCACTAAGGAGAGTTTGTGGCATTTTCTTTTGTTGTTTCTGACACAACTTGAAAGATGCGAAGCAGGAAAGAGTGCAGAGAAGATTAACCAAAATATTGCCAGACTTGGGGCCTAAGTTATAGGGAGAGGTTGAGATGGCTCGAACTTTAATCATTGGAGTAGAGGAGACTGTGGTGACCTTATGGAGCCGTATAAAATCATGAGAGGCATAGATGGTGTGAATATAGTCTTTTTCTCAGGGAAAGGGAATGAAAAGCTAAGTTTAAGATGACATGGGAGAGATCTGAAAGGGACCATGTAGTGGGTGGTGAAAGTATCAAATGAACTGCCAGAGGAAGTGGTTGAATCAGTTACAATAACAATATTTAATAACCTCTGAGGCCACAAACCAGGCACGCCCAGGATCCTCTTCAGTTTGCGTATAAGGAGAAGGTGGGAGTGGAGGATGCTATCACGTATTTGCTGCACACATCACTCTCTCACCTAGAGGGGGTCAGTTGTGCTGTGAGGATTACATTCCTTGACTTCTCTAGTGCCTTTAACACCATCCAGCCCAAGATCTTAAGGCACAAACTAACGGAGATGGGAGTAGACTCTCACATGGTGGATTGGATAGTGGACTACTTGACAGATAGGCCTCAGTATGTGCGGTTGGGAGACTGTAGGTCTGACACGGTGGTCAGCAGCACAGGGGCGCCGCAGGGAACCGTACTCTCTCCGGTCCTGTTCACCCTGTACACATCAGACTTCCAATATAACTCGGAGTCCTGCCATGTGCAGAAGTTCGCTGATGACACGGCCATAGTGGGGTGTGTCAGGAATGGACAGGAGGAGGAGTATAGGAAACTGATACAGGAATTTGTGATATGGTGCAACTCAAACTACCTGCGTCTCAATATCACCAAGACCAAGGAGATGGTGGTGGACTTTAGGAGATCTAGGCCTCATATGGAGCCAGTGATCATTAATGGAGAATGTGTGGAGCAGGTTAAGACCTACAAGTATCTGGGAGTACAGTTAGACGAGAAGCTAGACTGGACTGCCAACACAGATGCCTTGTGCAGGAAGGCACAGAGTCGACTGTACTTCCTAAGAAGGTTGGCGTCATTCAATGTCTGTAGTGAGATGCTGAAGATGTTCTATAGGTCAGTTGTGGAGAGCGCCCTCTTCTTTGTGGTGGCGTGTTGGGGAGGAAGCATTAAGAAGAGGGACGCCTCACGTCTTAATAAGCTGGTAAGGAAGGCGGGCTCTGTCGTGGGCAAAGTACTGGAGAGTATAACATCGGTAGCTGAGCGAAGGGCTCTGAGTAGGCTACGGTCAATTATGGATAACTCTGAACATCCTCTACATAGCACCATCCAGAGACAGAGAAGCAGTTTCAGCGACAGGTTACTATCGATGCAATGCTCCTCAGACAGGATGAAGAGGTCAATACTCCCCAATGCCATTAGGCTTTACAATTCTACCGCCAGGACTTAAGAACTTTTTAAAAGCTATTATTAATGCTTTTTGAGATAGTGATTTAGATGCATATCATATTCTTTACTGAGTTAAGTATTGTATGTAATTAGTTTTGCTACAACAAGTGTATGGGACATTGGAAAAAAGTTGAATTTCCCCACGGGGATGAATAAAGTATCTATCTATCTATCTATCTATCTAATGGAGAGGAAGGGTTTCGAGGGATATGAGCCAAATGCAGGAAAATGAGACAAGCTTGGATGTGCATCTTGATCAGCACGGGTGAGTTAGGCTGAAGGACCTATTTCTTTGCTGTATTATTCTATGATTTTATGACTAACTTTCTACAATCCACTACTGTTAAGTGAGCCTGCATAAAACTTTACCTCCTTGTTACTGACAAGCAAGGAGGGAGAGGTATTGCTATGGGGATGTTAATTATGCAGGTAGAAAGGCATGTAGGCACGGCAGCACAGACTGAATGTCAGATGGTAAGGAGACCTTTGTTATCAGTAACAGAGAGCATAATGACTGATATAACATGGAATGAAAATGCAATATTTTCTGTAACTTTTCTTATGGTTGGGGGTTACATGTCCAGCAGGGGTTTCTTGTAGCAACAGGAGATTGAAATCGAACATCCTAGCAGGTATTTAATAGTTTGCTGTGTGTGAGACTCCAAAGGTTTGTATAGGGCTTAGTATGATATCTAAGCATGCTAATTTTTTGATAGGCACTGTTAATATATAATTTAATATTCATAATTAAATTTGAAAAGTACATTTTCTGTCTGTATGAAAATGGAACAATGCAGAAGCTAGACAAATTAAGCCCTTTCCTACTGATGTCAACACAGACCTTTTAGTTCATCAATGATTTTATGTGCCTGGGTGGTTTTAGAAATGAGCCTTGGAAATATGGCTGTATTGCTACCCCTTGAATTGGAAGGTATTAAGTACCCCTTCTGATTGCCTCTCCGAACAAGGGATTAGATCTATCATCCCTCATTGCCAGATAATCGTCCAGTGAGCTCCTTGTGTCTGACAGAAGTAATACAGCCCTCACCCCACTCCGTCAAAGTTGAGTTTCTGTTCATATGCACAGGTGCACTGAGAAACCTGCTTGCAGCAGCATTGCAACACATAGCACTAGATCAGCAGCATTCTCAAGAAAAACATTAACTACTATACAGATTTAATAAGAACGAACACAAATAGATCCAGAAATGAAAAATCCATTGTAGTCCAGGAGTGGTCATAGTATTGCTGTAGTGAGGTAGTGAACACGGTTGTGCAGGTTTGTTCAGGAACAGAATGGTTGAAGGGAAGTAGAATAAATGGATTTGAAATGGCGATGTGAGACTTCAGGCTTCTGTACCTCCTGCCTGATGGTAGCTGCAAGAAGCTGGCATGGCACATATTGGGGATGTTTAATGATAGATTTTGCCTTCTTGAGCCAGTTCCTCCTATAGATACTACTGATGAGGAGGGATATTCCCATTATGTATTGAGCTGAGTCCATAATATCTAGCTAGTAAAAAGTTTCTCTGCATAGACTACATAAAATTTTAACCAACTTCTATAGATGGACTGTTGAGAGTATCCTAACTGGTTACATCACACCCTGGTATGGAAACACCAATGACTAGTATTGAAAAGAGCTATAAAATTGGCGAATACAACCTAGTTCATCAAAGGCAAAGCCCTATCTAGCATTGAGTACCTTTACTTGAGTACTGATCCACGAAAGCAGCACCCATCAAAGCCCCCCCTATCCAAGCCATGCCTTATTCTCACCACTACTACCATTGGCAGGTGGTGCAGAGCCTTGGGTCCCATACCTCCAGCTTCAGGAAGAGTTATTACTCTTTAACTATCAGGCTTCTGAACAAGCATGGATAACTTTAATCATCTCTACTCTGAACTGTTTCCACAACCTGTAGAGACACTTCCTAAGACTCTTCACAACTCACGTTCCCAGTATTAAAGTTATTTTTTAAATTTACAGTTTGTTTTCTTTTGCATTAGTTCTTTATCAGTCTCATAAAATTTATTATATTGTTTTTCCCCTGTAAGAAAATGAATCTCAAGGTAAAATATACGTACTTTTGTAGTACAATTACTTTGAATTCTGAACGTAAAGGAGTAGAGAGTCTCTGTTGATAACTTGGTGTGAATTGAAACTTGTGTCAGTTTTCACTTTTAAAAAAAAACTAAAAAGCCAAAGAAACAGGATTTTGAAAGAAACGACTGTAGTTTTATTTTACAATTCAAACTGGCTTTTTAGGCCAGCGACAGTGGAAGTATAGGATGGATAGGTGTAAATTTTGCACTTTGTTTCTCTCGTAGTGGAGCCAAAGGGCCAAACGTCCTGCTCCTGCTCGTAATTCTTGTGCTGTGTGTTAGTTGCAGCTTAGATTATGTTACTAGTTATCAGGATTGAATTCCCGGTAATAACCAGTATGTCTTACAAAATAAGCATCAATGACGTTATTGCAAAAAGCAAAAGGGAGGTGCTGTTATTCAAATTACCCAGAGAACAGTCTGCTGCATGCAACTCCATTAAAGGAATGGGTTGTTGCATGGGATAGCTGATGAGAGGCAGATTAATACTAATGTATATGTCCCTTTGTATGGTCATGCACTTCGGTAGCAGAGGTAATCTCTTCTCGAAGATCTGGCTAGTGGGAATTAAAGCTGTCAGATTTGATTTGTGTTGCACTTTGTAATACTTGCTGGGTGCCCCTCACCCAACAACATGGTGTATAAGTTCAGGGCGTTGTGCCAGCCTGAAGCTCTGTGTAACTGAAGTGCTTATATCTACAGGTGGTGGTTGAACTGGGACAGTTTGAAACAAAGGAAATAAAGGGTGAGGATTTCTACAGCGACAGAATGGAGGATTGGAATCTGGTGAATGACGCAAATGATTTACAGAACAGTGTGAAGCAATATTCCGATTTGGGAATTGAGTGTCCCATTATTCTGTGGTGGTCACCACTGACTGGAGAACCGGGCCGCCTAGGCCAATGTGGAAGAGATACCTGTTTCTTTACAGTAAACAGGACCTATCAGGATCATCAAATGACACGAGCATTCTTGTTTTATGGTGAGTTTTTTTTAAATTCAATGTTCTGTCATTGTAGCCTGATGGGTATGAAGTACACAGGTACAGTGACTTTTGCAGAAATTAAGTGCAGACTAGTGAGAGCACAAAATGGGTAGCGATAGTTGGCCACTCGTGTATGTAGAGAGGAATGGGTGAAGAATCAGATAACATGTAACCTGTTTGAAGCCATCTATTTCCTCTTCCCATCCAAAGTTGAATTACATTATAGGAGATAGGAAGAGGAAGCCATTTGGCGACACAAACCTGCTCTGTCATTTAAGGAAATCTTCTATCCGAAACACCTTTTTCCTGCCCCATCCACAAATACTATGATTCCTTTAATGTCCAGAGTCATACAGCACAGAAGTAGGCTGCTTCTATCAACCATTTTGTCCATCTGCACTAACCCCATTTTCCTCCATTAGGTTTGTATCTTATGCCTTGCCTATTTAAATGACAACTTAATGCCTCTCAAATGTGGTGAATGAAGTTGCCTGCACCACTTTCTCTGACAGCAAATTACAGACATAAACCACTCTGTAATTAAAAAAATCCCATCAGATCTCCTTTAAAACAACTCACTCCCACTTTAACCTCATGTTCTTTTGCTTTTGACATCCCTACTATGGGGGAAAATATTATTTACCTCTGTGTCAATCTCGTAATTTTATATTTTCTTTGTTCCAGAGAAGACAATCCCAGCCTGTGCAATCTCTCCCATTAACTGAAGTCCTCTGGTGAATCCGTTCTGCACCTCTCCAGTGCAACCATATCCTTTGTATAATGGCAAGTAAAACTGTATGTAACAGGAAGGATGTGATTATGCTTGAGAAGGTGTTGAAAAGATTCACAAGGATAAACGATTTCTTCTGAAGCAAAGGAGGCTTGGGGTAACTTCATAAAGTTTTTTTTGAAATTATGTGGGGCATTGATAGCATAGGTAGTCATAATCTTATTCCCATGGTTGAAAAGTCTAAAACAAGAGGATATTGGTTTAAAGTTACAGAGGAAATATTCAAAGGGGATCTTGGGAACAAGTTTTTCTCACAGGATTGAGCCGAGACAGTAAGTGGTCAAGGCAGATGCAAATTAGTGCCTAAATGACTTTTGGTAAGGTGCATGGATGGTGAAATTTGAGTGGGATATTAGCCAAATGCAGATGATGTATATCCAGTAATTTTCTGTGAGCTGTCCTCAAAACTTCAACGTCTACCACCAGGAGCATCTTTATGCCCTCTTCTCACTCATGCCATCACACAGGAGGTACTTTAGCCTTGGGTCCCACACCACCAAGTTCAGGATCAGTTATTACCTTTCAGCCATTAGGCTTCTGAACCAGCACCGATAACTTCAATAACCACTGCTCTAAACTGATTCTACAACCTATAGATTCACCGATGAGGATTCTTTAGAACTCATTCTCAGTATCAGTTTTTATTTGCATAGTTTGTCTTTTTTTGCACGTTGGTGGTTTGTTAGTTATTGTATGTGTGGTTTTTTGTAAACTCTATTGTATTTCTTTTTTCTTGTAAATGCCTACAAGAAAATAAATTTCAAGGTAGTATATTGTAACATATGTACTTGGATAATAAATTTATTTAGAACTTTTAAACATTGAGATACAAGTATATGGGATTAGCACAGATAGACAACATGGACAAGTTGGATTAAGGGTCTTTTAGTGAATGCTATAACTCTATGAATCTGTCCATATCTTCAGCTTCATTCCTAACTCTATATACTCACTGTGTATGACCTCTTCCCTTTTTCTGCGTATGTTTTTGGTACCAATATGCACCACGGCATCTGGCTGTTCACCCTCCCCCTTGAGAATATCCTGCAGCTGCTCCAATACATCCGGCCATAGAATCTCCTGTCTGTCCCCCTAACTACTATCAAGTTCCCTTTCTGCCATAGTTGGATGCATCAGCAAGGGAGATGAGGCTGAGTACAGGGCTACGGTGGGAAACTTTGTCACATGGTACGAGCAGAATCATCTGCAGCTTAATGTGAAAAAGACTAAGGAGCTGGTGGTGGACCTGAGGAGGGCAAAGGGACCGGTGACCCCTGTTTCCATCCAAGGGGTCAGTGTGGACATGGTGGAGGATTACAGATACCTGGGGATACGAATGGACAATAAACTGGACTGGTCAAAGAACACTGAGTCTGTCTACAAGAAGGGTCAGAGCCGTCTCTATTTCCTGAGGAGACTGAAGTCCTTTAACATCTGCCGGATGATACTGAGGATGTTCTACGAGGCTGTGGTGGCCAGTGCTATCATGTTTGCTGTTGTGTGCTGGGGCAGCAGGCTGAGGGTAGCAGACACCAACAGAATCAACAAACTGATTCGTAAGGCCAGTGATGTTGTGGGGGTGGAACTGGACAGTGACTCCCATCCACTCCATAATGTACTGGTTAGGCACAGGAGTACATTCAGCCAGAACCTCATTCCACCGAGATGTAACACTGAGCGTCATAGGAAGCCATTCCTACCTGTGGCCATCAAACTTTACAACTCCTCCCTCGGAGTGTCAGACACCCTGAGCCAATAGGCTGGTCCTGGACTTATTTCCACCTGGCATGATTAACTTATTATTATTTAATTATTTATGGTTTTATATTGCTGTATTTCTTTGCTATTCTTGGTTGGTGCGGCTGTAACGAAACCCAATTTCCCTCGGGATCAATAAAGTATGTCTGTGTGTCACTACCGCACTGCCCGACTTTACTGTTCCCTGCTGAGCCTCAGAGCCAGCCACAGTGCCACTAAACTGGCTGCTGCTGATGGGTCATTTCCCAACAACCCCCCAGCAGTATCCAGCAAGGTATACTTGTTGCTGAGGGGAAAGGCCATGGGGGATCCCTACACTGTCTTCCTAATGCCCTCTCCTGGTGGTCACCCATCTACTATCCAAAAGGTGTACTCAAAATTCTCATCTATAATGTCTTCAACCTCCCAGATGATGTTGAGTACATCCAATTCCAACTCCTTGACCCAGTCAGTCAGGAGCTGACGTTTGGTGTATTTCCTGCAGATGTAGTCATCAGGGATACATCTGACAGGAGAAGCATTCCATCCTGACTACTCTGTATTAAAAAAAAGTTACATCTTCTTGTCTGTGCCTCCGTCTGAATACTCTTGCTGAATACTCTTAAGCCAAAGCCTTTCCGCTCTCTCACTGGCACACTCTGACAATGGCCCCTCCACTTAACACTACCTTCCTTTTATTTGCTGTTGAGTTTAGGCCTCTTGCTCTGACACTTACCACGTCTGCACAGCTGAAAAAAGACCAGCTGCTCTTTCTTTTTTTTTTAAACTCTCTCTTTCTTGACCTTTGGTAGGGCTTTGACACCGGCATTTACCGCACCTGAGCTGCCAAAACAAAATTAGAAAAATAACACAGAATGTGGAGTATAATGTTGTAGATAAGAGAAAGTGCAGTGCAGGTAGGCAAAAATCAGCATTTTTAAAGAGACTGCAAATTCTGGTTTACTCCTCTATCTTCTCTGGCCATTCCTCTTATGGAATTTTACCATGCAATCACAAGGATTGCAATATTTCTCTTTTTATCAATGTCCTTGCCATTATCTAGCAAACCTTCCAGGTGGAGCAGAAATTCACTGGTGTTTCTTCTAGTTTAGTAAATTGCATTCAGTGCTCACATTGTGCTGCCGTTGGAGGAAGCAAATACAGATCGAGTGACCGTTTTGCAGAGCACCTTTGCGAGCTTGTGGATCTCCGTTGGTTAGGGTTGACCATGTGTTCTGACTGTCTACATGCTGTGTAAGCCAGGAAAGTACAAGGAGGAGAGCAAGTTGTTGCCCATGCAGCAGGCTCCCCCTTTCTACACAGTTGAATCCAAAGTAATGGTAGAGACCAATGTAGTTTGGCACCAAGAGCATCGCAAGAGTCGCCAGTCAGCATTGAACTGAATATAGGACTGCGTTCGGGACTCCAAGTCTGGACTTTTTTCTCCTGAAGCTTTCCCCGTGAGTGGGTGTAGCCACAAAGCAGTGAGGTTTGAGATCAGAGTTTTCTTTCTCCTAGATGAGTGGCCAATTATAGCCAGTGAGTCCCATCTGCCTGAAGCAAACTGGTCTTGTGGCACCAGTAACCCACCTTTTTCCCTTCTGTCAGTAGGAACTGTTTTGGTGGGCTTAATAGCTAAGCCACATATGAAAGTCAGGAGCTGATTTTGATTACCAGAGGCTATTTGAGATGCACACCATTAGGAGCATTTCATAGGTAATAGGAGCTTATCCCACTACCTTCTCCAACTATGACAACCTTAAGGGTCTAACACTTGCATTTTGCATCTTATTGCACTCAGACCTTTGTATTTGACTTCTTGTTCTGCTGCAACAAACACCAAACTAGGGTGGAGGAAGAGCGCCTCATCTTCTGAATAGGCACATTGCAACCTTCAGGACTCTAATATTGAATTCAGTAACTTCAAATAACCAACCTCTCCAGTTTCTTTAGAGGGAGGTTGGATGAAGCCTGAGAAATGGAGGAAATGAGAGAGGGCTCCGTCACCACAGAAGGAGGAAAGCCATGTTTTTTTATTTAAAAAAAAAGACGTGTTCTGGAATGAAAATAACTTTATCCTCTCATGATTTTTTTTGGAATGAAGACTCTACTAAGGCTGCCCAAAAGCAGCCACTGCTGCAGAACTAGGGATGGGGAGATGAATCCATCTTTTCCAGAAATATCCACATACCAAAAACAAGTCAAAGATTTTGTATTTGTTCAATAACAATTAGGAGCAGAAAATTTTTCCTCCATCTGTAACTACTAGCTGTAATAGCAGTTTTACATAAGATTGGACTGATATTTCTTGTATTAAACACATTTCATCCAACTGACTGCATTTGTACCCTATCCACTGCTTGTCCTTCCTTACGGTCTCACTACACACTGCATCCACCCTTACACCAACTGCTCCATCATCTGTCCTATCACACCGATTCCCATCCCTCTGCCAACCTAGTTTAAACCCTCCCCAACAGCTCTAGCAAACCTCCCTGTTTTGTACAGGTCATGCCTTCCCCAGAAATAATCCCGATGATCCACAAATCTGAAACCCTGCCCCCTTGCACCAGTTCTTCAGCCCCTCGTTCATTTGCCATATCATCCCATTCTTACTGTCACTGGCACAGGCAGCAAGGTAGAGATAACTACCCTTGAGGACCTGATGTTTTTACCTTCCCTAACTCCCTATATTTGCTCTTCGGGACATCATTCCCTTTACCTAGGTAAGGTCCTTTGATACCAAAGTCCACCATAACCTGTGTTTGTTCGCCCAATCCCTTTGGAACATTGTGGACTTGATTTGAGACATCATTGACCCTGGCACCTGGGGGGGGACAACATATCATTCATGAGAACCTTTTACATCCACAGAATCTCCTGCCTACTTTCCAAACAATTGAATCCCCTATCACAACCACTCTTTTACCCCTTTTCCTTTCTGAGCCACAGAGCCAGACTCAGCATCATAGACTTGATTGGTATGGCTTTCCCCCCTCCTCCCCCAACCAATATCCACAGTGGTGTACGTATTGTTGAAGAGAATGGCCACAAGAGTACTCTGTACTGGTTATCTATTCCCTTTCCCTGTCCTGATAGCCACTTGCCTCCTTTGATTTAGATGTGGCTGCTTCCCTGTAGTACCTGTCTGTGAACCCCTCGTTCTCCCAGTAGATGCATAGGTCATCCCGCTCCAGCTCTCATTCCATAATGTGGTCTGTAAGGGGATACAGCCAGATGCATTTCTCACAGGTTTCTTATCAAAGACACTGGACATCTCCCTGACGTCCCACAAGAAGAACACTTCACTGCCCTGGGTTCCATTCTCACTGCTCTACCTATGCAATAATAAAGAAAGACAAAACTTAGCAGAAACTCACCTTGGCTTTCACCTCCTCTCAACAAAGCTATTTGAGCCAAAGCTTTAATTCCCCACTCTGCTTAAACCTAACTTTTAATTGGCTGCTCCATTTAAACCTAACTTTTAATTGGCCCTTGCCAATTGCCTACTTACCCAGTCAATTTGATACTGAACGGGAAATCTTGACAGACACTGTGTTTTAAATCTGCCACTTCTTGTTCCAAGGAATGGCTCTTACTCCTTGAGACTGAACTTGAAGTCCTGATGGGCATTTTACCAAATTCTAATTCCATTTCTTAAAATGGAATGTTAACAAAACTGCAAGGAAACAAGGTAAAATTCTTGAAGTGTGCTGCAGCTCGAGTGAAAGCAAGCTTTTTTTTTTAGCTTCTTATCAACGTTTCCACTGGGAAAGTGGCACCCATGCAAAAGGATGTTACAAGAGAAGCCAACTGTTTCTGCTGAAGGACAATAATCCAGAGAGCTCTTCAGTGTAGCAGCAGTATATTGCAGATGATGCTCCTGCATCTATGCACTTGGCACTTTGGCTGCCTTTCTGTTTATGTAAGTGGCAGCGCTAGCACTTTTTAAAATAAGTGATTGTGTCACTTAAGAACTGACCTTGGACAATAAATAATCAAAAAGCACGTATAATGTACTGTGCGGCTTTCTATTAGAAAAGAGAAAATAAGGCAAAGAAAAGTTGCATTGAAATCTTTTCATTGCAGTTTTAGTAGTTAATGGACTTCTGCGCTGATGAATAAAACATCACATGGTTCGCCCTTTCAACTGGATCAGGCAGATCTTGTATCTCATTTCAAACAATGGCTGGTGTCTTTTTTCATTTTACATTCCTTTTTTTGTCTACTAGTAAGATATCAAGGTTTGTCTATGCATTTTTCAAAATTGTAAGAAGTTAATCTGGTTATTATCTGAAATTGGGACTTTGCTGTTTGTAAGTTTGTGTGCCCTGCAGTTATGAGTGTGGTTTTTCATTGGTTGATAAGTACTTCAGGGCATCCTGAAATCCTTAGAAGAGCACTTGCAAAAAACATTTCGTCAAAAAATCCTGACAAACCCTTTCTTCTGCTGCCCGATCAGAAGCTATGAAGTTGAAATCTTTGCAGTCCATGCTGTATATTAGAGACCACCAAAATTGCTGACTTGATGCAGCTGACCTGCATCAGGATCCTCCAACATTAGAGTGCAGAAGTTATTTCAGACTCCTTTCAGTGGGTCTTTTCCTGATCTGCTGACCAGAGCAGTGCACACTATGATGTACATCGTGCTAAAACTTCCATTTTCGCCTACCATGTGTAGACTTGTTCACCGTGCCCTTAGTGTTTCCTTCCATACTCTTAACCTGACTTGTAACCCCTTGAATTTAGAAACCTGACAATAATTGGATCAAATTATTTAAAATGTTGGTGGAAAGAAGTATATAGTCTAAAACTACTTCCACTGCTTGCAGATACAAGGAGGAACAAAATCTTAAAGTGAATGCTAGGTACTTTTTTCCCCAACCAAAGTTTATCAGGAAGATGGAATTCTCCTCAGTTGATTCATTGGTTAATAATACTGAGGATGATTGGTGTTAGCGTAGGTTATCAAGGGTTGTTGAGCTAAAAATTTTAGGAGTTACTTTGCAGATCAGCCATGATATTGAATATACCAGTGCTGATGAACCTTTCTGTAATCTGAATTGTGTCTGTACACTCTGTACTATTGCTCGTTGCAAAGGCAAATAGTACAGCTAAAGTGAATACTAAAAAATCCTTTATTGAAGGAATTGTCTCACAGCAAATAGTATCTGGCATAGCAATGTATCAGGAGTCATCTTACATGTACTCTCAGTTTTTAAAGATAGAACTCCAATGAAATGGAAAATGACGAAGGCCTGAACAACAATTGATATGGTACGTTAATGAGAACTTGTCTCCAAACAAGGCCAAATTGGTTGGCTGTAATGATACATCTAAATTTATATTTAAATAGAAGCATTGTGTTCCAAAGTATTAGAAAATTGATACCAAGTTACAGAAAGAGCCATTAAGGAAAATGAATGGTAGCTGTAATGGACCACTGTAAGATCAAGAAAAGTGGAGAAGGAAATTTAGGAAATTGGGTTCTTGGCAGCTGAATACATGGCTTTTAAAATTGGAGAAATTAAGATACAGGTGGAGCATCCCTTTTCTGAAAATCTTAGGGCCGGAAGTGTTATGGATTTTGGACTTTTTCAGATTTTGGAATGTCTGCATCTATATAATGAGATGCCTTGGTGATGGGATCCAAGTCTGAGTGGAAAATCCATTTATATATACAGCTTATGTACAGCTGCTGTAAAGCTCACAGAGTGAACAGTCTGCAGTCAGAGCACTGTCTGACATGATGAAGCTAGATCCTCTATAGACTGGACCATTGGAGATGAATGACCATTCCCGACTGCGTCTCTTACTGGTTTCCATTCCACTGTGATTGGCGTCATATCACCTTAAATTCCAAATAGCCGCCCGTTTCACACCAACTATGATGGGCGGGAGGGTAGTTTGTGCAGGAAACAATTACTTTTAATTTTCAGTTTGATATGATTGATCTTTGCTTGTTTCATGATCAGCATACTGTTAAGCGGCATATGTTCACTCCGATGCTGACGAATTCACTCTTTCAATACACGATCGAGTTCTTAATTTTTCACTTTATTCAGTGTTATTCTGTTTTTCATTAACTTTTGTTCATTATATATGTGAAGTCACTTCTCAGAACTATCTGCATGCACAGAGACCCTCACATCACCTGGGAACCTTCCCAACACTTTGTGGAATTTTCCATTTGTGATATCATACCAGTACTCGAAAAAAAAATTTTTTTTGAAGTGTTTTCGGATTTTAGAATTTCTGATAAGGGGTACTCAATCTGTACAAGGCAGGGTTGAGATATTGTGGAGGGATGATTTTGGAGCATTAAAACCATGGAGTGCTTGAAAAACAATGAAAAGAATTTTGAATTCACAGTTTTGGGCAATCAGACTGGTGAGCAGAGGGGTGATGGGTAAAAAAAGATCCTGATGAAAGTTATTGTACAGGCCCCAGAGTTTCAGGTGCCTAAATTTAAAGCAATAGAAGAAGGCAAATAACCTAGGGATGTACAGGAATTGTCGAGGCTAAAGATACCAAAGTCATCAATGAGGATTTTGAACTGAGTCAGTGATCGAACCAGGTCACTAGGAAGAAATATCCAGTCTTAGTGATAATACGGATATCTGATATGAAAATCATTACAGTACTAAGGTTACAAGTTGGTTCAGCTGCAGAAAGAAAAATAAAAAATAGTGACAAGAGAACAGAGTACATGAATGGGATTAAAGTAGCGCTCTTCACAAAGTTTCAATGGGGGATCACTTCTTCATCAAATGCTGCATGCTGGACCTGCAGTATGACAATTTACAGATAGTGGAACAATCAGTCCATTTCATTCCACTGATAGAACATTAAAAGTAGCTCACCGAGATCTTCCATAAATGCTTACATTTTGGTGTTTATTAAAACAAACTACTTCTGAATCCTTAAGCAGACAATGACCTGTGTTGTGGTCAATGTTGAAGTAATTTCTGGAGTAAATTTCCCCCATTATGCCGTCATCTAAAAGTAGATGAATGGAAAGATGACGCTGGTGTACATTGATGACTCTCTCTGGGCTGCAAGGATTTGAACCAGTTTTCCTCTTAAGTATGTTCCTTTTAAAGTACATTCGTTGCAGTCTGCTGCATGTAAATTTCCTGTTAACGACAAACTACAAAATTACATCAGTGATTTCACGTTCGACAGTTAATTGCAGAGCAGTTAAGTGTGGCGCTTTTAAGGGTCAATTCCATGGCCATAGCTGTAAACATGGCAGGAGAGGTGGGATTCAAACCAGGCTGAAGCGCAGAGGGATAAGGCCTCCTCTGCCTACCATCTTGTTTGTGAATGTCTAGTCACTTGAAAATAAGATTGACGATCTCAGGGTAAGGCTGCTGTATCCGAGGCAGATGAGGCAGGTCTCAATTGTTGTTGCATTGAGACGTGGTTAACAGCGAACACGCTTGGAGCAGCTATGCGATTAAAAGGTTTTGCAATTTTCTGAATGGAATTCTAGTAAAGAAGGAGGTGATGGCTTTTAGTCAATTCTCATTGGTGCACTATCGTTGGGGTTATGTCGACTTCTTGTTCCCCTGACTTAGAACACCTAAAGATTAAGTGTAGACCATTCTATTTGTCTCAGGAGTTCTCATCCATGATCCTGACCAAAGTTTGCATACCACCAGTGGCCAATTATAAGCAAGCACTTGCAAAACTGCATGGTGCTGTCTGTAAAGGAGAAATAGCCCATCTAGACAGATTTCAAATGATAGTCTGCAACCTTAACTGGGCCCGCTTGAAGAAAATCCTGCCTAATTATCACCAGCACATAACCTGTTGCACCAGAGGTCCCAACACACTAGACCACTGCTACACTATGATAAGGAATGCCTATCACAACTTCCCAAGACGCATTTTGGCAAGTCAGATCATTTGGCTGTACTCTTGTAACCTGCATACAGACAGAGCCTAAAGAGCAAAGCTCCAGAGATCAAGACAACCAAGAGGTGGTTGTGGAGGCAAAGGAATAGTTTGCCTTAACAGGATTGCCTTAAGTCAGTGAACTGGGCTGTGTTCAAGAACTCGTCTGAGGACCTGAATGACTACACCAGGGTTGTTAAAGACTTTATTAAAACAGCTGTGGATGAGTGTATCCCCCATGAAATCGTTCAAGGTTTTCAACAATCAGAAGCTGTGGATGAACAATGAAATCCAGGACTTTCTGAGAGTCAGATCAGAGGCATTCAAGTTTGGAGATCAAGAATGCCTCAAGAGGTGCAGGTATGATCTCCGGAAACCCATCTCTCGGGTGAAATGAAGATTCTGGACTACACTAGAATCAACGAGGGATCTTTGACAGCTGTGGTAGGGTTTCAATGCCATAACCTCCTACAAAATTAAATCTTGTGACAAGGGGGACAGCAGAGCTTCGCTTGCAGATGAACTCAATGCCTTCTGTGCTTGCTTTGATCACCAGGACAGAGAGGAGCAATTGCTTACCCACATGTCTCCCGAGGATACTTTGGTCTCGGTATCTGAAGATGATTTGTGGGCTGCCTTCAAGAGAGTATCTGGCCAAGTACTGAAGACCTGTGATGACCAACTAGCTGGTGTATTCATGGATATCTTCAATCTCTCGTTCTGGCGGTGTGTGGTATCTACCTGCTTTAAGCAGGCTCAGTTGTACCAATACCCGGGAAGAACATGGTAACTTGTTCAAATGACTTTTGCCCGGTGTCACTTGCATCCACAGTAATGAAATGTTTTGAGAGGCTGAAGCATATCCGTTCACTTGGATCCACTCCAATTTGCTTGTCGAAGCAATAGGATGCAATCTGGTTGGCTCTTCACACAACCCTGGAATGACAGGACAACAAAGATGCATACATCAGAATGTTCTTTATCGACTACAGTTTGGCATTTAACACCAACATCCCCTCAAAACTGATCAGTAAACTCCAATACCAAGGCCTCAATATCCCTGGTGCAATTGGATCCTGGATTTCTGTACTTGTGGACCCCAGTCAGTTCGGATTGGGAAAAACATCTCCTACACAAGGACTGTGTGGCTAATTACAGCTCCAACACCATATACAAGTTTGCTGATGACACCACTGTTGTGAATCAGCGTACAGAGGGAAGACTGAAAATTTGGCTGAGTGGTGTAATAACAACAACCTCTCACTCAATGTCAATAAGACCAAAGACCTGATTGTAGATTTCAGGAGAGATAAACCAGAGGGTCCATGAGCCAGTAATCATCATAGGATTAGCGGGTCAGTAACTTTAAATTCCTGGGTGTCACTATCTCAGAAGACCTGTCCTGGACCCATCAGTTAAATATTATTGCGAAGAAAGCACGACAGCGCTTTATTTCCTCAGGAGTCTATGAAGGTTTGGCATGTCATCAAAAGCCTTGGCAAACATCTATAGATGTGTGGTGGAAAGTATGCTGACTGGCTGCATTATGGCCTGGTATGGAACACCGATGCCTTTGAGTGGAAAATCCTACAAAAGGTAGTGGATTCAACCCAGTACTCCACAGGTAAAACCCTCCCAACCTTTCAGCACATCGACATGGAGCATTGCCATAGAAATGCAGCATCCATCATCAGAGATTCTCATCACCCAGGCCATGCTTTTTTCTCACTGCTGCCATGAGGCAGAAGGAACAGGACTTACACCACTAAATTCAAGAACAGTTACTACCCCTCACCAATCAAGCTCTTGAACAAAAATGGATAACTGCACTCATTTGAGGACTCCGTTATATTGTTATTTCATTCTCATTTTTTACTGATATTTATTTATATCTGCATTTGCAGTTTGTTTGCAGAACAGTTCTTGATGTTTACTGTTTACAGTTCTATAGATTTGCTAAGTATGCCCACAGAAGATGAATTCCAGGGTTGTATGTAGTGACATGTATGTTCTCTGATATTAAATTTTACTGTGAACTTTGTAATATCATCACATGAGCTGAACAGCCAGTTACATTGAGGGAATTAGGAAATGAGTCTCTTATTTTTAACAGCCATTTTACCAAGAGCAAAAAAACCAAAAAGATTAGGGTCAAAGTTGAAATATCAAACTCTAACAGAACAACATAACAAAGTATAGGATATCAAAATGTTTTGAAGGAATCAAACCAGGATCAAATGGCTGAGTAATTATTGGTAAATTGGTTCACTTCAACAAGGGTTACATAGTGGAAAGGATGAGCAGTTTCAAAATCCTGGATGTCTAAACTTCTGAAGATCTATCCTGTGTACAACATATTGATGCAATTACAAAGAAACCACAACAATGGCTAAATTTCATAGGAGTTTGAGGAGATCTGTTGTAACACCAAAGACTTGCAAATTTTTACAGATATACCATGGATAGCATTCTAATTGGTTTCTTTGGCTTCTGGTATGGAGCGGCTACCGCACAGGATCAGAAAAGGCTGCAGAATGTGGTAAACTCAGCCAGCTCCATTATGGACACTGGCCTCCCCAGCATTCTGAGATAGTGACACCCAGGGATTTAAAGTTCTGACCCTCTGATCCTATGATGATTACTGGCTCATGGACCTCTGGTTTATCTCTCCTGAAATCTACAATCAAGTCCTTAGTCTTATCGATATTGAGTGAGAGGTTGTTGTTATTACACCACTCAGCCAAATTATCATTCTCCCCTCTGTATGCTGATTCACAACAGTGGTGTCATCAGCAAACTTGTATATGGTGTTGGAGATGTTCATGAGCCTCTTGGTATGTGCTTCAGGCTGTTATATCTTGCGCCTGGTGGGTGGAATCTTTGATTATGTTGGCTGATTTACTGAGGCAGCAAGAACTATAGACAGTCTGTGGATGAAAGGCTAGTTTCCATGATATGCTGAGCTCTGTCCATAAATCGACAGTTTAATGTCATGTTCAACATCCCTTTTATAAACTTAGCCACAATTTATTCTACAAGGTTTTTACACTGAGAATGGTTTAAAAAAATGATTCAGTATGTTTTGAAAAATTTCGCATCTTTGAGAACCAGAGGCATGGACTGTCATTGGAACTTTAGCTGCTGTTGGATTTCTGTGTTAGCTGTCTGTATTCCTACAGATTCCAGTGATGGATGCAGAAACTATAGCATAATAACAGTGATAACTGAAGGTTCTTCTGTGGCTACAACTCTAAAGCCATGACTCCAAAGTTCCGGACATAATCACACACATATACACACACACACACACACACACACACACACACACACACATACACACACACACACACACACACACACACACACACACACACACACACACACACACACACACACACACACACACGGCCATTTTATTAGGTACATCTGTGCATTAATGCAAATGTCTAATCAGCTGATCATGTGGCAGCAATCAGACATAGTCAAAATGTTCAGTTGTTGTTCAGACCAAACATCAGAATGGGGAAGAAATGTGATCTAAGTAACTTTTAATTGTGCCATGATTGTTGGTGCCTGACAGGGTAGTTTGAGTATCTCAAAAACTGCTGATCTCCTGGGATTTTCATGCACAATAGTTATAGAGTTTATGGAGTCTGGTGTGATAAACAAGAATAAAACATCTAGTGAGTGGCTGGTCTGTGGGTGAAAATGTCTTGTTAACGAGAGAGGTCAGAGGAGAATGGAGTTTAGGAATTTAGGAAAACGGAGAGTCATTAGTGGAGGAAGGGAGGGAGGGTGTTGTTGAGGATGGTGAGATGATTGAAGTTCTGTACATCAGGAGATTTCCAGTTGGAGGAACTAGTTGAGACTCTTACCTGTTCTTAATTGTCACTGATGGGGGCCACCACAACCCTCTAGTCTGTGTATCTGAAACACATGGAATTCCCACTTCTGTACTCTGTGAATTAGTATTCAATCAACTAACTTCCTCTCCAAGCTAATCTTTTGTCCTTGAATTTTTTTCTTGATAGTTCTATTATTAATGAAGTAATTAAAATATTCCAACAACAATTTGTTTCTTCATGCAGACCTAAATTGATATGCACCTTTGACCAACTTCAATGAGTTGCTCAATTGTGTGGTTTGAACTGATTTAATAGATTTTTGGTCAAGTTGAAAGAGCCTAACCTAGTTGTTAAACATTTGGTGGTATGTTCCATTCTGGGATTGTAGAAACGATTTTGTCAAGATTGTGGGAGTGATATGCTGGTTCTCTGTTTAGTATGGGGGCGGGATTCTGTTGCAATCCACAGCGTACAACAATTTGACAGAATTCTGGATATTACCTCAAATGTTATCAGGAAAGGGATGTTCTGGAGAAAGTGATTCATCTCGTCTCACTGAAGCCTTTCCTTATCTATAAGGCATAACTCAGAAATGTGATAGATTCTCCCCACTTGTCTGGATAAGCGCAGTTCCCAATGAATATTCAAGAAACTGTCAATCATCCAGAAAGCACCAACTAGTTTCACACCCATAAATTTTGCCTCCTTCATTAGAGATGCAACATAGCTACATCATTTGCAAGGTGATCTGCAGCCTCTTCAAAGTTCCTGTAAGAAGTTTTATGGAGATTCAAGTGAAGTTTAAACCAGACAGCAGAGAGAACAACATCTGTAATAGTTTGTAGAGATATACATATGATATCCGTAAATACATAAATAACTGCATTTGTTTACAGTGCAGTGATGGGGGTAATAATTGGAATGAGTGGGTGGGGGCTAATTAGCTCAGGGCCTTTAATGACTTTTCGGTCAGCCGCAATCATCGCCAGCACTTGCTTGTGGAAGAGACAGCACGAGATTTAAAAAGAGCTCAGGGCCTTTTGAGGATGCAATCATAATGATCTTTTGGGCACTAGGCAAAGGCCAATAAAAAGAAGCTAGGTGTAAAGAGAGCGGCCATTGTATAAGTGGACCAGTGTTAGAGTGGTCCTGCTTTGTCTCAGCAGGCTTAGGCAAGAATAGGTGAAGGCTCTAAGTAGGTTTCAAGTAATTTTTTTCTCTTTCTTTGTCTATTAGCACATAGCTAGTGCAGTGAGAATGGATCCAAGGGTAGTGGTATGTTCTTTCTGTGAGATGTTGGAACTCTGAGAGACCTACAGTTTCCCTGATAAGTAAATCTGCAGAAATTGCATTGAGCTGCAGCCCTTTAGAGACTGTGTTAAGGAACTGGAGCTGCAGCTGGAGGACCTTCGGCTCATACTGGTGAATGAGGTGATAATAGGAGTTACAGGGAGGTAGTGTTGCAGGAGGCGGTTACCTGGGTGACGATCAGGAGAGTGAAAAGGAATAGGCAGTCAGTGCAGTGTGCCCTCAATAATAAATATACCACTTTGAATACTGTCGTGGTGGATGATCTACTTAGGGGAAGCTGCAGTGAATATCTCTCTGGCACAGAGTCTGGCTCTGTGGCTCAGAAGGGAAAGGGGATGGAGTGCAGCACTGAGAAGGGACTCCATAGTTAAAAGGAGTGGACAGGAGATTCTGTGTACACGAAAGAGATATATGGATGTTATGTTGTCTTCCAGGTCCCAAAGTCAGGGATGTCTCAGATTGAGTCCATAGCATTTTAAAGGGGGAGGATGAACAATCGGAAAGCATGGTACATATTGATACCAACAATCTAGTTTGGGAAAAGGATGAAGTCCTGAAGAGAGAATATAGGGAGTTAGGTAGAAAGTGGAAAAGCAAGACTTCCAGGGTAGTAATCTCTGGATTGTGGCCTTTGCCGTATGCTAGTAAGGGTAAGAATGCGATGATTTGGCAGATGAATACATGGTTTAGGATTGAGTGCAGGTGAAAGAATTACAGATTTCTGGTTCATGCGATCTCTTCTGGGGAATATATGAGCTGTATAAAAAGGAGTGAAGTTTCAGGTTACACCTGAACTCAAGGGAGATCAGTATCCTTGTTAGTGCTGTGGGGAGGGTTTAACCTATATTGGCATGGGTTGGAAATCGGTGTGAGAGGGCTGAGGATGGGGCAGTTAGCATTCAACTGGATGCAGTGTGTAGTGAGACTGAGGAAGGACAGGCAGATAATAAGGTAAAATTGCAGTCGGTAGGATGAGTTGAAGTGTAACATGGAGGCAAAATTGAAAAGGGTGATGAAACCAGACTGGAGGTGTTATACTTAAATGCACACAGTAAAACGGAATAAGATAGATGAACTTGTAGCACACTTAGAGATTGGCAGGTATGATGTGGGCATTGCTGAGTCATAGCTGAAAGATGATCATAGTTGAGAGCTTAACATCCAGGATACAGATTGTATCAAAAGGGCAGGCGGGTAGACAGAGGAGGTGGGATACCCCATTTGGTAGAAAGAGGTGACATACTGTAGGATCTGAAAAATATAGAATCCTTGTGGGTAGAGTTAAGAAACTGGAAGGGTAAAAAGAATTTAATGGGAGTTATTTATAGGCCTCTGAACAGCAGCCAGAATGTGGACTACAAATTATAATGGTAGATATAAAATACCTTTGTTGGAGATAGAAAATACATGTGAAAAGCCAATGGTGCTATAGTCTTGGGGGATTTTAATATGCAGGTAAATAGGGAAAATCAGGTTGGTGCTGAAACCCAAGAGAGGGAATTTAGTAGAATGCCTATGAGCTGGCTTTTTAGAATGGCTTGTTGTTGAATCCACTGTGGAAAATATAATTATGGATTAGGTGTTGTGTATGAAATCAGATTTGATTAGTGATCTTAAGGTAAAGGAACCCTTACGAGACAATGAAAATAATATGATAAAATTCATCTTGCAGTTTGAGAGGGAGAAGCTAAAGTCAGACGTATCAATATTACAGTGGAGTAAAGGGAATTGTAGATGAATGAGCCAGGAGCTGGCCAAAGTTGATTGGAAGGGGACACTTGCAGGGATGATGGCAGAACAGCAATGGCTGGAGTTTTTTGGGGCAATTCAGAAGGCGCGCAGGACAGATAGCTGACGAGGGAAGTCAAAGACAGCATGAAATCAATGGGGTGGGCATATAATAGTGCAAAATTTAGTGGTTAGTTAGAGGATTGAGAAGTTTTTAAAAACCAACAGAGGGCAACTGAAACAACTGTAAAGAGAGAAGAGATAAAAAATGAAGGTAAGCTAGTCAACAATATGAAAGAAGATAAAAAAAAAAGGTTTTTTCAGATATGAAGAATAAAGGAGAAAGTAGAGATTAGTCCACTGGAAAATGCTGGTGCAGAGGTAGCAATGGGGGACAAAGAAATTGTGGATGAATTTAATGCAGTGCCTTGAAAAAGTATTCAGCTCTCAAACCCTTGTTTACATAAATGAGTATTACAACCAGGGATTTTGATCAATTTAACTGAGAGTTTTTATTTGTGAATCACATACTCCCTTTTCCACAGTACAGCCAAAGAAAACGGGAAATTGTAAAAGCATGAAAACTAAAAATTCAAAAACTGAAATATCATCACTTCAAAAGTATTCATTCCCATTGTTCAGTATTCAGTTGAACCACCTCTCATAGCCATTACAGTTATTTGGATAAGTCTCGATTAACTTTGCACGACGTAATGGAGCACGGTTTGTCCTTTTCGCCTTGCAAAATTGCTCAAGCTGTCCCAGAATAATTGGGGTTGCAGTTGTGGACAGCTTTCTTGAGGTCTTGCCAGAGATGTTCGATTGGGTTAAGGTCAGGACTCTGACTGGGCCACTCAAGGACATCAGTTTTCTTAATTTGAAACCGCTCTGTGGTTGCTGTGCAGTGTGTTTTTGGTCATTGTCCTGCTGATATGTGGACATCCTACCCAGTTTAAGCTTTCTGGTAGAGGCTAGTTAGCATTTCTCTGTATTTAGCAGCATTCATTTTCCCATCAATTCTGACTAGATTTCCAGTCCCTGCTACTGAAAAGTATTCCAATAACATGATGCTACCTTTACCAAACTACAGTAGGGATGGTGTTGCTTGGCTAATGTGAGGTATTATATGTAGGTCACACATATAGTTTAGTGTTGAGACCGAAAAGTTCTACTTTTGTCTCATCTGACTGCAAGACCTTCCTCCACACCTTTACAACATCTTCTTAGTGATGCTTCGCAAAGTCATTACTGCTAACGAAGTGATTTTTTTAAGCTAGGGCTTCTTCCTTGCCACTCTTCCATAAATACCCTTTTTGTACAAGGCATTGTAAAAGTTGTGGAACCATGAACTTCATCTCTAGTTGCAACCACTAACTTCTACAACTCACTTAGAGTGACTGTTGGTGTCACAGTAGCCTCTACTACAAGCGACATTCTTCTCTGGTGACTAAGTTTAGATAGGCAGCTGACCTAGGCAGTGTGGCTGTGGTTTCATATTTTTTCCACTTTTTCACTATGGACCACTGAGCTCGGAGGTATTTTCAGTGTCTTTGAGATGGTCTTGTACCTTCCCCAGATTTATGCTTCTTTATTATCATTTCCCTGACTTCTCTTGTATGCTCTTTTGTCTTCATTTTGCTAGATGGAGTATAGTGTAGGGAACTGCGATGTGATGTACTTTGACAGGAGGAGTAAAAGTGTGGACTATTTTCTAAATCGGAAGAAAATTCAAAACTCAGAGGTGCAAAGGGACTTGGGAGTCCTTGTGTAGGATTCCCTAAAGGTTAATTTTCAGGTTAAGTCAGTGTTAAGAAAGGCAAATGCAATGTTGCCATTCATTTTGAGAGGGCTAGAATTCAAAAGCAAGGATGTAATGCTGAGGCCTTATAAGCCATTGGTCAGACTATGCTTGGACTATTATGAGCGGTTTTGGGCCCCTGTCTAAGAAATGATGTGCTGCCAATAGAGAGGTCCATAGGTGGTTCACAAGAATGAACCCAGGAATGAAAGGGTTAACATATGAGGAGCACTTGATAGTCTTGGCCTGTACTCGTTGGAGTTTAGAAGAATGAGGGGGAAATCTCATTAAAACCTATCAAATATTGAAAAGCCTAGATAGAACGGATGTGGAGAAGGTGTTTCCTATAGTGGGATCTAGAGGGCACAGCCTCAAAGTTAAGGGACATCCATTTAGAGCAGAGATTGGGAAAAATTTCTTTAGCTAGAGGATGGTGAATCTAGAATTCATTGCACGGATGGCTGTGCAGGTATATTTAATGCGGGAGTTGATAGGTACTTGATAGGGCATCAAAGGTTACAGGGAGAAGGTAGGAGAAAGGGGTTGAAGGGTAATAAATCAGTCAGAATGGAATGGCAGATCAGACTTGATGGGCTGAAAGGCCTATTTCTGCTCCTACTTTTGTGTCTTACATCTTATGCTGCAGGTATTAACCCTCGATGTAATGATAACAGAAGTGCCTCTTTTTTTCTGGTTTGAACCTCACTAAAATTTACATTGGTTTGATTATGTTGTGTATTTAGACTTAGTAGTCAGTAACCTTGTGAATCAGTTTGTGCCTTGCTAAAGTTTGAATAGCTCTGTTAAACATTAAAAAACAGTACAGTGCAATATGCATTGAAATCCATTGTTTTTACATCAACAACCAGCACAATCTGAGATGACTCAGATTAGACCATATGACAGAGGAGCAGAATGAGGCCTTTCAACCTATCATGATGGGATCTGCTATCCCATTATGGCTGATTTATTATCCTTCTCAACCCTATTCTCTTTCTTTCTCCCCATGACCTTTGACACCGTTGCTAATCAAGAACCTATCAACCTCTGCTTTAAATATACTTAAGGATTTTGCCTCCACAGCCATCTGTTCCAATGAATCACAAAGATTCACACACTTAGGAAAAAGAACTTCCTCCTTATCTCTGTTCGGAATGGGCCTCTGTCTATTCTGTTCTCTGCCCTCTGGTTCTAGACTCCCCCATAATCGGAAATATCCTCTCCATATTCACTTTATCTGGACCTTCCAATGCTTGATAGTTTCCAATGAGACCCCCCCTCATTCTTCTAAAACAAGAGCTATCAAATGCACCTCATATGCCCCTTGTACATTAACCCTTTCATTTCTGGAATCTTTCTTGTGAACCTTCTCTGGATTCTCTCCAGTGCCAGCACTTATCTTCTTAGATAAGAGGCTCCAAGCTGCTCACAGCACTCCAAATGCAGTCCGGCCAATGCCTTGGAATGCCTCAGCATTACATCGTTGCTTTTATATTCAAAGTGAATGTTAACATTGCATTTGCCTTCCACAAAGCCATCAATTCCATCATTCAGATCATTGATATAAAATGTGAAAAGAAACAGAACACCATTAGTCACCGGTAGGCAACTAGCGAAGGCACCATTTATTTCCACTCCTTACCTCCTGCCAGTTAGCCAGTCTTCTGTCCATGCTAGTATCTTCCCTGTAAGATCATAGGCTCATAATTTGTTAAGCAGCCTCAAAGGCCTCAAATGTCAAAGGCCTTCTGAAAATCCAAGTAATGAAAATTCACCGACTCTCCTTTGTCGATCTTGCCTGTTATGTCCTCAAATAATTCTAACTGATTTGTCTGGCAAGATCTCTCTTGATGGAAACCATGCTGACTTTGGCCTATTTTAACATAAGTCTCCAAATACCATGATACCTCATGCTTAATGGACTCCAGAATTTTCCCAGCCACTGAAGTCAAGCTAATTGGCCTACAATATCTTCTGCTGCCTTCCTTCTTAAAGAGTGGAGTGACATATGCAACTTTCCAGTCCTTCGGTACCATTCCAGTATCCAGTGATTCTTGAAACATCACTACTAATGCCTCTATAATCCTTTCAGCTACTCAGAAGCCTGGGCTGTAGTCCATCTGGTCCAGGTGATTCATCTATCTTCAAACCTTTCAGATTCCCAAGTATCTTCTGCTTGGTACTGTTATCTGTGTTCACTGCTGCCCTCTGACACTCGAAGTTCTGGCAAACAGTATCTTCCACAGTGATGACTGATGCAAAATACTTATTCAGGTTGTCCACCATTTATTTATCTCCCATTACTTCCTCTCCAGCATCATTTTCCAGCAGTCCGATATCCACTCTTGTTTCTCTTTAACTCTATATGTATCTGAAAAAACTTATTGTATATTCTGTTATATTATTGACTTGCTTACCTTCATATTTCATCTTTTCTCTTTATGGCTTTTTTAGTTCCCTTCTGTTGGTTTTAAAATGCGTCCCAATCTTCTTATTAAATTTTGCTATATTGTATGCCTTCCCTTTTTCTTTTATGCCGTCTTTCACTTCCCTTGTCAGCCTTCCCTTCATTCTCCCTTTGGAATACTTCATCTTCTGGATGTGTTTTTCCTGCGATTTCTGAATTGCCCTCAGAACCACCAGCCATTGCTGTTCTGCCTTCATCCCTGCTGGTAACTCCTTTCAATCAACTTTGGCAGATCCTTTCTCATGCCTCTGTAATTCCCATTACTCCACTGTAATGCTGATTAATCTGATTTCAGCTTCTCCTTTTTAAACTGCAGAGTGAATTCTATTATATTATGATCACTGTGATCTTAGGGTTCATTTACCTTAAGCTCCCTAATCAAATCTGGGTCATTACGTAACAGCCTATCCAGAATTGCCATTCCCCTAGTGGGCTCAACCACAAATTGCTCTAAAGAGCAATCTCATAGGCATTTTACAAATTCTCTCTCGGGAACTAGCAACAACCTGACTTTCCCAATCTACCTGCATATTGAAATCCCCCCATGACTATAGCAACATTGCCCTATTCACAGGTCTTTTCTGTCTCCTATTGTAATTTGCAGCCCATGCCCTGGCTACTGTTTGGAGACCTATATATAACTTCCATCAGTGACTTTTTACCCTTGCAATTTCTTAACTCTACCCATAAGGATTCGATATCGTCCAATCCTATAGGATTTGATTTCATTATTCACCAACAGAGCCACCCCCCCCGCCTACCTGCCTGCCCTTATGATGTGTATCATTAGATGTTAAGCTCCCAGCTATGATTGTCTTGCAGCCACAATTCAGTGATGCCCATAACATCATACGTGCCAATTTGTAGCTCTGCTAAAAGTTTATCTATCTTATTCCGTGTACTGCATCCATTCAAATATAACACGTTCGCTCTTTTATTTGTCAACCTTTTCAATTTTGCCTCCATGTTACACTTCAACTGATCCCATTGACTGCAATTTTGCCCTATCATCTTCCTGTACTTTCTCACAGTCTCACTACGCTCTGCATCTAGTTGACACCAACTGTATCATCCTCAGTCATATCACTCTGGTTTCTGTCCCTCTGCCAAATTAGTTTAAATCCTTCCCAACAGCTCTAGCAAACCTGCCCGCAAGGTTATTAGTCTCCCTCAGGTTCAGGTGTAACCTGTCTTTTTTGTACAGGTCATATCTTCCTTAGAAGAGATCTGAATGATCCAGAAATTTGAAACCCTGTCCTCTGGACTAATTCTTCAGCCACACATTCATCTGCCAAATGATCCCATTCTTAACCTCACAGGCACCTGGCACAGGCAGCAATCCAGGGATTACTATCCTGGAGGTCCTGCTCTTCAGCTTTCTCCCTACCTCTTGGGAACCAGCAACAACCTGACTTTTCCAGTCTGTCTGCATATCGAAATCCCCCACGTACAGAAACCTATATTTCTCATCCCTGGTCTCTGCTTTCTGTGCACATAAATGCATGCAGAAGAGGATACTGGGGTATAGGAACTGGGTGTTAGAACATGATGAGAACAATTTCATTATGCAGAGATCCAACAGTGTGGTCCAAAGAGAGTAGAGAGACAACTTTGGTATAATTTTAATGATAGAACAGTGATTGATGCCTATTTACAGTTATGCTGATACATTAAGTTGGATTTGCAGTTATAGCTCCATATTCTCCTGTCCCACCTGAACAAAAGATAACCTGTCTTATTATTGATGTGAAGTATCATTTTTTAATTGTTTGAGTAGTGTTGTTCAGAGTGAAGAGTTTTATCTTTGAGCATTTGGAAAACTTGGAGCATTTTTACCCCTTTGCGTTTCCTGTCCATTTACACTAACTGAGTTGATCACAACTGTAAGCTGCTGAGTGGGAGGTAACACTGCAATGATTGCGCAGTTTTTTGGCCTGTAGAGGGAGATGTTCAGCTTCTTATCCACTTAAGCAAGCTCATAATAAGGGTACAATTAATTCTGCTTTGTGGCAGTTCTATGTGGTTTCACTGTCAGTCTTTTAGGCAGGTGGGCGGAGGAGGGAACCTGTACTATAGTGTGTGCTTGTATCGTTGGCTTTAGATACATTTTGGAGTGCCAAGTGAAATGAGCTATATTCAATGTATATTTGCATTTCATCTATCTATTAGTCTGGGTGGATGGGAACAAAAGCTCCTCTTCCATTGCCAGTATTTTTCGTATCTACTTTGTTGAATTCTCTGAATAGAACTATGGAGGATTGGTACAGGACCTTATAATTCTAAAACGTGAACCATTGCCTAACCAATAACCGCATTCTTCTTGGTAAGTATCCAAGGCTGCAGGTCTGTTTACAGTAGAGCAGATTTACAGTTTATAGTTGCAATGGGAAAGACCTCACTGGGTGAGTGTTAGGGGATGGCATTTTTTTTTAGAAGTGTCAGATGGTTTCTGGAAAAAGGGTTCAGTCCAGGTGTCATATTGGTTTGGTGGTTGCTGACAATTCTTCTCTTCATTGCTGAACACATGGAGTAACACCCTTTGGGTGTGTTAAGCACATGGGGACAATTCTACAACATACAACACCTTGGGCTTCACACGCCACAAAATTCAGCGGACTCACAGAATGAAAGGAGGCCATTTGGCCTGTTTTGTCTTTACTAATCATGTGAAAGAGGAATCCAACTACCTTTTTCCCTTACAGAATACTACAGTTGAATCTGCCACCCCAGTACTCCAGGAGTGCATGTCAGACCAGAACTACTTGCATTGCAAAGGATTTTCCTGATACAATTTTCAGTTCTTTAGCCTATCACCATTATCAAATGGCCCATGACTCTTGGTTCCTCTACCATGAGAACAGTTTCACTCTCAACACTGCTTATCATCTTCATGACACCTCTATTAGAGATCCTCCTCACTCACTCTGTTCCCACCAAGGCTGTACCCTTACTCCAAGGAAGGGCTTGCATATTGTGTATGCCTTCTTTTGCATGAGTTGCTAATTGTTTTATTATTGTCACATGTACTGAGATACAGTAAGAGGCTTTTGTTTGCCTGCCATCCAGACAGATCGTTCCATATGTAAGTACAAAAAAAACAGAGTGCAGGGTATATTGTAACAGTTACAGAAAAAGTGCAGAGCAGGTACACAAATGTAGGGCTATAGCTAGTTAGACTGAAAGATCCAGACTTATTTTTTCAAAATATAAGAAATCTTTTTAACAGCAGGATAGCTGTTGTCCTTGAGCCTGGTAGTAGATGTTCTCAAACTTTTGTACCTTCTGCCCGATGAGAGGAGGAGAAGAGACAATAACTAGGGTGGGAGAAGTCATTGATTATGTTGGCTATCTTGAGGCAGTGGGAAGTGTAGACAGAGTCGATGAAGACAAGGCTGTATCTTGCGATGGACCAGACTGTGTTCACAACTCTCTGCAATTTCTTTGCAGTCTTGCTCACAGCAGTTGCCAATCTTGTCTGAGATACATCCAGATAGGATGCTGACTATGGGGCAGTTCTTAAAATTGGTGAGGGTCATCAGGGTTATGTCAGGTTTGTTGGGATTGATAGGAACATCACTGTCTCCAAGTCCTTTGCCATCATCATTCAGAAGTAAATTGTTTGGGTCTTAATCCTGGGGCACTCTACCCAATAACAGTATGGGAGCACCTTCGCCAGAAGGACTGTGGTGGTTGAAGGTGGTATCTCACCACCAGCATCTGAGGGCAATTAGGGATGAGCAATAGTTGCTCACCCTACCAGTTTGCTTGAAAATGAATAGAACAGCTCCGTTTGTCTCTCAGGAGATAATGGGTGGCATTGTATTTCAAAGACAAAACCCTGGAACATTCTTCACCAAAATTGGATCTTTTTCTGTTGCATCGCTGAGAATTGGGGTCGCTGACGCATCCCCAATAAATTGTACCACCAGGAACTAATTATATATAAATTAGTGGGTGTTCAGATTGAACACAACTGTCCTGCAGGTAGATTTTGTAGAAGTAGGCTTTGTAGAGTCTGTAACCCATCAGCTGCTTTCTGAGTTCAGGTCCATGATCCTCTGTAGGCAGGAGGTTGTTAACCTGAGCACAGTGCACACTTAGCAAAGCGCACACTGGCTACTGCGCAAATGCATTGAAAACTGTGGCATGTGCTCCAAAATGAAATTGTTAACACTTGACCTTGAAGAAATTCTGAGCTTATAATACAGGACGGGCAGCAGCTGCTAAGCCTTCTGACAATGTCAGAAAGGGTAGAGAGGTGGGAGGATCACCTACCTGTGAAGCAAAATACCAGAGTCTCCCTTTAGGAAGAGATTTCCAAATTCATGGCTGGTCAGTAAATTAGCTGATTTATGTCTTAAGTGTGAAAGTTAATGCAAGAACATTGAGCATTCAGTCTGGTTAAGGCGCAATTGTAACTGTGAATGATTTAGCATACATCAGAGAAATTGCTCAGTTAATTAAGCTAGTTACCTTTGACATTGTGAATAATTATAAGTGTGATTAAATATCCTGCTGGATTCCCCAGCCCCCTTTCCTTAGGGAATTGTCACTTCTGCACATCAATGAATTAAGCAAGCCTCATTTTTCTCCTCATTATGCATCTGGTT
The DNA here is from genome assembly GCF_048418815.1 of Hemitrygon akajei. Lineage (NCBI taxonomy): Eukaryota > Metazoa > Chordata > Chondrichthyes > Myliobatiformes > Dasyatidae > Hemitrygon > Hemitrygon akajei. The sequence goes on along the minus strand of NC_133127.1, from coordinate 49,763,562 downwards.
CAGGCAGTAGACAGGCACTTTCTCTTAAGTTGGCCTCCCATTGTAGCTTCCTGAAAACCGACTACCTTGAAAGCCTCCTCAGTCATTATCAGAAAAGCTTCTGTCTAACCTTATTCTTATTATTAACAACTATGCAAGCAAGACTCTGCAGGTAGTCCTTTAGTTGTGCTTTTTGCCTTTGTTTGCCTGTAAAATGTGAAGCATGCAACACTGAAGTTATGTTTGCAAAGGCATTGTCACACTGAACAACGAACAAGGTTGATTCGGCTGCTTACAACTTGAAGTGCCTGGTTTTTAAAATTCCTTCATGGGTAGAAGGCTTTGCCAGCTGGTCCAGCAGTTATTGTCCATATCCTACCAAAAGAAAAATCACCACGATTTATCATGAAACCATAAAATGTTAAAAATTCAAAGCATATCAGGGAGCATTTGTGGAAAAAGAATAGTAGTTACTCTTTCAGGTCAAAGGCTCTTACAGAGCACATTCGTTTAAGTTGCAGAAACGGTAGGCCAAGGATGGCGAGCACAACGGGAATGGCTCTGATTGGGTAAGGCTAGAGCTGCCTTAAAGATGAACTGTTGATGCAGCTGGTTGATAGATTGATGAAGAACTTAATAAAAGGTGTGAGATGCAGATCAGAGTTCTAGGAAGTGCCGAGCAGAACAGATATTATCAGTGGAAAGAGTTAATGCTGTAGATAGATAAGCTACAGCAGAGTTGGCCAGCAGTGATACAAAAAAAGTGAGTTACCTGAAAGTATTGAATTTGACATCGAGTCCTTAAGGCTACAACATATCCAGAAGGGGGATGAGGTGCTACTTCATCAAAGTTAAATTATATTTAACCACGCACATCAAGGGTGAGCTGCAGCAGAATATTCAAGGCTAATAATTTTCTTGCCTCTGTATCTCTGCCCTTATGTCATAATCAGTGGGTTTAGTGTTAAGAATTAGAAGTGCTGTGTTTTTTTTGCATTGAGAGTGATGACTGGGTAGAGGGAGAGCTGGTGTCTTCAGGGAACTATCTTCTATGGAAGTAACGACCTTCATTATTTTGTCCAAAGCTTGTTAGAATCTTGGTGATAGATACTCTAAAATGATTGAATTGCAACTGAAAAATGGAACAAAAAAGAGAATTAAATAGGCATGTCACTGGCATAGCATTGAAGTTGACTGGTGTCTTGTTTCTTAAGAGTTGCCTATAGATTTTATGCCACTAATATCAGATAGGGATTTTGAAGGATGACCGTGGCTGAGGGATTTTGTGATATTCTTTATCTCCCACCCTGTCCAAGCAAACTGATTGTATCTCACAGCCAGAAAATCCCATTGCATGTTGTGAGTGTGTACTGGCACTGATGTGGAAGATTGTCAGCTCATCAATGTCAACTCTGGTTTATTGTCATTCCTCCTGGAACTGAACTTGCTTTGGTGGTGAACTGTTCCTCATTTCCCAGCAGTGTAGCACATTCGGTCTTCTTAAAAATAGAGCAGAGCCAGATCTTAGAAGAAAGCTTTAAATGTCAACTGAGTTTTAAGTTATTGCTATTTTTAAACTTTTGTTAATATTGTTTATTTTAAAACCCTACCATTAAGAAGTAAATCTCCAATTGCTATTAGTGGAAAAAGTGCTTAAAGAAATAAAGCAGACTTTGAAATGTTATTGCTGCTTCCTTTCTTGGCATGAAGTTGCAGTGTATTAATAGGTGTGTTGTGTGTGGTTTTCTTGCCTCAAAGCCAGAGGGTTAGGGATTCAAGTCCTGTTCCACAGACTGGTGAATAAAACTCTAGGTTGACAGGAATGGTGCAGCACTGTGGCATGATGAAGTGGCACTGCTTTCCACAGTTTGTATAACCTTAGGTTCAGTCCTGACCTCTGGTGCTATCTGTCTGCAATTTATACATTCTCCCTGTAACTATGGGGATTCCTCCGGGTGCTCTTGGTGTCTTCTCATGTACCAAAAATGTGCTGGTTGGTAAGTTTTTGTAGCTGTAGGTGGGGGACAAGAGAATCAATGTATGGGCCAATATCAAAAGTACTTAAAAAGAAAACGGTATTTCCTTTTGGTTTTCAGTCTATCAGGTCTGTCGATGTAAAGTATAGTAACTTTTTTCAGCGGGCTGCGATCAGCATGAGAGGTTGCTCCTTGACGACGTAGCACAAGGTTTAAAAAGAGCTTGGGTGTTTTCAGGACTTATGGCATGCTGCAGCCATTACGATCTATTAGGCACTGGGCAGGGGCCAATAAAAAGAAGTGAGTTGTAAGTGGAGCGGCAGTTGTACGGTGGACAGTGTTGGAGTGGTCAGGCTTAGGTGAGAACAGGCTTCACCAAGTGCAGGTGGAGGTTCTAATTAAGTTTCTAGTAAGTCTTTCTCTGTTGGTACGTAGCTAGTGTACTGAGAATGGGCCCAAGGTTAATGGTATGTTCCTTGGGTGAGATATGGGTACTTTGGGAGACCTCTAGTCTGCCTAATAACTACATGTGCATGAAGACCATGTTAGGAATGGGAGCTGCAGCTGGATGACCTTCGGCTCATGGGAAAATCTGGAGGCAATAGATAGGAGCTACATGGAGGTAGTCATCCCTAAGTTGCAGGGGGCAGGCACGCGGATTACTATCAGGAACGGGAAAGGAAATCGGCAGTCATTGCAGGGTACCTTTGTGGCTGTTCCCCTAGATAATAAGTTTCCACTTTGGATACTGTTGGGGTGGGGACAGCCTAGCGGGGGAAGCTACCGTGACCTGATCTCTGGCACTGAGTCTGTTTCTGCGGCTCAGAAGGGAAGGGGTGAGAAGAGGAGTGCAGTAGTGATGGGGGGTTCCAGAAATGGAAAAGCAGACACCGGATGTGAAAGGAACACCAGGATGGTATGTTATCTCCCAGGTGCCAGGGTCAGGGATGTTTCGGATTGGGTCCACACCATTCTAAAGGGGGAGGGCGAACAGCTGGAAGTAATGGTACATATTGGTACAATGACATTGGTAGGAAAAGGGAGGTGGTTCTGAAGAGAGAGTATAGGGAGTTAGGCAGAAAGCTGAAAAGCAAGACTCCTAGGGAAGTATTCTCTGGATTGCTGCCTGTGCCAAGCACCATTGAGGGTAAGAATAGGAATGTCTGAAGGTAGATAAGTCACCTGGACCAGATGGGCTACATCCTAGGGTTCAGAATGAGGTAGCTGAAGAGATTGTGGAGGCATTAGTAATGATCTTACAAGGGTCATTAGATTCTGGAATAGTTCCAGAGGATTGGAAAATTGCAAATGTCATTCCACTCTTAAAGAAAGGAGAGGCAGAAGAAAGAAAATTATAGGTGAGTTAACCTGACAAGTGTTGGAGTCTATTGTTAAGAATGAGGTCTCAAGGCACTTGGAGGCACATGACAAAATAGGCCAAAGTCAGCATGGTTTTCTAAAGGGGAAATCTTGCCTGACAAATCTGGACAAGGTGCCACACATGAGATTGCTTAGCAAGTTAAAGTGCCCATGGTATTACAGGAAAGACTGCAGCTGGAGACAGAGTGGGAATAAAGGGGTCTTTTCTTGTCAGCTGCCAGTGACTAGTGATGTGCTGCAGGGGTCTGTGTTGGGATTGCTTCTTTTTACGTTATATGTCAATGATTTTGATGAAAGAATTGATGGCTTTGTGGTCAAGTTTGTGGATGATAGGTGAAGGGGCAAGTAATGTTGAGGAAGCAGGGTCTCTGCAGATGGGCTTAAACAGATTGCGAGAACGGGCAAAGAAGTGGCAGTTGGAATATAGTGTAGCGAAGTGCATGGTGATGTACATTGTTAGAAGGAATAAATTGTTAGAAGGATGCACATTGTTAAAGAAGGAATAAAGATGTTGACTATTTTCTAAATGGGGAGAAAATTCAAAATTCAGGTGCAAAGGGATTTGGGAGTCCTCATGCAGGATTCCTAAAGATTAACTTGCGGGTTGAATCAGTGATAAGAAAGGTAAATGCAACATTAGCATTCATTTCAAGGGAGCCAGAATAGAAAGGAAGGATATAATGCTGAGGCTTTCTAAGGTATTGGTCAGACCGCACTTAGAGTATTGTGAGCAGTTTTGGGCGCCTTATCTAAGAGAGGATGTGCTAGCATTGGATTGGGTCCTGAGGAGGTTCTTGAGAGTGATCCTAGTAATGAATGGGTTAACGTATGAGGAGCATTTGATGGCTCTGAGTTTGTTATTGCTGGAAGAATGAGGGGGGAATTCATTGAAGCGTATTGAATATTGAAAGACCTAGATAGAGTGGATATAGAAAGGATGTTTCCTTTAGTGGAGGAATTTAGGACCAAAGGATACAGCCTCAGAATTGAGGGATGTCCATTTAGAACAGAAATGAGGAAAATTTTCTTTAGCCAGTGGGTGGTGAACCTGGAATTCATTGCCACAGGTGGCTGTGCAGGCCAAGTTACTGGGTATATTTAAGACAGAGATTGATAGGTTCTTGATCAATCAGTGTGTCAAAGGTTATGGGGACAATGCAGGAGAATGAGTTGAGAGGGATAATAAACCAACCATGATGGAATGGGGGAGCAGAATCAATGGGCCAAATGTCCTCATTCTGCTCTTACGGCTTATAATCTGATGGGTCTTAATGCAGGGAAGAAGTGACATTGAGTATTATGGGCAGTGGAACATAAATCCTTGAGCCAGTCCTCATTAGGAGGATGGAGTTGGAGAGGGTCAGTAGCTTTCTGTAAATATGTGCAAGAAAATGAAAAGGTAGTATATTGTAACATATATGCACTTTGATACTAAATTTACTTTGAACTTAAAATTGTACTAAAGGTATAACACTAAGTCTGTGGATGCAGAACTTATAACTCCCTATCTGTCAAGTTAACCTGGCTGAATCCTAATCCGTTGCACAGATACTGGATTTTTGTGTTGTCTGTGAATATTAAATCTGGTTAGTGGATTTTATGATTGCCCTCTTGTATGTTTGATGCTGAGGAAGTGGGGTGTACTAACTTTTAAAATTTATGACTTGTGGAAGATGCAGGTTGCTTGTTCAGTGACTGCTAAAGAGAGGTTTTCATAAACAGAATTAAAGTTGAGCTGATCTGGTATTTCTTCCTTCGGGAGGGAAGGATGGGAGGAGGTGGGAGGGAAGAGGCAAATAACAGTGTTTATATTAACACACGAGGGAGAAGGGAAGGCCCGGAGCCAGAGGAAATGTGTGCAGAGTAGCAGTGTATGTTCCCAGTACATGACTTACTTCCCACTCTGTCCATTTATATGTTGTATATGTTTATAGGCTCACCCAAAACCAAATGACACACTCCACATCCTCTGTGCATGTATTAAATCCCACCCAGAACTGAACATATTCCGCATGCTTGGACATCTATCGATAGTCCTACCCATCACCTGACAGATAATTCTAACGCCAGCTACATTTTAATGATCTCCACTGCCCTGTTTCACCAATTTCCAGGTTTTTGCTTTCAAATGAATAGATGAGGCTTGCTGATAATAGTTGGTATCTGATTCTAAACCCATGACTGACAGTCATTGAAGCTATCATAATTCTTAATACTATCTTAGTTCTTAATACATGTACTGCATCATGAAGGAAGGGTCTGAAAGTGTGCATAAAGCATAGGCTTGTGGGTAGAAAGCGCTTTTTGCATTTACATGGATAGAAAAAGTTTAGAGCGATATGTGCCAAACACAGACAAATAAAACTATGTTCAATAGACATTTGATCAGCATGGACCAGTTGGGCTGAAGGCTTTTTTCCAACTCTATGACTCCTGATGTATGGATTCATTGTGTGTATCTTCTCAGACTCGGTAACAGTATCTTATTATTTGTTGCTGTTGAGCAATTGATGGAAGGCTTCTGTCTGTCTGTATAAGGACATCAGACATTAGCAAATCAGCTGAGGTTTTAAAGCAATCTGATAGTATTCTGGTCATTTAAACTGGTACCCTGACACTATCACCATTTGATTTTGAAACTGAATTCAAATTGTCATTATGGGATTTAGAACATAAAATATAGTTCAGGTGCATGATTACCTGTCTGATTTCAGAACCACTGGGAAGACAGCTTATCAACAACCCATAAAACTTTTGAATAGTTGACCAACAGCTTCAGAATGATAGACTGCTCTAAGAGACAGTGCTTTACTGTGGTTGAGACTTGAAATAACAGAATTGTTATTACAGAGATGTAAAAGACTGAAGGTGCTGGAACCTGGACCAACAAGTAATCTGCTGGAGGAATTCAGTGGGTGAGCAGGATCTGTGAGGAGCAGTGGGGGAGAGGAAATGTCAACACTTTGGGATAAAATCCTGTATCAGAACTGATGCAGGCTTTTGTCCCAAACTTCAACAATTCCTTCCCTCCTACACAGATGCTGCTCAACTCTGATTTCCTACAGCAGGTTATTTGTTGAATTCTCATTATATTGAACTTTAGTTTTTTTTGTTAGTAGTCATAAATTGATCAGTTAATAGAAGTTAATATTTCTAAATAAAATTAAAACTTCTCTGCAATCCACTTGTAAAACAAATGCTCTAAAGTTATTCCATTGCAGATGTCCACTGTTTGCTGTTGTCCTTGATCAATGTAACCAGACACTGGATGGAGAGCCACACTGATATTTAATGTATCCCAATAGTGTAATGGTTGGCATAACGCTATTACAGCACTAGCAGCCTGGGTTCAATCCCACTGCTGTGTGTAAGAACTTTGTACATTCTCCCTGTGACCACATGGGTTTCCTCTGGGTGCTGTGGTTTCCTCCCACATTCCAAAGTCATATGGATTAGTAGGTTAATTGATCACATAAATGTAATTGTGTGGCATAGGTTCTTTGGTCAGAAAGGCTTGTTACTGTACTATATCTTTAGATTTTAAAAAATCTAATTGAATTTACATATGTGCCTAATTTAAGTGTTTTACGTTTACTGGCAACATTTGATGTGTTACTCTTTATTCTTCTTTTCCCATTTGAATAGGCACAGACTTTCAAATTGATAGTTTACCGCTGCCTCGGAAGCCCCAGCATGAATGGGCCTTGTTTCATGAAGAATCTCCTAAGAATAATTACAAGCTTTTCCACGAACCCATTGTTACACTGTTTAATTACACCTCCACATTCAGCCGCAACTCTCATTTGCCACTGACAACCCAGTATCTAGAGAGTATCGAAGAGTTGAAGTCACATAAATATATGCTCCCTCTGTCTGAGAAGAATCGTTTGAGGGAGCATTTGGCCCCATTGGTGTATGTCCAGTCTGATTGCGACCCTCCATCAGACCGGGACAGTTATGTACGAGAACTGATGAAATATATCCAGGTAGACTCTTACGGTGAGTGTCTACATAACAAAGACCTTCCAACTGGCCTGAAGGATCCCACAGCCATGGATGATGATGCATTCTACTGGATTCTTGCTCAGTACAAATTCATTCTTGCTTTTGAGAATGCTGTTTGTGATGATTACATTACTGAGAAACTGTGGAGACCATTTAAGTTAGGTGCAGTTCCAGTTTACTATGGTTCCCCAAGTGTAGCAGATTGGTTGCCCAGTAATAAAAGTGCAATACTTGTGGGAAGCTTCACACACCCCAAGGAACTAGCTGACTATATTATACAACTGGATGGTGATGATCAGAGCTACGAGGTCTTCCTCGAGTGGAAACAGGAAGACTTAATCTCCAATGAGAAGCTGGTAACTGCCATGAAAGAACGCAAATGGGGAGTTCGAGATGTTTCCCAGGACAACTACATTGATGCCTTTGAGTGTATGGTGTGCAGTGCAGTGTGGGAAAACCTTAGAAGAAAGCAAAAGGTATGCTGTGGGTTAAGGTCTCTCAGTCATTGGCATTGTCTGAGAGGAAAGGAAAAGACAGAATAGAAAATTTTCTTGAATGCCTTACTACTATTGTACATTCTTAATTTGATGTTTTTGACAGAAATGTGGATAGAAATCTTTTTAGAAATGTTGAGATAGAAGTCTATGTGGAGTGGTGTCCTGCAGAGATCTGTTCTAGGATCCTTGCTCTTTGTGCTTTTATAAATGGCTTAGACAAGGAAGTGGAAGAGTCTGCAGATGACACAAAGAGTGGTGTTGTGGACAGTGTAGTAGGTTGCAAAGGGGCATTGGTAGTGTGCAGAACGGGCCTGAGAAGTGGCAGATGGAGTTCAATCCTGAGAGTTGTGAAGTGATATTCTTTGGAAGGTCAGTCTTGAAGGCAGAGTACAAGGTTAATGGTAGGATTCTTAGCAGTGTGGAGGAACAGAGGGATCTTGGTGTCCACATACATAGATCCCTCAGAGTTGCTGCACAACTTGATAGGATGGTTAAGAAAGCATACAATGTATTGACCTTTATTCATTGGGGGATTGAGTTCAAGAACCATGAGGTAATGTTGTTAGACCCCTCTTGGAGTATGGTGTTCAGTTTGGTCACCTCATGATAGGAAGGATGTGGAAGCTTTAGAGAAGATGTAGAGGAGATTTACCAGGATGCTGCCTACATTAGAGAGCATGTGTTACTAGAAATGTGTCACTAGAAAGTGAGTCTTGGCTTTTCTTTGGAGTGAAAGAGGATCAGAGGTGACTTGATAAAAGTGTGCAAGATGGTAAGAGGCACAGATTGAATGGACAGCTAGAGACTTTTTTCCAGGGTGCCAATGGCTAATATGAGAGGGTGTAATTTTAAGGTGATTGTAGGCAAGTATGGGTTGGGGGGGAGGTGTCAGCGATGGGTTTTTTACACAGAGAGTAGTAAGTGCATGGAACACCCTGTTGGAGACTCTCAGATAAGCAAATGGAGAAAAGAAAAATGGAAGATATGTGGGAGGGAAGGATTAGATTTATCTTGGAGTAGGTTAATAGGTTGGTACAACATTGCAGGGCAAAGGGCCTGTACTGTGCTGTACTGTTCTGTGTTCTTTGTTCTAAATTCAAAGCTTTGTGGTTTAGCAGTGTTTAAATGAGACTGACTTCTAGGGCACATCGGAGGCTGGGAAAAAGTGGAGTGAATGAACAAATCCTTCATCTGTCCTTCTGACAACACCAACAACTCAGCCATAAGATTCCTACTGCTTATGAAAAGACCAGTGCAGATTATTTCAAAGCTATCTCAAATCCCCTTGGGATCTTCTGGAGTTGTCAGGTTTTAGGAAGTCTCAAGTGATCCGTCATTTCAATAGGAGCCAGAATCATACCAAAGTGGGACATGCAGAAAACATATTGCTGAATGATGCTTTCATTGAAGCTTGATTTGTGTGTGTCTAAAGTGGTTTGAGCTTTCCACACAAGTTGGAAACTTGACTGAGACTCTAAGGTTTGTTCCATTCAGCCCAGCTGACATTTTTTCCCCCTCCTGATTTCTGTTAATCACAGGGTTTATCACCAATTGAATGGCGGGGACAAACCAACCACCTCAGCTGTCCAAGGCCAAAGGCTTTTCCTTTCTCAAACGGGGGGACACTAGTCCGAGATTTGTGGATGCCAAGCTTTGACCAATCAAAACGAGAAGCTGCAGCACTGAGGCACCTAGTGGAACTGAACCGAAACTTTACCGTGGAAACCTTCTGGAGAATGGTGTTTAGTGACTAATGACACTGAGATAGATAGTTATTCTCAAAAATCACCTATTCTTCAGATTCTTTTGAGGACTCCATAAATCTAGAATAAGTACATTCAGTGATAACAGTATTTGCACAAATTTCATATGAAATCCAACAAATAATTACTAGAGGCCATATTGTGGCTAGGTGATTATTTAGTTCAAAGTGATTTATCAGTTAGCTTCAGTCGAAATCATCTTGAAGGTAGTAGTGTTTTCTTTTGCACTGGATATTTCCTCAGTGAGAACTGTGGCACATTCCATGGGCTTTGGAAGGATGTCATTGCGAGATAAGTGTTCTGAGTGTGCCCTGTTATTTTTCTGCAAGGGTTAACCTTCTGAAATGACTAGAACATTACATCAGCAGAATAAAAGTCTCAGAAATCTTAATTGTCAATGCAATTAACCCACACTATCTTGGTGAGGTTGCAGTAACAAGAACTAAATAGAAAATCTAAATCGATTGCACACAGTTGCATATCAAGCAATACTTTTCATAAAAGCACAATTTAGACTTGAATATTACCAGCATGTAAATGACAAAGTATGAACTATGCAACAGAGACTCAAGAGTTCTGACCCTCTCTCACTTTTGAAACTCATACTTGTGCCTTTGTGATTTATAGATTTAACAATTCCAAAGGTTTCACTATTTGAGCTTCTGTGAACTTCAGTTGCTGGTGATTTTTTTTTCTTTTGCTATTTGGAATTGCACCCATTAGCCTTTGGCTACTACACTGTCTTGATTTCTAGAACTGTGACACCAGAACAAAATACTACTGGGTGTAGATAACAATGTGAAGTTAAGGTTACCATAAGATCTGCTCTGATCTCATTGAATGGGTCTAGAGGCTGAGTGGTCTACTCCTGCTCCTACTTCTACATTATTAAAATTTTCATCCTCATTTTTCAATTCCTCAATGTACTTTAATTACTCCTTATAACCTACAGTCCTTCCCAGACTCTGTTCTTCACCAGCACTGAACTCATGTACAGCACCTAATTTTCCTCATACCACCAATGACATCTGAGGCCTTAAGTTCTTGAACTTACTGCATTAGCCCCTCCACCTTTTGATACCTTCCTCCTCTTGTTCATATTGTTAGTTATATTGAAAATTGCTTCAATAAAATGCTTAGGAGTGAAACAAGAAAATGCCAAAGACTCTCAGTAGATCACGCATCATGTGTGGAAAGAAAAACCGGTATAAAGTTTCAGATTAAAGACCTTTCATTAGACCCTTCTGATAAGGAGTCTTTCTGCTTGAAATGTTATTCCACAGATGCTGCCTGACCTGGTGAGTGTTCTTAGCATTCTGTTTTTAATATGGATTTGTAGCATTATCTTTTTTCATTTTTCAAACACCTAGGGGTGTTTTACAATGTTACAGGTCCTGTTTCATTGTTGTGGTTCTGTGTCAGATGAAAACATTCTTGAATTTATTGCCTTTGTGTTACAGGAGCTTGGTTTTATTTTCAATTTGAAACAGACTGCTGGAAGATCTCAACACATCAGGCTATATTTGTGGAGGGAAATGGACAGTCAATATTTCGGGGCAATATCCTTCTCCCCGGTTGAAGATTGATTGATTGAAATGACCTCGGGCTAGTGATGTAGTGCTTGATTTTGATAGAGTTGTTATTCTTTGAATAGTTTTGCAATATATATGAGGATGGAATGCAAACATCTTTGGTCTCTCTCTGCTGTCACTGAATATGGTTGGAAAATGCAGTGGAGATGATCTAGTGTAACTGGGTATTTAACTGCATTTGGAGTGGAATCCTATGTACCGAATATTGAAAACCCTGGTTAGAGAAAACATGGAGAGATTGTTTCCAGGAGTGGGAGAGTGTAGCACCGGAGAGTACAGCCTCAGAATATCCCTTTAGAATAGAGGTGAACAGGAATTTGTTTAGCCAGAGGGTGGTGAATCTGTGGAATTCATTGCATCAGGTGGCTGTGGAGGCCAAGTCATCGGGTATATTTAAAGAGGAGGTTGATAGGTTCTTGATTAGTAGGGGTATCAAAGGTTATGGAAGGAAGGCAGGAGAATGAGTTTGTGTGGGATAATAAATCAGCCATGATTGAATCGCAGAGCAGACGTAATGGGTAGAATGTTCTACAATTCTGCCCCTATGTCTTATGGTCTTGTGACATTTTGGAATGTTTGTATAAACAATCCTTTCAGGGTTGACTGATTTCAGAGTTAATTTAATAAACACTTTATTGGATTAACCATGGGGCCTGATTCTCTTGGGCTGGAAAGTTTGCTCTTAATGGAATCAGAAGGCAAATGCATTGTTCAAGTTCATTGTCATGGACATACATACCCAGGATATAAATGCCATGTAAATTAGATTTTTGCAGCAGCAACACAATACATTACAAATATAGCAAACATAAGTTAATATAAATTATACATAACCTACACAACATAATAAACAAAATTAATATAACACTAGTGCAAGCTGAGAGAGAAGAAAAGAAATATAGTCAGTAATTTGAAATATATACATAGTATAGTTTCTGCATTCCATAGTTCAGTGATATATCTGGGGTTGAAACAGGATTGAGGGGGGCATGATAACAGACAGTTCTCCTAAAGTATAGCCTTTGACAGCCAGCACAGCAAAGAGCAGGACTCTGCCAGAAGTAAGAGCTGTCATTAATTTTTAATAGTTTTTGAGTGCCTCTTTCCTGCAGAATTACAATTGAACTAAAATGTAAAGTCAGCAATATATAAAGAATTAGAAACATACAACAGAAAATTTTTTTTGAGAGTAATTTGTTTCCAATCATTTCCCACATAGGAGATTGGTGGGTAAAATCAGAGCTCATGGCATTGGGGGGAAGATATTGACATGGATAGAAAACTGGTTGGCAGATAGAAAGCAAAGGGTAACGGTGAATGGGTGTTTCTCGGAATGGCAGGTGGTGACTAGTGGGGTGCCACAGGGCTCGGTATTGGGACCACAGCTGTTTACGATTTACAACAACGATTTAGATGAAGGCATTGCGAATAACATCAGCAAGTTTGCTGATGATACTAAGCTGGGTGGCAGTGTGACGTGATGAGGATGTTAGGGGAATTCAGGGTGACTTGGATAGGCTGAGTGAGTGGGCAGATACTTGGCAGACGACGTTTAATGTGAGTAAATGTGAGGTTATCCACTTTGGGAGTAAGAACAGGAAGGCAGATTATTATCTGAATGGTGTAGAGTTAGGTAAAGGAGAAATACAAAGAGATCTAGGAGTCCTTATTCATCAGTCACTGAAGGTGAATGAGCAAGTGCAGCAGGCAGTGAAGAAGGCTAATGGAATGTTGGCCTTTATTACAAAGGGAATTGAGTACAAGAGCAAGGAAATCCTTTTTCATTTGTACAGGGCCCTGGTGAGACCACACCTGGAGTATTGTGTACAATTTTGGTCTCCAGGGTTAAGGAAGGATTCACGAGGTTAATTCCTGGCATGTCTGGACTGTCTTACGCAGAGAGGTTAGAGAGACTGGGCTTGTACACGCTGGAATTAAGGAGATTGAGAGGGGATCTGATTGCAACATGTAAGATTATTAAGGGATTGGACAAGATAGAGGCAGGAAATATGTTCCAGATGCTGGGAGAGTCCAGTACCAGAGGGCATGGTTTGAGAATAAGGGGTAGGTCATTTAGGACAGAGTTAAGGAAAAACTTCTTCTCCCAGAGAGTTGTGGGGGTCTGGAATGCACTGCCTCGGAAGGTAGTGGAGGCCAATTCCCTGGTTGCTTTCAAGAAGGAGCTAGATAGGTATCTTATGGATAGGGGAATCAAGGGATATGGGGACAAGGCAGGAACTGGGTATTGATAGTAGATGATCAGCCATGATCTCAGAATGGCGGTGCAGGCTCGAAGGGCCGAATGGTCTACTTCTGCACCTATTGTCTGTTGTCTATTTGCCCAGCAATTGAGATCACTGGGGTCTCAGTTACTGCTGGGGAATCCCAGCAAGATTGTTCCATTGGTGAATTAGTATATGGGTTCCAGCTGAAGATTGAACTAAAGGATTTAGCATTCAAACCTGTCACCTGGACTTAATGTTCCGCAGTACATGCAAGGAGTTAGGGTCTTATGCCTCTTTTGATGATCGAATGCTAAAGTTTGCCAGTAGTGGTTGTTTGTCTCAAGATAGTCTATCATGCCCCCCATTTTTTAACAGCAGGGGTTAAATTTAACCAGACTGCATGAGTGAATCTAATGATTTATAATTAGGACAGAATGTGATAATATGAATTCTGCATACTGCATAAATGCAGTGAGAGACTCGTGTAATTTACTCAGCCACTGTTGTGTATAAGTGACAATATGAACAGCCATGTCTCCTTTAAAACACTCCCTGTCATTTTCATTCTCATTGTCTATCCTCATACTCTGACCATTATATTGCAGGCTGTTATCCTCCATTGCCATGTGTTTACCTGAAAGTACCTGTTATGTGAATTTTCTAAATCAGCGCAAAGAGATAACTCACATTTGTGATGAGCAGCCATTGTGGTGAGATAGTCCCAGAACAGATTAAAAGTGATTTCTGTTGAAACTCAATTTAGGACCATGTCCAGGTATGCACAGTTTAACAAGTTGAAACACCTTTACTGGGAAATGGATCCCAGGCCTATGCACTACATACCAAGCACATTGTGCTTTACATCATAGAAGTATTCTATTGAAATCAGTGATTCTGACCAACGGTGAATTTCTGAGGAAAAGTCCACTATATAATTCTGTTCCACTACTCTATTAGGTTGTTCTGAATACAAAAACATCTTCACAAATCTCTTATTGGGCAGCACAGCCCCATAGCAATTAGCATAATGTTATTACGGTGCCAGCTGCTTGGTTTCAATTCCACCACTGTCTGTAAGGACAGTGTACGTTCTCCCTGTGACTTGTGGGATTTCCCTGGAAGCTCTGCTTTCCTCCCACCTTCCAAAGATGTACAGGTTAGCAGACGAATTAGTCACATTGATGTAGTGGGCGGCACAGGCTTGCTACCATGCTGTATCTCTAATCTTAAAAATTACAGCTATGAGTGGTTTATAGAAACAACCCAAATTAGTAATAAGTGGTGTTATTAGTTTTTAAACTGAGATTAAGCAATGCCTCAAATCAGATGGGTCCACTTTTTGATGAGCCACTGCTAACACAGTCCCTCGTTATAAATCTAACCCCTCAATGTGTAGCCTAGTTTAGTACAGTGAGTGGAAACTGAGAGTGGTTGAAGTGGCTCTTACTTAAAGAGCACTTTTTCAATTTTTGTTATGTGGACGCTTCTGTTGTTGGATGCTTACATAGAATAGGCTTTGAGCCCAGGATGTCTACACCAACCGTAATGCCGATTTTTACCATTCCCATCTGCCTGCACAAGCTCTTTGTCCCCCTCCATTCCCTACTTGTTCATATATGTCTGCTTGTAAACACTGTTACTGTATCTGCTTTGAGCATCTCCCCTGACAGCACATTCCAAGAACACAAGACTGCATAAAAAGCTTACTTTAAACTTCCCCTCTCTCATCTTAAACCTGTGTTCTCTAGTATTTGACATTTCCACCTTGGGAAAAAGACTATCTATCCTATTAAAACTTCTCATAATTTTATATACTTCTATCAGTTCACCCTCAGCTCTGACACTCTGGAGAAAACGAGTTTGTCCAGCTTTTCTTTCTAGCAAAGAAAGTTTCTGGTGGTTTTCTGTTCTTCAGACAGCTATAGCAAACCAATTTTACACCATGTTATGAAAGCAAATAATTTTGTTAAATGCAGCATTTGCAATTGTTCTATTTTGGGAATATTTTAACCTAACATCCAATATAATTGTGGGTTTGTTTTAAAATGCTTCTAGCTTTACTCCAGAAAGTAGCAATTATCTGGGTGTAAAAGGAACTTTCCTCTTGATTATGTTGGAATACATGTCCAACTAGTTGGGGCAAATTCACTTGACTCCATAAATTTCCACCTAAAATTCACCCTAGCATGTATATTTCCCACATAGCCAGTTAGGTTATTTAGCTCAGTACATCAACGGGCATAGAGTATGACAGAAACACTATGCAGCTAGTAAAAGATTAGTTTTATTTGTCACATGTGCATTGAAACATCAAAACATGCATAGAAATGCGTGCTTTTCATCAAATCAAATCAGTGAGAATTGTGTTGGGCAGCGCACAACTATTTAATGCCTATTGATCCCTGGAAATTTTCTCCATTGTTGTTTTGTTTTCCAGAACTCACTGTTTGAAATCCTGTGCCCTACGTTCAGAAGAGATGTGATTAATCATTTTTAACTTGCTGTTGCAATCTGTAGTTGAGCCAAGTTACTGCCATAATATGTGTTATCAAAGTATTACTTAACCTCAAAGCAATAATTGATGTATCCAGGTCTACTTGAAATAATATATTTTACTGGGATTTACTGTTGTAATTAGATCTCTACATTTTGCTTTTTCAAATAAATCTATTATAATGTCTCAATGGAATTACAGTTTTGTGACTCCAACATACTGATCTGGGGTATTAATTTTACATCTAACAGCCTCAGAAAATATTTTTACTAGTAAGATTTAAATTGCTAATACAGGGCTGCAGATCCATACTATACACTTAGAGGACCCAAATGTTGCTAGAAAATACCATTAGATCTCTCATATTTTAGTAAGAACAGTACAGATATTTGTCAGATGTTATAGTACAGTTACACATGTAGCATAGAATTACAGGTTGAAATTTTTAACTTGGTGATTGCCCTGTGTAGATTCTGCCATGATAATGAAAAGACAATTGCACTTATCATTATTATGGGGGAAATCAGGTAGCAGATTCCCTCACCACATACGCTCTCAAATGTGGATTTCAGAAAGCTGCTGTAGGATGTGATAATGAGATCCTTGCCAATGGTCACAACATTGGAATGACTGCATCGGTATAATTTTGTTGTATCTATCTACTATTCTACATTAATAATAGTTGAAAAGTTTAGGACAGATACATTCTGTCAATACTCCCCAATGCCATTAGGCTTTACAATTCTACCGCCAGGACTTAAGAACTTTTTAAAAGCTATTATTAATGCTTTTTGAGATAGTGATTTAGATGCATATCATATTTTTTTACTGAGTTAAGTATTGTATGTAATTAGTTTTGCTACAACAAGTGTATGGGACATTGGAAAAAAGTTGAATTTCCCCATGGGGATGAATAAAGTATCTATCTATCTATCTATCTATCTATCTATTCTGCATTCAGTCAATTGTTAACAGCATTGAATGTAAAAATCGCTACTGAACAACCTCTTTGGCCTGAACACTTAATTTTACAGTTATGACGTGCATCCCTGAGAAGTAAATTAATGTTTGTGATTTAAAGAGAAGTAATTTTTTGATCTTTTTATTTTGTTTTCTCCCTTTAATTCTGTTTACATTTCCTAATATTTATTTCACTTTCATTTAAATCCTGACTTTTATGCTGGAGTACCATTTCCCAGATAGTAGCAGCTGGAATAGATTGTGTTTGGGGTGACTCAAGTCCCCAATGATCCTTCGGGCCCTTTTTTCACACTTGTCTTTGTAAATATCCTGAATCATAGGAAGTTCACAACCACAGATGCGCTGGGCTGTCCACATCACTCTCTGCAGAATCCTGCAATTAAGGGAGGTACAGTTCCCATGCCAGGCAGTGATGCAGCTAGTCAGGATGCTCTCAATTGTGCCCCTGTAGAAATTTCTTAGAATTTGGGGGCCCACACCAAACTTCCTCAACCATCTGAGGTGAAAGAGGCACTGTTTTGCCTTTTTCTTCACACAGCTGGTGTGTACAGATCACGTAAGGTCCTCAGTGATGTGGATGCCGAGGAACTTGAAGCAGTTTACCCTCTCAACCCCAATTCATTGATGTCAATAGGGGTTAGCCAGTCTCCATTCCTCCTGTAATCCACAACCAGCTCCTTCGTTTTTGCAACATTGAGGGAGAGGTTGTTTTCTTGACACCACTGTGTCAGAGAGATGACTTCTTCCCTGTAGGCCACCTCGTTATTATTTGAGATAAGGCCAATCAATGTAGTGTCATCATCAAATATAGTTAGCAGATTTGAGCTGTGGGTGGTGACACAGTCATGGATATACAGGGAGTAAAGGAGGGGACTTAGTACATAGCCCTGAGGGGCTCCTGTGTTGAGAATCAGAGGGGTGAGATGAGGGAGCCCACTCTCACCACCTGCTGGTGATCTGACAGGAAGCTCAGGAACGTGAATGTTGCAGTTGTCAGTCAGTAGCATTATTTCTGCACCACAATACCTTACAATACCAGAATTGGATTTATTTGACAAGAGCAGGTTCATTGCATATGTCTACTTGGTTTCAAAGCTGAGTGGCTAACTAAACCAGTTAAAATCCAACCACTTTACTGTACACCTGGAGTCATAAATTAGCCAGATTGAGTAAGGAGAGCAGATTTGTTTTATCATTAATTTAATGACTGACATTTCTATGTTAGCATTTTATTGCAGGTTTATTTATTTAAATTAATTTAAATTTCCTATAATGGGATAGATCCCAGGTTATTAGCCTAGGCTTCTGAATTACGCCACAAGTAACCTAAAGAAAAATGGAGGGCTATGCGGGAGGAAGGGTTAGATTGATCTTGGTGTAGGTTAAAAGTTTGGCATAACATCGTGAGCCGAAGGGCTGTATTATGTTGTACTGTTCTATATCCATTGTGCCCTTATTTCTTTAGGTAGAATGTGAAATGTACTAGTTTTCATAGTTACCTCATCAACTCTGGAGAACTCGCATCCACTGCCATCAGACTTACAGTTCCCTCTGCTTGCTTCTACCTCCAACCCAAGATCCACAACCCTGACTCTCTGAGTTGGCCTATTGTCTCTGCCTCCCCCTGCCCCACTGAACTCATGTCCTCATACCTCCACTCCATTTTATCTCCTGCTTCGGTCTCCTTCCACCTACATAGAGCTGTAGCACTTCTCATGCTCACAATCTCCTCACTAACTGCCCACCCTGCCTCATTTACACCATAGATGTGCAGTGCCTATACACTTCTATTCCACCATCAAGAATGCCTTAATGCTCCCTGTTTCTTTCTCAATAAAAGAACCAACCAACCTCCACCCTCTTCCATCTGGTGGAACTGGCCTTCAGCCTCCATAATTTCTCCACTTCCTTCAGATTCAAGGGATAACCATGGGCACCTGCATGGGCCCCAGGTATGCCTGCGTTTTTTGTTGGCTATGTAGAACTGTCCATGTGCCAATCCTTCCCTCAACATGCTCCCCAACTCTTCCTACGCTACATTGGTGCTGCTTAATGCACCCATGCTGAACTTGTCAATTTCATCAACTTCCACCTGTACTTAAATTCACTTGGTCCATTTCGGACACCTCCCTTCCCTTTCTCGATCACTCAGTCTCCATTTTTGGAGCCAACTGTCGACTGACAGCTTTTATAAACCTGCTAATTCCCGTGGCTATCTTAACCATACATCTTCCCACCTTGTCTCCTGTAAAAATGCTATTTCCTTTTCTCAGTTCCTTTGTCTCTGCTATTTCCAGGATGAAGCTTGCCTTTTCAGGACATCAGAGGTATCCTCCTCCTTCAAACAAAAGGGTTTCCCTTCCTCCACCATTGATGCTGCCCTCACTTCCATCTCTTCCATTTCCCAGACATCTGCTTTCACCCCATCTTCCTGCCACCTTAACAGTGATAGAGTTCCTCTTGTCCTTATCTACCACCCCATGAGCCTCTGCATTCAATACATCATCCTCTGCAACTTCTGCCTTCTCAAAAGGGACCCTATCACGATACATATCTTTATCTCCCTCTGTTTTGCGCAGGGATCGCTCCATCTGTGATTCCCTTGTCCATTAATTCCCTTAATTCCCTCCCTATTAATCCATTAATTCCATTAATTCCCTCCCTATTAATCTCCTTCTGGCACTTAGCCCTGCAAGTGGTCAAAGTTCTACACCTGCCCATTCATCCCCTCCCTCACCTCCGTTCAGGGTCTCAAACACTCCTTCCAGGTGAGGCAACACTTCACCTGTGAATCTGCTAGGATTGTCTATTTTGTCTGGTGCTCCCAGTCTAGCCGCCTCTACAGTGGTGAGACCCATCGTAAATTGGGGGACTGTTTCATTGAGCAACTCTGCTCCATCCAGTTGACTTCCTGGTGGCCAAACACTTTAATTCAGAATCCCATTCCTGTTCCAATATGTTGGCTCATGGCCTCCTCCTGTGCTGCAATGATAAGGAGCAAAAGATTATACTTTGTCTGGATAGCCTCCAACCTGATGGCAGGAATATCAATTTCTTCTTCCTCCCCCTCCCCTCACCTCTCTTATTCCCTACTAAGGCCTCTTGCCTCTTCTCGTCTATCTATCACCTCCCTCTGGGTCCCCTGCTCCTCCTCTTTCTCCCACGCTACTCCTATCAGATTCCTTCCTCTCCAGCCCTACTCTATTCATGTGGCTTCAGCTATTCTAGCCATCCTCCTTTCGCTCCCCCACCTACTTATTCTGATGTCTTCCCCTTCCTTTCCAGTCCTGAAGAAAGGTCTTGGCCTGAAATGTGGACCACTTGTTCATTTCCATGGTTGCTACCTGACCTGCTGAGTTCCTCCAGCATTTTGTGTGTTGCTTTGGATTTCCAGCGTCTGCAGAATTTCTTGTGTTTATAATTTGCAAACACTTTGGCTTAACCTTTATACTGACATAATATTTGCTAAGTAATTTTGTGTGATACAAATTATGTTTAATTTATTAATATAAGATAAAAAGATTCAAATACTCAGCAGATCAGTTAGCATCAGTGGAGAGAGAAACAGTTAATATTTTAAGTTGATGCTCTTTGCTCAGAACTCCCAACAGATCCATTGATTCAAAACCTTAGCAATGTTGTTTTCTCTCTGCTGATTCTGGCTGACCTGTATTTTCTGTTTTTATTTCATATTTCCATTATCTACAGTTCTTTTTGCCTGTTTTAATGTTTGGATTATTTTTGAAATATTATTGGAGATTGTGCTGGTGATACTTAGTGTCAAAATTACAACTTATTTCTAGTAAGGGTACAGTGGGATTAAGGCAAGACTATGTAAGGACAGGGTATTTAGACTCTCCAACTCGATCTCTTTTCAGTGAGATCGTGTGTAATCTACACCCATTTACACTGAGAACTTTGCCCCAGATACTTGTTAACTGCAGTAAACAAAAAATGTTCATGACGTTTAAAATTAATCAATTGTTATGAAACATTTTGCTATCAATGGAGAAGCCTTCAATCTTCTGCTTCATTTGGGTGTGTAAGTATTTCCTAACTTTGATTTGAAAAAGATTAGCTTTAATTTTTTTATGTGATTTATCTATCAAAAGAAACAGAAATCATTTCTGCCTGTTCCCCTTGATACGTTGAAAACTACATCAAAGCATCACTTTAACTTTTTAAATACTAACAAATACAAGCTTAGTTAGTGTAACTGCTGTTCACAGCTTAATCATTTGAGTCCAGGTATCGTTCTGGTTAATCTACAGTGCATTCCTTTCATGGCATACTCTTCCCAAGGATCGGTATCCAATTCAGACTCCCTGAACTTAAGTTGCAATATAAATAAAGCAGTGTAGTCTGGACATTGTGATCTGAAAAACTGATTTTCATGATTTATGTTTGTGGGTCCCCTATACTTTTTTTAAGATCATTATTTGTAGCTTCGTTCAACTTTTATCTTTTCCTGAGTGCTTATGTTTTATTATGACAAGACTGGAAGGATGTCCACAGTACAGAGTATGCCATTGATAACTGCTTGTCATCGGAAACAGTGAACTTTTACAGAGAAATATAAGGACATACCAAAGTATCTCAGTCTGATCAAATCTTGCACCTTGTTTTGTCTGCCCACATCTGCCGATGTGAATGGATAGTGTGTCATAAGGATTTGGAAGCTAGGAGCATAAAGCTCCATCACTTTTGCTGTGACCTGAAGTATATATTCTGTAAATGCATAAAATGCCCAGCATTACCTGGTGAATTAGAGTACTTAGCCATTGTTGCCTCTGATCACAAGATACAGGAGCAGAATTGGGCCATTTGGCCCATTGAGTCTGCTCCACCATTTCATCATGGCTGATCCATTTTCCTCTCAGCCCCAAAGTCCTGTCTTCTTGCCATAACCCTTCAGTCCCTGGCTAAACAAGAATCTATCAATCTTTGCCTTAAATATACCCAATGATTTGGGGTCCACAGCCACCTGTGGTAATGAATTCCACTGTTTCACCACCCTCTGAATAAAGAAATTCCTCCTCATCTACATTCTAAATGGATGTCCCTCTATTCTGAGGCTTTGTCCTCTGGTCCTGGACTCTCTCATCATAGGACACACCCTCTTCCCATCCACTCTATTTCAACATTCAATAGGCTTCAATGAGATCCCTCACATTCTTCTGAGTTCCAGTGAATATAAGTCCAGAGCTATCAATTGGTCCTCAAATGGTAACCCTTTCTTTCCCAGAATCATTCTCATGAACCTCCTCTGAACTCTCTCCAATGTCAGCATATCCTTTCTTAGATAAGGGGCCCAACACTGCTTACAACACTCCCAAGTGAGTCCTCACCAGTGCCTTAACATCCTTGCTTTTGTACTCCAGTCCTCTCAAAATGAATGGAGCATTGCATTTGCCTTCCTCGCCACAAACTCAACCTTTAGGGAACCCTGCATTAGAACTCTCCAAGTCTCTTTGCACATAGGATTTTTGAATTTTCTCTTCGTTTAGAAAATAGTCTACACTTTATTCTATGAAAGTGCATGACCATATACTTTCTGACACTGTATTCCATTTGCCACTTCTTTGCCCATTCTCCTAAACTGTCTTCATTCTTCTGCAGCTTTTCTACTTCCTCAACACTATCTGCCCCTTCACCTATCTTTGCATCATCCACAAACTTGACCACAACACCATCTATTCTATTATCCAAATATAACATAAATAGAAGCAGTCTCAATACACAGCTGTGAGGAACATCACCAGTCACCAGCAGTCAAGCAGAAAAGGTTCGCTTTATTGCCACTCATTGCCTCCTCTAAGCTATCTATGGTAGTATCTTTCCTGGGGGTTAACTTGTTGAACAGTTTCATGTACCACACTTTGTCAAAGCCCTTCTGAAAATCCAGGTACACAACATCCACTGGTTCCCCTTTATTTATCCTGCTTGTTATTTCTTCAAAGATTTCCTTTAAGAATACCATGCTGACTTCGGCCTATTTGATCATGTGCCTCCAAGTACATCCTTAACAATCTTCCCAACCACTGAGGTCAGACTAACTGGCCTATAATTTCTTCTGCCTCAATTTTCCAGTCCTCCGGAAAGATGCCAGAATCTATTGATTCTTGAAATGCCTCCACAATCTTTTCAGCCACCTCATTCAGAACCCTGGGATGTAGACCATCTGGTCCAAGTGACTATCAACCTTCAGACCTTTCAATTTCCCAAGTACCTGCTCTCTAGTAATGACAACTTCACTTACTTCTGTCCTCTGGCAATCTCTAACCTCCAACATGCTGCTGATACTATATAGAGAAAATTCCTGAGAAGTTTCTTGGTTATCTATAAATTTTAGAGACTTGGTATAGGTTACAAGCTTACTTGGAACATGAGTATGTATTCTGATACTGATATTGTGTTGTGATTCATCAAGGGTTTAAAGTTCACCTTGAAAAGCTCTCTTAAGTTTGATGATTGGAATACAATTTCACTAAGATAGAGAAGAAGATGAATAAGAGTAATAGGAATGCTCTTCAAAACTAAAGAGGAGATTAATTGTTTGAATTGGCCCGCTCTTTCCTGTACGTGGTTTAAAGATCTGTAAAAACAGTGTGAAACCTTTCACCCAAATTTCAGTTCGATCATCAGTTGGTCTTCATTTAGTCCCATGGGACCGCATTCTTACCAATTATTGTTACAAAATTCACAAGCTGTTAAAAGAGGAAGAATTTGCATTGATGGAGTGATTTTCAGCAGGTGAACATACTCCAAGACATTTTACAAGCAATGGGATATCTTTGCCTGGTTGGTGTTGCAATGTAGGAAACACTGGTGTACTCATTGTAATCTGAAGAAGATGGTCTCAGCAAACAATGTGATCAAAGGTGCCATCCTTCAGGCTGTTCATGAATCTACTTGTTTTACTACTACTTTTTCCGTTAAGATGGCAGCACACTCGGACACAGCAACCTCGGGGGTCAACCAATGGAGTTTTTATCTTTTTTATGATCGTAAGACCAAGAACTTTGAGTACTGCAGGTCCACCCCATCAGTGAAGTGCTTATTGACGGAGGAATTAGACTTGGTGCAGACCATGTTGCTTCCTGCTACAGGAAGACATTGAAAGTATTGGAGTTGGTGCACAAAGGCAACATGCAGTGTAACTGTAGGTGATTATCTTAAACATTTCTCTTGTGTTCGCTAGACTCTGTTGGTCATTGATAATGTGAGATGCCCCAGGCCTTTTTTCCCCAATTTGGTGGCATGACAGACAGCAGGGTTGCTGTGCAGCCACAGTTGTAGTGAGGACTAGGCCTTGAACCGCAGGGTTGTCTGCTGCCGCAGTCCAAAAGAGGAAACGCCGAAGGTGGTGTAGTGTGGCATACATGCTCAGTTGGGGGCAGACCTCTCCCTTTGGTGCTGCCCTACAGTGTTAGATCTGTGGAACGACAAGCTGGATTATGTGCGTGTGTGGACTGCTGGGAACTGCACCATCGATTTGCAGGTTATGTCTTACTCGGACTTGAGCGATATATATTTTTTCTTTTGTGTGATGGTGTATGTGCTCACTATCTTGAATGTGCTGCGTATGTTTGGCACTTTTTCCCCTGAGGGACGCAGTTTTGATTGGCTGTATTCATGTATGGTTGAATGATAATTAAACTTGAATTTGATTTGATTCTGTGGAACCTGTGATTTACATTATGATGGTGTGTTTTTGGGCTGATTGAGCAATCTGGTGCTTTACTGTCTCCGAGGTAGATCAGTGAAGTTTTGAGTGGAGTGTGTGGCCTGGAGGCCAAGAATCCTGGAGAAGCAAGACCATGATTGACTCAATTTCTCACCACTCTCACTGATTAAAGTGTTGAGTGAGATTGAAATCAGCGAGGACAAGAGTGGAAGGTTCAGTGCCTTCTGCCTGTGTTTGATTGGTCTCTCTCCCTCTTGCTCACTGCTGCCAAAGGAAGGTGTCTGCATTTGATCAGTCTCTCGCTCTTGCTTGCTGCTTCCAGAAGAAGGTGTCTGCATTTCTCTTTCCCTCTTGCTCGATGCTGGTGGATGGGGCTGGAATTTTGGGTCTCGGACAAGGTTGAATTGAAGCACTTTGTGGATTGGCCGCTGTAGTTCATGTTATGATGTGCTTCTGGTTTCTGGGCACTCCTATTTTTGTTGTTGTTTCTGCGATTTGGACAGATCGGCTCTGCAGCCTGCTGTCAACAAATGATGCTTGAACATTGTTGAACAGTTGAACATTCCAAGACTGTTTCAATGACACCTTGGTTTGATGTTGTGTATTCTGCTTGTTTTTTGCCATTTGGCGATTTGTTTTTTATGATGTTGGGTGTTTGATGCTTCCTCTCAGTGGGTGCCATGGTGTTTCTTTGTTTTGTGGCTGTCTGTGGGAAGACGAATCTCAGGGTTGTATAGTGCATATATACTTTGATAATAAATGCACTTTGAATCTTTGAATTTGTACACAGGAAGATCCCACATTTGACAATTGACATCCAATGTGAGAGGGAGAAAATCATTCCATACTTGTAAGGGCTGGACACCAAATGGAATATTCAAAGTTCAGGGTAAATTTATTATCAATGCCTGTATATTGTATGTCACTATAGACACTGCCTATAAAAGTATTCACTCCCCCATGGAAGTTTTCATGTTTTATTATTATATATGAAACACAGTGGATTTAATTTGACTTTTTTGACACCGATCAACAGAAAAAGGCTCTTGTGAAAGTGAAGACAGATCTCTACAAAGTGGTCTAAATTAACTAAAAATATAAAACACAAATTAATTGATTTGTTCACCCCCTTCAAGTCAGACACACCAGTTGGTTTTAATAGTCACATAATTACTTAAATGGAGATCACTGTGTGCAGTCAAGGTGTTTCACCTGATTGTAGTAAAAATGCATCCATATCTGGAAGATTCAACTGCTGGTGAGTCAGTATCCTGGCAAAACCTACACCATGAAGACATGAAGAGGGTGGCACCGAGAGATCGATGACAACTCTGGAGGAGTTACAAGCTTCAGTGGCTGAGATGGGAGAGACTGTACGTACAACAACTGTTGCCTGGGTGCTTCACCGGTCACAGCTTCATGGGAGAATGGCAAAGAGAAAGCCACTGTTGAAAAAAACTCACAATGAAATCTTGGTTAGAGTTTGTCAGAAGGCATGTGGGAGACTGAAGTCAGCTGGAAGAAGGTTCTATGGTCTGATGAAACCAAAATTGAGCTTTTTGGCCATCAGACTAAACGCTATCTTTGGCATAAACCGCACGTCATCAAAAACACACCGTCCCTACCGTGAAGCATGGTGGTGGCTGCGTCATACTGTGGGGATTCTTCACTGCAGCAGGCCCTGGAGGCTTGGGAAGGTAGAGGGTAAAATGGATGTAGCAAAGTACAGGGAAATCCTGGAGGAAAACCGGATGCAGTCTGCAAGAGAACTGCAACCTGGGAGATTTGTTTTCCAGCAAGACAATGACCCCAAGCATAAAGCCAAAGCTACACTGGAATGGCTTAAAAACAACAAAATTAATGTCCTGGAGTAGCCAAGTCAAGGTCCAGACCTCAGTCCAATTGAGAATTTGTGGCTGGACTTGAAACGTGTTGTTCACTCATGATCCCCATGCAATCTCAAGGAAATCTGCAGATGCTGGAAATTCAAGCAACACACACAAAACGCTGGTGGAATGCAGCAGGCCAGGCAGCATCTATAGGAAGAAGTACAGTTGACATTTCGGGCCTAGACCTTTTGTCAGGACTAACTGAAAGAAGAGGTAGTAAGAGATTTGAAAGTGGGAGGGGGAGGGGTAGATCAGAAATGATAAAAGAAGACAGGAGGGGGAGAGATGAAGCTAAGAGCTAGTAAGTTGATTGGCAAAAGGGATACAGAGCTGGAGAAGGAAGAGGATCATGGGATGGGAGGCCTGGGGAGAAAGAAAGGGGAAGTGGAGCACCAGAGCAAGATGGAGAGCAGGCAAGGAGTGATTGTGAATCTACAACATGCAATCTGTTTTGTAGAGAAGAATGAGGAAAGATTGCAGTGTCCAGATGTGCAAAGCTAATAGAGACCTATGCACCCAGACTCAAGGCTGCAATTGCTGCCAAAGGTGCATCTACTAAATACTGACTTGAAGGAGGTGAATACTTATGTAATCAATTATTTTGTGTGTTATATTTGTAATTAATTTAGATCACTTTATAAACATCTGTTTTCACTTTGACACAAAAGAGCCTTTCTGTTGATCAGTGTCAAAAAAGTCAAATTAAATCCACTATGATTCAATGTTTTAAAACAATAAAAGTATGAAAATTTCCAGTGGGTGAATACTTACACACATTGTACTACCTTGAAATTCATTTTCTTGCAAGCACTTGCAGGAAAATAAAGGAATGTAGTAGAAACAATGAAAAGAAAAACCAAACACAAGGAAGACAGATAAATAACCAATCTACAAAAAAAAGACAAACAGCAAGTCATAAAAAGTGAGAACGTTAGTTGTGGAACTCTTGAAATTGAGTCGATAAGTTGTGGAGTTGCTTCAGCACCAAGTTGAATGAAGGTTCCAGAGCATGATGGCTGCAGGGGAATAGCTGTTCCTGAAACTGTATGGAGGGATATGGGCCGAGTGCAGAGCAGTGGGACTAGGCAGAAAAATGGTTCGGCACAGCCAAGAAGGGCCAAAAGGCCTGTTTCTGTGATGTAATGTTCTATGGTTCTATGGTGGTATGGAACCTCCTGCCTGATGATGTTAATGAAAAGAAAGCATAACCTGACGAAGGGTCTCGGCCCGAAACGTTGACTGCTCATTTCCACGGATGCTGCCCGACCAGCTGAGTTCCTCCAGCGTGTTGTACGTGTTGCTGTTGACCTGGATGATGACAGTCATTGACGATAGCTGCACTTTTCTTGTGACAATGCTCTTTGTAAGTGTGCTCAGTGATGGGGAGGGCTTTGCTTTCAATGCACTGGGGTATATTTATGATTTTTGTAGATTTTTGTTCCTGGCCATTGGTGTTTCCATACCAGGATGTGATACAACCAGTTAGGGTATTCTGCACCATCACCTGTTGAGAGAATAATTGTTTTCAAAGTTAGAGCACATAGTCTAATACTGAAGAGCTAGGGCTAAACTGTTCTGACCACCAGCTGCACTTGTGGACTCAGTACTGAGTCTGGGGGAGCGTTTTGGACCAGTTGTGTGGGAAGGGAATTTGAAAGAGGCTCTGAGAAGGTCCTTGCTTTAAAATATCTTTGTTTAAAATAGGATCGGTTGCAATGAAGCTAATTAATTACATTTCTAATATTAGGTTTAATATAACCAAAATTTAAGAAGTAAATTAGAATCTGGGTGTACTTCACAATTTCTCTATTACTTTTTGGGATGTTGACTAGGATCTTATAGATATTCCCAGTTACCTTGGAGAATAGAGACAATGTGCCTTCTTCAGAAGCAGTTACACTCCCACTTGTGATGTGTCCATAGTGACTCCATCCCTAATGCCGATAAAGTGAGGGTATTGGAATATCTTCTGGCCATTGCAGTCTCAGAAATGACAGCCTAAGCTCTCTTGTATTTTGTCCAGTCTGCTGTGCTGCATTCAATCCTCACACAGCAGTCTCTTCTGCACTGTAGAAACCAGATTTAGCGGAGTACGAACACTTAGTCCATAAAGTGACTGAGTTCCTGGTTCCTTGCCATTTTAATACTCCTGCTCACTCCCAAGCTGATCTATCCTACCCTTCTACAATGAGTTGAATGCTCCATTTTCAGTCTGAGAATGTTGTAGCCTTCCAGAATTAATATCAAATTCTCCAACTTTAGGTAGCTTGCACTTTCATTCCATCTGTATAAGTACTGGCTGCTCATGCTTGTCATCCAAGAGTAATTTTGGCTCTCTTTTCTCTCCTTTTGTATAGTTTGGTTATCCCACAGCCCTGCTATTAATGACACAATAGAGGCAAAGAAGCTTGGACCAATTCTGTCGCATTAATTCATTGGATCTGACCACATCAGAGATAAATTCATTGAGTCAGAGAAGGTGACAGCACGGAACAATTTGCTTAGCTCACTGAGTCTGCACCAGCCATCGACCACCTTTTTACAATAACCTCAGATTAATTCCTTTTGTTCTCTCCATAGACTCATCATCTCTCCTCATCTTCTGTCTCTCACCTCTCCACACTAGGGCCAATTTAAAATGGTCAATTAACCTACTGACAGGCTTGACTTAGAGATGTGGAAGAAACCAGAGTTCCCAGAGGAAACCCATGCATTCGAACCTGAAAACTCCACACGGACAGTACCAGGATCAGGATTCAACCCAGGTCTCTTTCAAAGGTACATTTAATGTCAGAGAAATGTATATGATATACATCCTGAAATACTTTCTCTTTGCAACCATCCACAAAAACAGAGTTAAATGTTAGAACCCCAAAGTCCCACCCCAGCTCCCCTCCTCCCGCATGTAAGCAGCAGCAAGCAACTATCCCTCCCCCACCTGCAAAAAAGAGCATCGGCACCCCCTATTGAACACTCAAGTGTGCAGCAAAGTATCGGTAAAAACACAGACTTGCAGTACCCCAAAGATTACTTGTTCACCCAGTATTCGACATACCACAGGCTCTCTCACTCCCTGATAAGGGAAAATGAGGTGTCCCCATTTCACAGCGAGAGGGGAGACATAACAAACAACTCGCTGATTTACGATGTTAAGCGTCAGTTGCGACAATTTTTCCGAGCTCTGTGCCCAAAGAACTCGGGTCTCTGGACACACAGCTGGAGATCTTCTGTCTTCCACGACAATTTCCACAGAGGCACCAACCTTGAGTCTGCCTGTCTCCAGAGCCACGAAATCCCGAAAATCCAAAAGCAAGCTAATCGTCTGGGTGGCATCGTTGGCATATCGAATAACGGCCGGTCATGAGACCCCGAGAGCGGGTCCCATTCCCGCAAAGAACCGAAGTCAGTGTGTAACTCCAGGTCAGGGTCTTCAAAAGAATCCTGAAAGGGAAAAATAGAGATACTAAAGATGGGAATAGAGCTGCTTCCGAAGATGCAAGCATAGGAGTCGCTGTTAGGCTCCATTGACTCTCCTAAACTCCTCCTCTTGCACACGCACGCATGCACACTCTCACTTCCACTCTCACACTCTCCCTTACCCCACACTCCCTCTCTCTCTCTCACTCTCTTTCGAGCGAGAGAGGGTTGAAATCAATGTGTAAAAATAGCCTTTGTCCCAGTATTCTGTACTATTGCATCCATTCTATTAAACTTGGCCACATGAATATGCAGGGTCAATAATGCACTAACAGTGTTAATTGTGAGATTGTTATATAGACTTAAAAATAAAATAAATAAATGGCAGGCAATTGACATTGGAAATAAAAGATTCCTGATGGAAAGATTGGAAGGTGGCATCGACTAGAAACCTCATTAGCAAACTCAGAATTATTTTAAAAAGCCCCCCAAAGTAATAGTCATCCAATTGGAGCATCGCAGTGGTTTGAAATGTAGTGGGACCAACTACAACATTTGTATATTTCCAGTAGTGGCTGCTTCTATAGCTAACATCTGACTGTTTTAAAACAGAAAATATGCAGAAAACTATACATTTGCTGTGTATTATTTTCAAGAGTTAGATATTGAGGTTGGTACAAATTTCATTGCATAATATTGAGCTATTAAATTTATTCCCATAGAGGAATGAAAAACCAATTTTCTTTGTTCACTCTAAATAATATTCAATACAAAGAATGTGATCACTCATGGCGCTAGTCCAGTAAATTATATCCCCTTCAATGAAGAGGATTATTTTTGTAATATAATCCTAGGGTTCGAACAATAACAGCTGCTTGTTCTAGTGTATGGCTAGATGTGACATGTAGATGTGGATGGTATCCTTCTCATTCACACTTGGTGGGAGTGGTGGTGGAGGTTGTGACTGGATTAAGGTTTGCATGGCCTATGCTGGCAACATTGATGATCATCTATAATTAACCATTGATATATAGTTAATTGGAGTGCAATGACACGCTTGGGTAACAGAGTGAGTCTTGGCACCCTTTCTACAATTCAAGCCTCAAAAACTACTTTGTGGGGGAGTATATCTGACAGAAATAGAGAGACATTTAAACACCAATCAGTTGTTAACAAGCACATGAATCAATTGATAGCACATCCTCTTGATAACTTCTTCTTGTATTTCTTTCAAGATGGATGAGACATGTCAGTATTGATTAAATAACAAAGTGTTTTATGGTCGGGTTAAATTTAGCTACACTTAACCATGAAAAATTATAGAACAAGTGTCAAGGAGCCATGTATTTCCACTATTAATGATTCTGCCAATTTATTTAATCTTCTGAGGGACCTGGAGAGATAGCAGTCAACGTTCCAGAGGGATTGAACTTTTACCCTTGACTCCCCCAGGATAAATGGAATAAGCAGCCTAGACTCAGGAATCCATCCCTCATTAAACAATGCGTTGTCCAATCTGGGCATTTGCATTGTTTAGATGATGTTTACATGTGTACAATGAGGGTTTAATGTTCAACCAACTGCTTGATCATATCAATCTGTAGTCTTTCTAAATGTATACTCACCGTTACGAACTGTGTTTGCAGATTTATTGAAATCCATTCATTAATACATTGCAATTTTTAAAAACTGTCTAGTTGCTTTGTTAGAAAGGTCTTTAGAATGGTGGTTTACTGTCTTTACTCTGTATGACATGCATTTTATAAAGCCTTTAATGTTCTTGCCAAATAAATTTGAATTTTATAATTCTCCCTTGATAATCTTACAGTACACACTTTCTAAAGTTTTGCTCCTCCAATAATTGCTGATTGGTTAACCAAACTGCTGTATTCTCCTCACCTTGCTGTTTTTTGTTCCCCAAAGCTTCTTTGACCAGGACTCAAGGGCCTGAGTTATAAGGAGAAGTTGGTCAGGATAAAACTTTACTCCTTGGAGTGTAGGAGACTGAGAGGTGATCTTATCTAGGTATATAAAATCACAAAGAGCATAGACAGAGTGAATAACCACACAGTTTTGTTTCCCACTCAAAAAGGAATCAAACACAGATATAGGTTTAAGATGAGTTGGGCAAGATTTGCAAGGGACCTGAGAGGCAAATTCTTAATGCAGAGGGTGGTGTTTATATAAAGTAGTGTAAATTTGTTGTCAAAGTATATATATGTCACCATATACTACTTTGAGATTTATTTTCTTGCAGGCATTCACAGCAAAACAAAGAAATAGTCTAATTAATGAAAAACTATACCAAACAAAGGCTGACAAACAACCAATGCGCAAAAGAAGATAAACTGTGTAAATTAAAAAAACAAGTAGTTAAATAAATACTACTGAGAATAGGAGTTGTAGAGTCCTTGAAAGTGGAATTAGTTCAGAGTAGAGATCTGTGAAGTTATCTACACTGGTTCAGGAGCCTGATGATTGAAGGGTAATAACTGTTCCTGAGCCTGGTGATGGTGGACCTAAAGCTCCTGTATCTCCTTCCTGATGGCAGCAGCAAAAAGAGAGCATGGCCTGGGTGACGGGATCCTTGATGATCGATGCGGTTTTCTTGTGGTAGTTCTCCTTGTAGATGATCTCAATAGTGGGGAGGGCTTTGCCTGTGTTGGACTGGGCTATATCCATCATTTTTTGTAGACATTTCCATTCTTGAGCATGGTGTTTCCATATTCGTTAGAATACTCCCCACTGTGCATCTATAGAAGTTTGTCAAAGTTTTAGATGACATGCCAAATCTGCGCAAACTTCTAATAATGTAGAGGCATTGTTGTGCCTTCTTTGTGATGGCACTTACTGTATGTGCTGGTCCCAGGAAAGATTATCTGATGTGATAACACCCTATCCACCACCAGTCCCCTAATGAGGAATGAGCTGTTAGAGGAAGTGGTTAAGGCAGTTATATTAATCGCATTTAAAAGACACTTGTACAGGTACATAGATAGGAAAGGTTTTGGGGGTGATGCACCATCAATAACTCTCCGAGACGTGAGGCGAGATATTGGCTTTTATTGACTGGAAGAAAGAACAAGCAGCAATTGACCACCATGCTACATCCTGGAGACTGAGAGGCAGGGCTCAGGCTCCAATCGCCTTTATACTGGGGTTTGTGGGAGGAGCCATGGTCAGTGGGAAGAGCCACAGGAGCAGTCGGGGGGGGGGGGGGCGTGTCCAGACAGGTATATGTAGTTCACCACAGGGGGATAAATGAGAATAACCTAGGTGAAAATCTTGATCAGCAAGGACCAGTTAGGACTAAGGGTCTGTTGTAGGGGTGTATAACCATGCAGTTTGGACTGCAGCCGAGCCTTTATGCTTCCTGTCAAAATCTCTTCCTCATCTGCAACTAGTATGAGATTCTGTAATGGTTGATTTTCATATAATAGGGACCCACTAATCTGCATTTTGCTCTGATGTTCCATTGTGTGCTATTATCTGCAACTGATTTTTTTTGCTTCAAAACTGAGTGTGGGCTGTTTTATAACTCAATAATGCCAACTGGTGGTAAGTCACTGCCACAACAATCACTTCCCTGATTTATTCAACATGAACAATACAACTGATGGCAAGGAATCCATGCCACAGTTTAAAACAAAATTACAATTAATTCCTGTTAGAGCACTCATAATGTGCTAAAAGAAGATTATACCATCTC
Source organism: Hemitrygon akajei (assembly GCF_048418815.1). Lineage (NCBI taxonomy): Eukaryota > Metazoa > Chordata > Chondrichthyes > Myliobatiformes > Dasyatidae > Hemitrygon > Hemitrygon akajei. The sequence goes on along the minus strand of NC_133127.1, from coordinate 49,729,968 downwards.
TTACACTTTCAAACTGATCTTACTGTTTCTTTTAATGTTACGATTACAAATATTAATGTATTTTGCTTAACATTTACCCATATATTTAACCAGAAATGTATCCTTCTTTAATAATCTCAAATATCATTTTCAGTTTGCTTAATGTTGAAATATTTCACATACACACACACACACACAGACACAGACACACACACACACACACACACACACACACACACACACACACACACACACACACACACACACACAATCATTTCTCTGCATATTCTAGAAATCTTATTTTCCCACTTTATAGGATCTTCATTATTCAACACTGGCATTTCTGAACAGGTTCGTTTCTCCCATCTAAGGAAGGGTAAACTTGCAATGGAATGAGGTAGATGAGTGTTCAACAAATCGATTTTTGATATCTGTGGAGACTTACCTATGCTCCCTTGAGTTTGGAAGAATGAGAAATGATTTAAACATAGTTTTCTTGGGGGACCTAAGAGGATAAATAGAAGGATGATGTTTTCCCTGGCTGAAGTATCTAGAAATTGGGGATATTTTGAAGGAGAAACTCCTTCACTCATTGGGTAGAGAATCTTTGGAATTCTTTACTCAGGAAGTCTATGGAGGTTCAGTCATTAAGTATATGTATTGCAGTGATATTGTATTGACACAAAGATGTTGGCAAGACTGCACTTCAGAGTATTGTGTACATTTCTGGTTGACCTGTTATTGGAAAGATGCTATTAAACTGGAAGGAGTGCAGAGAAGATTTATGAAGAAGGTGTCAGGACATGAGGGCCTGTTATAGGAAGAGGTTGGGCAGGTTAGCACTTTATTTCTTGGAATGTAGGTGATTGAGGGGTGGCCTTATAGAGGTGTATAAAATCATGAGACATATACATTCAGTGGCCACTTTATTAGGTGCACATGTACACTTACTTGTTAATGCAAATATCTAATCAGCCAATCTATGAGTCTGCTTAACAAGATAAGTACCCATGGTATTACAGGAAGGATACTAGCATTAATGATGATTGGCTGACTGACAGGAGGCAAATCGTGGGAATAAAGGGGTATTTTCTGGTCAGCTGCCACTGACTAGTAGGTGTGCCACATGGGTTTGTGTTGGGATTTGTTTTCATGTTACATGTCAATGATTTGGATGAAGGAATTGATAGTTCTGTGGTCATGTTTATGGATGAGACAAAAATAGGTGGAGTACAGCTAGTGTTGAGGAAGCAGGAGTCTGCAGGAGGACTTGAACAGATTAGGGGAATGGGAAAGTATGTGGCAGATGAAGTGTCCAGAAGTGTATGGTCATGCACTTTGGTTGATGGAATAAAAGCATAGACTGTTTTCTAAACAGGGAGGAAAAAAATTCAAAAATTAGATATGCAAAGGGACCTGGGAGTCCTCGTGGATATTAGAATTCATTTTGAGAGGACTAGAATATAAAATGCTGAGGCTTTATGAGGCACTGTCAGACTGCACTTAGAGAATTGTGAGCAGTTTTGGGCTCCTTATTAAGAAAGGATATGCTGACATTGTAGAGGGTTCAGAGGAGGTTCATGAAAACGATTCCAGGAATGAAAGGCTTATCATTTGATGGCTCTGGGCCTCTAATTACTGGAATTCAGAAGTATGAGGGAGGATCTTATCGAAATCTATTGTATGTTGAAAGACCTCAATACACTGGATGTAGAGAGGATGTTTCCCACAGTGTGGGAGACTAAAAGCAGAGGACACAGCCTCAGAATAGAGGGACATCCATTTAGAACGGAGATGAGTAGGAATTTCTTTAGCCAGAGAGTTGTGAATCTGTGGATTTTGTTGCCACAGATGCATGTGGTAATCATGTCTTTATGTATATTTAAACCAGAGGTTGATTAGTCAGGGCATAAAGGGATACGGGGAGAAGGCAGGAAATTAGGACTGAGAGGGAAATGGATCAGCCATGATGAAATGGTGGAGTGGACTTGATGGATTAGGTACACTGAGTTTAGATAGGATGTTTGCAGATCATCTTTTTCCCCTAGAAAGAGAACTAAAAATTAGAGAGTATGGATTAAGGTGAGAGATGAAAGATTTAAAAAGGACCCATGGGACAATCTCTCCACACAGAGAGTGGAGTGTGTTTATGCAGCAAGCTTCACGAGGGAGTGGTTCAAAAGACATTTAGTTAAGTACATGGATAGAGAGGGATATGTGTTAAACATTTGAAACTGGGACTAACTTGGTAGGCATTGATGAGTTGGGCTGAAGAGCCTGTGTCCATGCTGTCTTACTCTGGCTCCAAGTATATTCAATAGGTTTTCAGAGGTTAAAAAGATCAAGGGAAGTAGGGATAAAGAAAGAAGGTGGTGATTGGTAAAGCAGTTTGATGAGGCTGAATGCCTGTAGGTGCTTCTGCTTTTTATGATCTTGTATCTCTTTTCAGCTATTTTCTCTGACCGCTCAGTTCTCTGAACCTGTGTTTGAACTCTGGGTCCAAGTAATCTTCATATCCTTCTCCGAGGCTTTCTTGACACCTTAGTATATATCTCACTATTGGGCTTGCCTTATTTCCATGCAATAGTGGTCTCAGAAAGCTGCTATGTGAAGACCAGAGAGCCGGATTCAGCTTAGCTAAGGGATTGGACGACAGAATGAATGCTAAGAAAGTTGGAAGTCTGAAATAAAGGGTGGCATGATAGCATACACAGAATGCTTTACAGTACCAGTGACGAGGATCCTATCCTGCCACTGTCTGTAAGTAATTTGTACTTTTTCCCTGTGACTGTGTGGGTTTCCTCTGGGTACTCCGGTTTTCTCCCGCATTCCAAAGACATACGGGTTGAGGACCATCAGGGCTCCAGAACCGGCGTGGATAATTTCACTCACCACAACTCACAACTTGACGACCTACAGATTCACTTTCAAGGACTCATTACAACTCACGTTCTCAGTGTTATTATCATTTTTGTTTTTGCACAGCCCTCTTTTGTACAGTGGTTGTTAGTCAGTCTTCATTTATGTAAATTCTTTCATAAATTCTAATCTAGTTCTTTATTTGCCCTGTAAATGCCTGCAAGAAAATGAATCTCAACGAGATAGCATATACAGTATGTACTTTAATAGTAAATTTACTTTGAACTTGGAATTAATGTTTCAGGCCAGTGATCCTTCAACAGAATCATACAACAATCCCCCACCTTCTCTACCATGCTCCCCCTTGTTCTGTTGAAATGTCATCAGCTGGACTCATTATCTCTGCTTTTCACAGATGTTGCCTGACACAGTAATTGTCTTTCCTATTATTAAGGATGGCCTTTAGTCACAGAGGTCACGGATACCATAAAATTTGCTGATGTCTGTAGTCTTTGATTATCTCTAAGGTGCATTTTAATGCAACATTTACTTAGTTTGAAACAGCCCATCCATCTTACTTTGTGGTTGGCATCACAGCAACTGCTCTTGATTACACTCAGAAAATGCTGAAGGAACTAAGCAGGTCAGGCAGCATCAATGGAAAAGGAATAATCAATTGATGTTTCCGGCTGAGAAGCTCCATCGGTACTGGAAAGGAAGGGGGAAGAAGCCAGAATAAGGAGGTGCTGGAGGGTCCTGATGAAGGGTCTTGGCCCAAAATGCCAACTGATTATTCCTTTCCCTAGATGCTGCCTGGCCTGCTGAGTTCTTCCAGCATTTTATATGTGTACTCTATATTTACAACATCTGCAGAATCTCTTGTGTTTATGAACTGATCTTGATGCGGGAGGTCTTCATTAGAATTCAGAATACAGCACTCAATACTATTCTCTAATCTGTATCCTCACAGGAAAGCCTTTCCAATGGGTGTGAAGGATTGATAAACTGTAGGTGAAAGTTTTAGTTCTTTTTATGCAACTGTTTACAATTTATAGTACTTTTGTAGATGATGTATGTGGCAGTCATGGTGTACATGGTAACGTGAATGAATAAAGAGTATGACAAACTGAATTCTAATGTGGTGGGCTGATTTGTCCAGGATGCCTAATGAGAGTCTCAGAGTATGCTGACACATTATTCATTGTTACACCAAGAAAGTCTTCTGGTTCCAAGTTGAACTATGTGTATCTCCACAAGTCAAGCCATGGAGTCACAGGGTTGTACAGAGTGAAAGAGGCCCTTTGGCCCATTGAGTCCATACTGACAATTGGGCATCCATTTACACTAATACAATAATCCCAGTTTACTCTGGCAAGTTTTCATTAATAGACCTAGACTACATTCTACTGGTCATCTGTACATGAATGACAATTTCTAGAGACTAATTTACCTATCAACATTCACATCATTGGGATGAGGAGGAAACCAGAACACTGGGAAGAAATGCATATGATCCCAGGTAAAATGTGAAAACTCCACAGAGACAGCACCTGAGATCTGGATTGAGTCTGCCTCTCTGGCACAATGAGGCAGCTGTGGCACTCAAGTAAATATCAGTAATAAACTACACCATCTGATGCTGTTGGGATTCATAAGACAAACTTTAAGTGGTGACATTGGAGGCTAATTATTCAAAGAGTTTACTCCAACTAAAATTTAAATGTAATTTAACATTTTGCATTGGTGTTTTGGGTGTCTGAAGTGCCTTCAAAAAATGTACGTTACTGTATCTGACATATGCTGTTTCATCTGCATTGTGTAATGTTAATAGGGGTTTGTAACAAATTTTCTGGTCCTCTGTTGCAAATATTGGTGCCATTTTATTGCCACACAACTGGTTCTCATTCACGTTCATAAGGAAGCTTCTGAAATATTGCAGTTTTTTTTCTTCTCGTTGACTCATTCCTTCACCAGAATCTGGTCATTAACATTTCAATCTGAAATCAGTGTGTTCCGGAGAGATGTTACAACTGGACTGGACTGATGAGTGATACCCAGTTCAAATTTGCCATTTGTACCCCAGGCCTCAGAAAACATCTCACCTCTCCCATGAATTTCATTTTTCATTCTTCTACTTAATAACCAAACATGTGAATTGGCAATACTTGATAGTCTATCTTCCTTTGCTAATTTTCCTTCTCATGAATCCTAAAGGATTCTACAGATACGTTAAGTGAAAAAGTATTGCAAGGGACAAAATTTGTCCTCTGGAAGATTGGAATGGTAATCCACATGTGAAGCCAAAAGAGATGAGGGATGATCTTAAGTGAATGTTTTGCATCTGGAGACTGACACAATCTATAGAAGTGAGGCAATGCAAAATCAACGTCATATCAATGCAAAATCAATATCAGAGGAGGAGGAGGTATTTGCTGTTCTGAGGCAAATTAGGGTAGATAAATCCCCAGGGTGTGTCAAGGCGTCCACTTGGAGTCTATGGAAGGCAAGTGCAGAAATTGCTGGGCCCTGGCAGAGATATTTAAATCATCCTTAGTGACAGGGGAGGTACCAGATGATTGGAGGATAGCTAATGCTGTTCTACTATTTAAGAAAGGCTCTAAAAATAAACCAGGAAATTATAGGCCATTGGGCCTGACATCAGTAGTGGTTAAGCTATTGGAGGTATTCTAAAAGATCAGAGATATAAGTGTTTGGATAGACAAAGACTGATTAAAGATAGTCAGCATAGCTTTGTGTGTGGTAGGTCATGTCTAACCAATCTTGTAGAGTTTCTTGAGGAAGTTACCGGGAAGTGGATGAAGGCAAGGCAGCGGATGTTGTCTACATGAAATTTAGCAAGGCATTTGACAAGGTCCTGCATGGGAGTTGGTCAAGAATTCCATGTGCTTGGCAGTCAAGATGAGGTAGTTAGATTGAATGAGACAAAGGCTTTGTGGGAGAAGCCAGAGAGTGGTAGAAGATGGTTGCCCCCCCTGACTGGAGGCCTGTGATGAATGGAGTGCTGCAGGGATTGGTGCTGGGTCCATTGTTATTTGTCATCTAGATCAATGATTAACTGGATCAGCAAATTTGTGGATGACGCCCAAGATCAGATGAAAATTAGAATTAGAAATTATTTAAATCTTACATCCATCCCACAACGTGAGAGAGTAAAAATCTTTGCATTATGACTCTGTTGCTGTGTACAGATGTGAATTTAAAAGTCTACTGGATTGCAGAAAGAAGCTGTCCCGTAATCTGTTGCTCCTGGTTTTAATGTTGTGGTACCATTTGCCAGACAGAAGCAGCTGCTTATTTTATGGCTTTCTTTCTGCAGCTGCTGCTATAAGTGTCCTCAGTGGAGGGAAGGTCACATCCACAGGTACGCTGGGTTGTCTGTACCACTCTCTGCAGTGCCCAGCGATCAAGACGGGCAGTTCCCGTATCAGGCGGTGATACAACTAGTCAGTGGTGCCCCTGTAGAAGGTCTTGAGGATTTGGGGGCCCATGCCAAAGTTCGTCAGTCGCCTGAGGTGGAAGAGATGCTGTTGTGCTTTTTTTTGCCGCAAAACGATGTGTACAGTCCAAGTGAGGTCATCGGTGCGGTATATACTGAGGAACTTAAAACTACTCACCCTCTCAACTGCAGACCCATTGTTGTTGAGCCTCTCTCCATTCCTTCTGTAATGTGATTGGGGGTGTAGTGGACAGTGAGGAAGTCTATCATGGCTTGCAGCAGGATCTGGACTAATTGGAAAAGCAGGCTGAGAAGTGGCAGATGGAATTTAATGCAGACAAGTCCGAAGTGTTACATTTTGGTAGAGGCAACTAGGGTAGGATTTACAGAGTGAAGTGTAGAGCACTGAGGAGAGCGGTAAAATAAAGGGATCAGAGAGTACAGATCCCTAATTCAATGCAAGTAAGTGGCAGCACAGGTAGATAGGGATATAAAGAAAGCTTTTGGCATATTGGCCTTCATAAATCGAAGTATTGAGTACAGGAGATGGGATGTTATGTTGAAGTTGAATAAGACTTTGGTGAGGCCTAATTTGGAGTATTGCACCTAGTTTTGGTCACTTACCTACAAGGAAGATGTAAATTAGGTTGAAAGAGTACAGAGAAAATTTACAAATATGTTGCCGAGTCTGGAGGACCTGAGCTATAAGGAACAGTTGAATAGGTTAGGACTTTATTCCTTGCAATGTAGAAGATTGAGAGATTTTATCAAGGTGTACAAAATTATGAGGGTACAGATAGGGTAAATACAAGCAAGCTTTCATCACTAAGATTGAGTCAGTCTGCAACCAGAGATCATGGGTTAAGGGTGAAAGGTGAAAAGTTGAAGGGGAACATTCTTCACTCAGAGGGTTGTGAGAGTGTGAAATGAGCTGCCAGCACAAATGGTACATGTGAACTTGATGTCAATGTTTAAGGGAAGTTGGGATAGGTACCTGGATGGTATGTGTATGGAGGGTTATGGTCCCAGTGCGGGTCAATGGGAGTAGGCAGTTTTAAATGGTTTGGCACAGGTTAAAATGGCCCAAGAGCCTGTTTCCATGCTGTACTTTTTTTTTAATGACTCCATGATTCTGTGAATAATTCCTGTTGACAATTTCTAACCAAATTTTGACCTGATAATGCAAAAAAGTTTTCAATCCTTGTTTGATTTCCATTGATGTCATGGGTTTCTGCTCAATTCTGTTTTCTTGACTGAAATCATGTTGACTTCCCAATTCACTTCATAGCACTTTACTATTCACTTCACTTTAATTGGCAAGTGTCACCTTTGAGCCTTTTCTCTTCTGTTTTTAAAAAATGCTGGATAAAATGAATCAAATACCTTAAAGCAATATCCAGGTCTATATGAATCCGGCTTTTATATGTGATGACAATGTGGTGTATGGAGAAAATACTTAAGATCTTCATATTTTAATATGATATAGAATGATGCCATTTGGCCCAAGGATCTATGCTGGTTCTCAGGGCAAACCTGATCAATCTCATTTCTCCACTTATTTCCCTGTAATTTATTCCTTCTTATTCCCATTAATAACCTCACCAGAAATCTATACTGGAGGTTATTTATAGAAACCACTTAACTGAGCAAATGACATGTCTTTGGGATGCGGGAAGTAATCTGAGTACTCAGGGAAACCTATGCAATCAGAAGTAGAATGTTCAAATTCTGCATATGTGACATGGATTGAAACCAGGTTGTTAGAACTGTATGGTGGCAATTCTAACTCTGCTATCTCCTTTAAAACTTTACTAATTAGTACTTACTTGCTGCCCGTTAAGCTGCTGGCATTTAGGGCAGCAATGAAGATCCTCCATCTCGGTCCTTGACCATCATCTCTATTGTGCCCTGGTGTAGTTCAGAATCCTTGTTTTTGCCTGTTTGGTACAGCACCAAGCTGTCTTTTGTCTCCTGCATTTCCTCTGCCCTTCAGGGGTCCATTGAAGTGCTGTCTTGGTAACAGAGTTGGCTTCTCTCTCTCATCATGTGCAAACACCATCTCCATTGTTTCCTCACGATGATAGTGACCATGTCCTCTTGATGACACTGATGGAGTAGTACATGGTTGGATATCTGTCTTGACCAGAAAATATGGAGGATCTTCCGGAGTCTCATGGTGTGGAATGTCGACAGCTTGGCAAGGTCTGTCATGTGCCAGCATTCTGACTTGCGCAAGAGTTTGGACAGAACACAGTTTTGGACCAGTTCCCCTGTACTTGGCTGATCTCCACATGTTGCCCATTGATCTGAAGACATTTCTATCTTTGCGAAGTCTGCACTGGATGCCAACCTTGGTCCCAACATCCTGCTGAATGATGCTGGCCAAGTAGGTGAATCTGCCGGTGCTGGGTAAGTCGACGCCATATACCTTGACAGGAGAAGGAGGCTACATTGAGTGTCATGGTCTCCATTTTTCACTGGCTGATTGAGTCCAACCTGTCCACCAAAGGTACATAGGTGCTTCTTTTTCTCTTGCATGTGCTGGTGTGTTTGGGATAGTAATGTGAGGTCATCTGCAAAGTCAAGGTCTTCTAAAGTAGAGAATAGAGTCCACCTAATACCTCTCTGCTTATCTTTTGCTGTTTGCCTCAAAAAACCAGTTAATCACCAGGTTACTTAATCAGGTTTGTGCCAAACCTGACCAACCATCTGAAATTTTTGCTTATTGTCTGTACATATATAGCTGCACTTGACAAGGCTGGATACAGGGGAACTAGTTCTCTATTTCTCCTGACCCTGGAATCTAGCAGCACCATAAGAGCAGTAACTAGGTGTAAGATGGCAAAGCAGAGTCCTGGCCCTGAAACATTGCACAGGAACAGAACCTACAGCCCTCTGCATTCATTTTTACACATTTGCGCTAATCTCATTTGTATGCATTTCCAGCATCTTCAGCTTTGTTGAATTGGGCTTTCTGTTAATATCCATTAGACCACAAGACAAACAGTAGGAGCAGCATTAAACCATTTAGCCCATTGAGTCTGCTCCGCCATTCCATCATGGCTGATTTATTATCCCTCTCAATCCTATTCTCCTGCCTTTTCCCTTTAATCTTTGACACCCTGACTAATCAAGTACATATCAACCTCTGCTTTAAATGACTTGCCTCCACAGTCATCTGTGGCGGTGAATTCTGCAAACTTGTTACCTCTGGCTATAGAAATATCTCCTCATCTTTGTTTTAAATAGACATCTCTCCATTTTGAGGCAGTGCCCTCTGGTCCTAGGCTCAGAATCAGAATCAGGTTTAATATCACTGACGTGTCGTGAAATTTGTTAACTTAGCGACAGCAGTACAATGCAAAACATGATAATATAGAAAAACATAAGTAAATCAATTGTAGTAAGTCTATATATGTATATTAAATTGTTAAATTATAAGTAGTACAACAGCATTAATAATGTAAAAGAAAAGTGAGGTAGTTTTCATGGGTTCAATATCCATTTAGGGATTGGATGGCAGAGGGGAAGAAGCTGTTTCTGAATTGCTGAATGTGTGCCTTCAGGCTTCTGTGCCTCCTTCCTGACGGTAACAATGAGATGAGGGCATGTCCTAGGTGATAGGGTTCCTTAATAATAGATGCCGCCTTTCTAAAGCACCGCTCCTTGAAGATGTCTTGGATACTACTAAGGCTAATACCCAAGATGGAGCTGATGAGTTTTATAGCCTTCTGTAGCTTCTTTTGATCCTGTGCAGTAGTTCCCCCCCCCCCCCCACCATCTTAACAGACAATGATGGAAAGAATCTATTATCAAAGTATATTTACAGAATACAACTCTGAGATTTGTCTTCCCCAGATAGCAGTCAGAATGCCTCTCGGAATGCTCTCTATGGTACATCTGAAGAAGTTTTGCAAATGTTTTGGGTGACAAACCAAATCTCCTCAAACTCCTAATGAAATACAGCCGTTGTCTTGCCTTCCTTATAGCTGCATTGTTATGTTGAGACCAGGTCAAATCCTCAGAGATCTTGACAACTAGGAACTTGAAACTGCTCACGCTCTCCACTTCTGATCCCTCTATGAGAATTAGTTTGTGTTTCTATGTCTTAATCTTCCTGAAGTCCACAATCAACTCTTTGGTCTTGCTGACATTGAGTGCAAGGTTGTTGTTGCGATACCACTCAGCTGGAGGGTATATCTCTCTCCTGTACACCCTTTTATCTCCACCTCCATCCAGCCAACTATGGTTGTTTCATTTATAGATGTCATTTGAGCTATACTTAGCCACATAGTCATGGGTATAGAGAAAGTAGAGCAGGGGGCTAAACACACATCCCTGGTGTGTCAGTGTTGATCATCAGCAAGGAGGAAATATTTTTGGCAATCCACACAGATTGTAGTCTTCATGTTAGGAAGTTGAGGATCTAATTGCAGAGGGAGGTGTAGAGGTCCAGGTTCTGTAGTTAATTGATCAGGACTGCTGGGATGATGGATGCTGAGCTGTAGTCAACGAACAGCATCCTGACACAGGTGTTTGTATTGTCCAGGTGATCTAAGGCTGTGTGAAGAGCCATTGAAATTGCATCTGTCATAGACCTATTGTGGAGACAGGCAAATTGCAGTGGATCCAGGTCCATGCTGAAGCAGGAGTTGATTCTAGCTATGACCAACCTCTCAAAGCATTTCATCATCGTAGATGTGAGTGCTACTGGGCAATAGTCATTAAGGTTGCTTACACTACTCTTCTCGGGCACTGGTATAATAGTTGCCCTTTTGAAGCAGGTGGGAACTGCCACTATAGGAAATAACTCCCCACATCCACTCTAACCAGACCTTTCAACATTCCGTAGGTTTTAATGAGATCCTCTCACTATTCTAAACTCCTTTGACCATCAAATGCTCCTCATATGCTATCCCTTTTATTCCCAGAATCATTCTGGTACACCTCCTCTGGATCCTCTCCAATTCCAGCACATCTTTGGTTAAATAAGGGCCCTAAAATTTCTGACAATACTCCAAATGCGATCGGACCAATGCCTTATAAAGCCTCGGCATTAAATCTTTCCTATTATATTCTAGTCCTCTCAAAATGAATGCTAGCACTGTATTTGCCTTCTTTACCACTGACTCAATCTGCACATTAACCTTTAGAGAATCCCGCACAAGGACTCCCAAGTCACTTTGTGCCTCTGATTTTTGAATTTTCTCCACATTTGGAAAATAGTTTATGCCTTTATTCCTTCTACCAAAATGCATGACCATACACTTACATTATATTCCCTATGCCACTTCTTCGTCCGTTCTCCCAAATCCATTTCCACCTCCAATTTCTGAGCTTGTTCCATGTTAGAAGAAAGTCTATCCCTTATCCCTTCATGACAATACACTTCCCTGCACTGTATTCTATGTGTCACTTTGTTGCCCATTCTCCTAATCTAACCAAGTCCTGTAAACTACCTGCTTCCTCAATACTACCTGCCCCTCCACCTATCTTTGTATCATCCACAAACTTGGACACAAAGCAGTTTCTGACCCTGGCACCTAGGAGGCAAAAAAAACATCCAGTTTTCTTTACCACATCTACAGAGTCTCCTGCTTAGTCCTCTGACTATGCAATTTCCTATCTCCATTGCACTCTTCTTCCCCCTTCCCTTCTGAGCAACAGAGCCAGACTCATTGCCAGAGAGCTGTTTGCTGTAGCTCTCCCCCTCCCCCAAACAGTATCCAAAGCAGTACATTTATTATTGAGGGGATTGGCCACAGGGGTACTCTGCACTGGCTGCTTATTCCCTTTTCTTCTGCTGACAGTCACCCACTTCCCTGCCTCCTGAAATTTATGAACTGAATATCATCGAACTGCAGCACCATTTCTTCAACACCATTTCTTTAAGGGGCTGCAGCTTGATGCACTTTGTGTAAATATAATTATCACAGAGAACTGAGGTCTCCCAGAGTTCTCACATCTCACACAAAGAACATACCACAAATTCTGGATCCATCCTCAACACACTAGCTCTGTATTAATAGACAAAGAGAAAAGAAATCTTAACACTTACTTAGAAATTCTGCATGTGCTTGCCCAAGCCTGTGGAGCCAATGCTTACCACTCTAACACTGAGCCACTCCAACAATGGCTGCTGCGCTAATCCTCCCTCCTTGTTATTGGCCAACTAAAACTTACCCCCGATGAGACTTGTTCATTTCAAATGGCTCTCACCTTGCAATGATGATTGTCTTTCACTCACTCATTCAAGTTGGTCTTTCAAATACTCTGAGAGAAAAAATAAATTGCATATAGAATCATGGATTAGAGCAGAAAACCATTTGGTCCAACAATACTCTGTTGGCCCTTTTGAAAAATAATCAAAGTAAAGTAATTGTTGCCTGTTGCCTGGATTGGGGAGCATGCCTTATGAGAATAGGTTGAGTGAACTCGGCTTTTTCTCTTTGGAGTGACTGAGGATGAGAGGTGACCTGATAGAGGTGTACAAGGTAATGAGGGGCATTGATCATGTGGATAGTCAGAGGCTTTTCCCCAGGGCTGAAATGGCTAGCACAAGAAGGCATAGTTTTAAGGTGCTTGGATGTAGGTACAGAGGAGATGTCGGTTAAGTTTTTTACACAGAGAGTGGTGAATGCGTGGAATGGGCTGCAGACAGTGGTGGTGGAGGCAGAAATGATAGGGTCTTTTAAGAGACTCCTGGATGGCTACATGGAGCTTAGAAAAATAGAGGGTTATGGGTAAAACCTAGGTAGTCCTAAGGTAGGGACATGTTTGGCGCAGCTTTGTGGGCCGAAGGGCCTGTATTGTGCTGTAGGTTTTCTATGTTTCTGTTATACTTGTCTGCTGATTCTCTATTTCTCCCTCATAGCTATGTACTCCTATATCTGTGTACTTGTCTTCTCACACAGGGCATTCCAAATTGTAAACTCCAAAATGTTTTCCCTTAATTATCTCTGATGCCTTAGATCTGTGCTCTCTGAAGTCTTGATGTTTCATTCAACAAAAACATTTCCTTTTTGTTTATCTAATTTAATTTTGTAATTTTAAATGTTTTATCATATCTCTTCAACTTTCCTTAATTTAAGGAGAACAATTCCAGCTTCTCCAGATGGTCAGTGTAAACTGCATTCTTTCATTGCTGGAATCTCTTAGAACCCTTTCCAAATCCTCCATGCTCTTCCAAATTTGTGGTGCCTAAATTTTGTCATCATTCTCTGACAGGGTACTTTGATTTAGCGTTAGCATAATTTCATGGCTTTTTAACTCTGTACCTTCAAAAGACATTTGTGAATTCAAAGGCAACATGAGTGAATCTGCAGATGCTGGAAATAAATAAAAACACAAATTGCTGGCAGAACTCAGCAGGCCAGACAGCATCTATGGAAGGACTCCTGATGAAGGGTTTCAGCCCGAAAGTTGTCACTACCTCCTCCCATAGATGCTGTCTGGCCTGCTGAGTTCTGCCAGCATTTTGTGTTTTTATACATTTGTGAACTTTGGTGATAATCTGTACAGATGGCTTGAAGATTTGTGTGCAGGCACATACATGTCTTTCTATCCTCTTATTCTGTACTAAATTATAACATCCAGCTTGCATTTCCTCTCCTCTTCTGTGAAAAATTATTGATATATTCTTTGGATTATCAATTAATTCTACACTCTAGGTGTATGTCAAAATTAACACCACTCCTGTTACTGAAACCTAGGAATTATCATCTCCTCCCCCATCAATTACACCCTACACTCCCATCCTAAGAATAGCCTTTCACCAGAATTCTTCCTCTGTCCCTGAGGTAAATTTGAAACTATGCTGCAATTTTTTTTTTGTTTTATTTCATACGCTACAATAAGGTGCTGTTTCAAATGTCATTTGGATCTCCAAATACATGTCATCTATTGCAGTGCCCATCATCCACGCTCTTTGGTTCCTCAACAAGAGGACTCAATTCCATTGTTCAAGTATACTTGCACTCAAAAATCTGCCTTGGCTTATTTCTCTTTGTCCACATTCACAGTTTTTAAGTGGCTGTCAAATTTCATCAGGAATACTTCTACTATAATGATCCATCTCATCACTGCCAAGTTTAGGGATCTAATGCGGAAAAAATTATCCTTTTCTATACTTTTAAACTAGGCCTCAAGTATTTGAAATTTTTCAGTTGTCAGGCACCCCAGATTGGAAAATTGCAGCCAAGATTTCTGCAGTTTCTAGCCTCAGCACCTTCAACAATTCAATCTCATCTGAATAGGCACTTGCTATTTTAAATACCACAAGACTTTATTATACAGTACACCATCTTTACCAATATTTAACACCTGCATGTTAAGTAACAAGACATTTACATTTGTGTAGCAACAGATGCAAAGTAAAATTTCTTCAAAAGCTACTTGTGTGAACAGCATCCTCAAGCCACTGGGGCACTGAGTTTAGAATACTCAGGAAATTAAAGCCATCATGGGGAAAGAAAATGTTCTTTTACAGTGACATAAATTGCCTGTGCCACATGCTAGTGAAGCCAGATATAGGAAGGTCATACAGTTTGACACGGTGGAGTTGGTGTAGGAGGGAGGGAATCAGATTTTTGGATTATTGGGATCTCTTCCAGGGAAAGTGGGACTTGTACAGAAGAGATGGTTTGCACCTGAACTGGAGAGGGACTAATATCCTCATGGAAAGGTTTGCTAGTGCTGCAAGGGGGTGAGGTAGGGGGTAAACTAGTGTTCAAAGAGTGATGGGAAACCAAAGTACCAGAGCAGGTAGTGGAGGGACATTGTTGGCAAGACATCAGACAAAATTAGGAGTCAAGAGGTTGAGCATAGTGTAACCAATGCATTCAGCCACATATATTTCAATGCAAGAAGTATTGTAGGAAAGACAGGTGAGCTCAAGGCACGGGTCAACAAAAGGAATTACGATATTTGCGGTTCTGTTGTTTCAGAAATGGCAGAGCGGGAGTGGAAAGCGGCCAGTGAGTGAGTGTGCTGGTAAAGGAGTGGACCTTTGAGGTTTTGACTTGGGGAGCGGCCTTGTCGAGGGAAGTGCCTTGTGAGGAAAGTGCGAGTCTTTGGCTTGAGAGTCTTCGGTGACGAGGCTGAGAGAGGAGACTACGCCACAGTTGGAGAGGGTGAGAGGTGGTGAAGAGATGACAGGTAAACTGATTCAGTGTGATGCTTGCCTGATGTGGGAGGTCAGGGATACTGATGGTGTCTCCGGCTGCTACAACTGTGAAAAGTGTGTCCGGGTTCAGCTCCTGAAGGACCGTGTTGAGGCACTGGAGAGGCAACTGGATGACCTCAGGTTCATCCGGGAAAACGAGAGATTTCTGGACAGGACCTACAGTGAGATCGTTACACTGAAGATACCGGAAGAAAGAAGGAGTGCGACGATGAGGAAGGGATGGATGCTTGAAGTACAGGAGACCCCGGGGGACGTGCCTCTTGAAAACATGTTCACCCTCTTGGAAGCTGTCGGGACAGAAGACACTGCCAGTCTGAGAGGCGGACGGGTCTGCGAGTCAAAAATTGGCACTGAAGCAAAGCCGAAGAGTCAGACGTCAGGCAGAGACGTGGTAGTAGGGGACTCCATAGTGAGAGGTACAGAAAGGGGTTTCTGCGGCAACAAGTGGGATTTAAAGATGGTGTGTTGCCTCCCTAGAGCCAGGATCCAGGACTTCACAGACCAATTGCAGGGCATCCTCAAGGGTGAGGGTGAATAGCTGGAAGTGGTAGTGCATGTCGGCACAAATGACGTTGGGAAGAAGAAGAAAGAAATTCTGCAGTGTGACTTCCGAGAACTCGGAAGAAGGCTGAAAAGCAGGCCCTCCAGGGTCATTATCTCCGGTTTGCTTCCAGTTCCTCGTGTTGGTGAGGGCAGGAACAGGGAGATATGGGATCTCAATGTGTGGCTGAGGAGCTGGTGCAGCAAGCAGGGTTTTAGATTCTTAGACCACTCTGATTTGTTTTGGGGTAAGGATGAATTGTACAAAGGAGACGGGTTGCACCTTAACAGGCGGGGGACCAGCATTCTTGCAGGCAGGTTTGCCACTGCTACACGGGTGTGTTTAAACTAATAAGTGGGGGGAGGAGACAAACTGGAAATATAAGGATGGAGTTAAAGGGAAAGAGAGAATAAGAAAAGTTAAGAAAGACAACAGAATTAAAGGGGCAAAAAGCTCAGGAAGGGATCGGAGAGTATGGCCAAGTGCAATAGGTATTGATGTGAGAAGCAAAGGGAGTAATGGATTAAAAGTATTACATATGAATGCACGAAGTATAAGAAATAAAGTGGATGAGCTTGAGGCTCAATTGGAAATTGGCAAATATGATGTTGTAGGAATAACAGAGATATGGCTGCAAGAGGACCAAGGCTGAGAAATGAATATTCAAGGATATACGTCCTATCGAAAGGATAGACAGGTAGGCAGAGGGGGTGGGGTGGCTCTGCTGGTGAAGAATGAAATTCAGTCCCTTGCGAGGAGTGAAATAGAATCAGGAGATGTAGAGTCAGTATGGATAGAACTGAGAAATTGTAAGGGCAAGAAGACCCTAATGGGAGTTATCTACAGGCCCCCAAATAGTAGCATGGATATAGGGTGCAAGTTGAATTAAGAGCTAAGATTACTATGTCGCAAAGGTAATGCTACGGTTGTAATTGGGGATTAACATGTCGCAAAGGTAATGCTACGGTTGTAATTGGGGATTTCAATAAGCAGGTAGACTGGGAAAATCAGGTTGGTACTGGACCCCAAGAAAGGGAGTTTGTGGAGTGCCTCCGAGATGGATTCTTAGAACGGCTTGTACTAGAGCCTACCAGGAAGAAGGCAATTCTGGATGTAATGATTGTGTAATGAACCGGATTTGATAAGGGAACTCGAGGTAAAGGATCCATTGGGAGGTAGTGACCATAATATGATAAGTTTTAATCTACAATTTGAGAGGGAGAAGGGAAAATCAGAAGTGTCAGTATTACAGTTAAACAAAGGGGATTATGGAGCCTTGAAGGGGGAACTAGCCAAAGTTGACTGGAAGGATACCCTAGTAGGGATGACAGTGGAACAACAATGGCAGGTATTTCTGGGAATAATACAGAAGGTGCAGGATCAGTTCATTCCAAAGAGGAAGAAAGATTCTAAGGGGAGTAGGGGGCGACCGTGGCTGACAAGGGAAGTCAAGGACAGTATAAAAATAAAAGAGAAGAAGTATAACATACCAAAAATGAGCGGGAAGCCAGAGGATTGGGAAACTTTTAAAGACAACAGAAGATAACTAAAAAGGCAATACAGGGAGAAAAGATGAGGTACGAAGGTAAACTAGCCAAGAATATAAAGAAGGATAGTAAAAGCTTCTTTAGGTATGTGAAGAGAAAAAAATTAGTTAAGACCAATGTTGGGCCCTTGAAGGCAGAAACGGGTGAATTTATTATGAGGAACAAGGAAATGGCAGATGAATTGAACAGATACTTTGGATCTGTCTTCACTAGGGAAGACACAGACAATCTCCCAGATGTAATAGTGGCCAGAGGACCTAGGGTAATGGAGGAAGTGAAGGAAATTCACATTAGGCAGAAAATGGTGTTGGGTAGACTGATGGGACTGAAGGAGGATAAATCCCCAGGCCCTGATGGTCTGCATCCCAGGGTACTTAAGGAGGTGGCTCTAGAAATCATGGATGCATTGGTAATCATTTTCCAATGTTCTATAGATTCAGGATCAGTTCCTGAGGATTGGAGGGTAGCTAATGTTATCCCACTTTTTAAGAAAGGAGGGAGAGAGAAAACAGTGAATTATAGATCAGTTAGCCTGACATTAGTGGTGGGGAAGATGCTGGAGTCAGTTATAAAGATAAAATAGCAGCACATTTGGTTAGCAGTAACAGGATTGGTCCAAATCGGCATGGATTTTCTAAGGGGAAATCATGCTTGACTAATCTTCTGGAATTTTTTGAGGATGTAACTATGAAAATGGACAAGGGAGAGCCAGTGGATGTAGTGTACCTGGACTTTCAGGAAGCCTTTGATAAGATCCCACATAGGAGATTAATGGGCAAAATTAGAGCACATGATATTGAGGGTAGGGTACTAATGTGGATAGAAAATCGGTTGGCAGACAGGAAACAAAGAGTAGGGATTAACGGGTCCTTTTCAGAATGGCAGGCAGTGAAGAGTGGGGTACTGCAAGGCTCAGTGCTGGAACTGCAGCTATTTACAATATACATTGATGATTTAGATGAAGGGATTAAAAGTAACATTAGCAAATTTGCAGATGACAGAAAGCTGGGTGGCAGTGTAAAATATGAGCAGGATGTTAGGAGAATGTAGGGTGACTTGTACAGGTTGGATGAGTGGGCAGATGCATGGCAGATGCAGTTTAATGTGGATAAATGTGAGGTTATCCACTTTGGTGGCAAGAACAGGAAGGCAGATTACTATCTGAATGGTGTCAAGTTAGGAAAAGGGTAAGTACAATGAGATCTAGGTGTCCTTGTTCATCAGTCACTGAAAGTAAGCATGCAGGTACAGCAGGCAGTGAAGAAAGCTAATGGCATGTTGACCTTCATAACAAGGGAAGTTGAGTATAGGAGCAAAGAGGTCCTTCTGCAGTTGTACAGGGCCCTGGTAAGACCACACCTGGAGTATTGTGTTCAGTTTTGGTCTCCAAATCTGAGGAAAGTCATTCTTGCTATTGAGGGAGTGCAGTGTAGGTTCACAAGGTTGATTCCCGGGATGGCGGGACTGTCATTTGTTGAAAGATGGGAGCGACTGGGCTTGTATACACTGGAATTTAGAAGGATAAGAGGGGATCTAATTGAAACATAAAAGATTATTAAGGGATTGGACATGCTAGAGGCAGGAAACATGTTCCCGATGTTGGGGGAGTCCAGAACCAGAGGCCACAGTTTAAGAATAAGGGGTAGGCCATTTAGAATGGAGTTCTGGAAAAACTTTTTCACCCAGAGAGTTGTGGATCTATGGAAAGCTGTGCCTCAGAAGGCAGTGGAGGCCAATTCTCTGGATGCTTTCAAGAAAGAGTTAGATAGAGCTCTTAAAGATAGTGGAGTCAAGGGATATGGGGAGAAGGCAGGAACGGGGTACTGATTGTGGATGATCAGCCATGATCCCATTGAATGGTGGTGCTGGCTCAAAGGGCTGAATGGCCTACTTCTGCATCTATTGTTTATTGAGTGAAAATATCAGGGAAAATGTGACAGCAGTGTTCAGTCAGGATAGGTTGGAGAACTCGCGTAGTGAGGATTCATGGGTGGAACTGAGGAATAAGAAAGGTATGACCACATTAATGGGGCTATGTTATAGACCATGTAAATTTCCGCATATTGACTGGGGCTTCCATGCTGTAAAACGACTAGATGGGGTAAGGTTTGTTTGTCTAATGTATTCAGGAGAGTTTTCTTAATCAGTACACAGAAGTCTCAGTGAGGGAGTGTGATACTTGGTCTCCTATTCGGGAGTGAGAGTCTGCAAGTGACAGAAGTTTGTGTAGGGGGACGCTTTGCATCTAGTGATCATAATATCATTAGTTTCAAAGCAGATGTGGAAAAGGATAGGTCTGGTCTGTGGGCTGAAATTCTAAATTGGAGGAAGGCCATTTGTGATGGTATCAGAAAGAATCTGGTAAGTGTAGATTGGGACATGGTGTTTTCTAGCAAAAGAGTACCTGGTAAGAGCGAAGCCTTCAAAATCGACGTTTTGAGCAAACAAGTCTTGTAAGTACCTGGCAGGATAAAAGATAATTCAGGTTCAGATTCAGTTTATTGTAATTTAGAAACCACAAATGCAATGCAGTTAAAAAATGAGACAGCATTCCTCCAGAATGATATCACAAAAGCATATGACAAAACAGACTACACCAGAAAATCCACGTAACGTTTGGCAATCCCCAATCCAGAGTCTGGAGAGGCTGCTGCGTATTAATGTCGCGCTACCGTCTTAGCGTGTTCCCTGGAAAGGAGCTCCAAATCCACCAGACAAACAAGACCAAAAACTAAAGCTACAAGACCTGCACAAAACCACATAGTTACAACAGTACAAACAATAGCATAATTAATAAAAAAACAGACCATGGGCACAGTAAAAATAGTACAAAGATGTTAAAGGTCTATAAGTTCAAAAGAAATCACCACACAGTTTCCACAAGTCCCCAGGGTCCCGACAGACTCGCCATCCCACGAAGGGAATACCCCCGCTATGGGCTTCCATGGCGCCGCCGGACTCAGCCTCGCAGACGCAGCACACAATGAAAGCTCCATCGAACCCAGCCTCGCAGACGCAGCACACAGCGAATGATAACAGAATGAAGATAAGTTGATGGGGAAGATCCTGAGAGTCAGGTTTTATGAACATTTGGAGAGGTATAATATGACTAGGAGTAGTCAGCATGACTTTGTGAAAGGCAAGTTGTGCCTCACGAGCCTGAGTGAATTTTTTGAGGATGTGACTAAACACATTGATGAAGATAGAGCAGTAGACGCAGTATAAATGGATTTCAGCAAGGCATTTGACAAGGTACCCCATGCATGGCTTATTCAGAAATTAAGGAGGCATAGGATCCAAGGAGACATTGCATTGTGGATCCAGAACTGGCTTGCCCACAGAAGGCAAAGAGTGGTTATAGAGGGGTCATAGTCTGCATGGAGGTCGGTCGCCAGTGGTGTGCCTCAGGGATCTGTTCTGGGATCTTATGCTTCGTGATTTTTATA
The DNA here is from genome assembly GCF_048418815.1 of Hemitrygon akajei. Classification (NCBI taxonomy): domain Eukaryota; kingdom Metazoa; phylum Chordata; class Chondrichthyes; order Myliobatiformes; family Dasyatidae; genus Hemitrygon; species Hemitrygon akajei. Next base: position 49,708,955 of record NC_133127.1, on the reverse strand, counting down.
AATAACCTGGATGAAGAAGTGGAGGGGTGGGTTAGTAAATTTACTGATGACACAAAGGTTAGGGGTGTTGTGGATAGTGTGGAGGGCTGTCAGAGGTTACAGCAGGACATTGATAGGATGCAACACTGGACTGAAAAGTGGCAGATGGAGTTCAACCCAGATAAGTGTGAATTGGTTCATTTTGGTAGGTCAAATATGATGACAGAATATAGTATTAATGGTAAGACTCTTGGCAATGTAGAGGATCAGAGGGGTCTTGGGGTCCAAGTCCATAGGACACTCAAGGCTGCTGCACAGGTTAACGCTGTGGTTAAAAAAGCATACAATGTATTGACCTTCATCAATCATTGGATTGAGTTTAAGAGCCGAAAGGTAATGTTCCAGCTGTATAAGACCCTGGTCAGACTCCACTTGGAGTACTGTGCTCAGTTCTGGTCACCTCACTACAGGAAGAACATGGAAACTATAGAAAAGGTGCAGAGGAAATCTACAGGGATGTTGCCTGGATTGGGCAGCATGCCCTATGAAAACAGGTTGGGTGAACTCGGCCTTTTTACCTTGGAGCAACGGTGGATGAGAGTTGACCTGATAGAGGTGTCTAAGGGGCATTGATTGTGTGGATAGTCAGAAGCTTTTTCTCAGGGCTGAAATGGTTAGCATGAGAGGGCACAGTTTTAAGGTGCTTGGAAGTTGGTACAGAGGAGATACCAGGGGTAAGTTTTTTATGCAGAGAGTGGTGAGTGCGTGGAATGGGCTGGTGGTGGAGGCAGATACAATAGGGTCTTTTAAGAGACTTCCTGGACAGGTATATGGAGCTCAGAAAAATAGAGGGCTATGGTAATATAATATGGTAAATAGGTAATTTCTCAAGTACAATGTTTGGTACAGCTTTGTGGACCAAAGGGCCTATATTGTGCTGTATGTTTTCTATGTTCCTAACAAGTTTAGGGAACCTTGGTTTTCACAAGATATTAAGAAAAAAAAAGGAGGTACATAGCAGGTATAGGCAGGTAGGAGTAAATGAGGGACTTATGGGGTATAAGAAATGCAAGAGACTATGCAAGAAGAAATCAGGAAGATTTAAAGAAGGCATGAGGTTGTCCTAGCAGACAAGGTGAAGGAGATACACAGATCTGTTAAGATCAAAAGGATTTCAAGGCACAACATTGATCCTGTGGAGGACTGGAAAAAAGCAAATGTTGTTCCACTGTTTTTAAAAAAGGCTCTAAAAATAAACCAATAAATTATAGTCCGGTAAGCCTGACCTCAGTGGTGGAAAGTTAGTGGAAGATATTCTAAGAGACTGGATTTATGAGTATTTGGATTGACAGGGACTGATTAGGAATAGTCAGCATGGCTTTGTGCATGGTAAGTCATTCCTAACCAATCATATGAAGTTTTTCAAGGATGTTACCAGGAAAGTTGATGAAGACAAAGCAGTGGATGCTGCCTACAAGGAATTTAGCAAGACATTTGACGAGGTCTTATAGGAGGTTGGTCAGGAAGGTTTAGTCCCTTGGCATTCAAGGTGAGGAAGTAGATTGGATATTGGATTAGACATTGGCTTTGTGGGAGAAGCTGGAGAGTGGTAGTAGATAGTTGCCCCTCTGACTAGAGGCCTGTGACTAGTGGAGTGCAGCAGGGATCGGTGCTGCGTCCTCCGTTTTTTATTATCTATATCAATGATCTAGATGATAATGTGATTAACTGGATCAGCCAGTTTTAGGATGGCACCAAGAATGGGGGTGTACTGGACAGCGAGGAAGACTATCAGAGTTTGCTGTGGGATCTGGACCAGCTGGAAAAATGGGCTAAAAAACTGGCAGATGGAATTTCATGCAGACTTTGTTGCACTTTGTTAGGACCAGCCAGGGTAGGTCTTCACCATGAACGGTAGGGCACTGAGGAGTGTGGTAGGACAACGGGATCTGGGAATATAGGTCTAGAACTCATTGAAAATTTACAAGCATGTTGCTAAGTTTTAAGGAAAAATTGAATAGGTTAGGACTTTATTCCTTGGAAATTGAGGGGAGACTCCATCAAGGCAGAAATAATTATGAAGGGTATATACAGGGTAAATGCAAGCAGGCTTTTTTTCACTGAGGTTGGGTGGGACTACAATTAAAGGTGAAAGGAAAAGAGTTTAAGGGGAAGATGAGGGGAAATTTCATCATGATGTGGAATGAGCTGCCAGTGCAAGTGATGCATGTGATCTTGATTTCAACAGTTAAGAGAAGTTTAGATAGATACCTGGGTGGGAGAGGTAAGTAGGCTTACGGTCCAGGTGCTGGTCACTGGGACTAGGCAGTTCAAATGGTTTGGCATGGACTAGTAGGGCCGAAGGTACTATTTCTCCTATGATTCTATATATCTGTAACCATAATCAGCCTTTTCACTATGTACAAAAAATTGTTGGAGCAGTATTTTTTAAATCTTTGTGCCATAAAAATGTCTAATGTTTCAGATCCTGAATACTTCCATAGATTGATGTTTTATAGTGTTCAGTGACTTTGCTACTTAAGATGCTTTGCATAATCAATACAAAATACAGTGCACTCATTTAGCCCTTTGCATTGGCAATCCATAGGCAAGTCACATTTCCTTCAATCAATATTAGCTAATTTTCAATTTAAGACAAACTGATATGTGTTAGCCTGATTAGTCTAAAATGAATTTTAAATACAGGGTAGTTAATTGGAATTAAGCAAAAAAGAACTGTAGAGGAAACAGACTTCACCTTTTTAATTATATTACCTTGCAAAATGTCAATTTCAGTGAAATAAATATTCTTCTAAGGCAGTAAGTTTGATGCCAACTGTCAATTATACAGAACATGCTTTTTATTTATTCCACAGTTCTCAAGAATGTTGCAACCTTTGCTTGTATGAGAAGTCCTACTGAGACCCATAGCCCTGACTGCTAATTGCATTGTTGAAATACAAAGTAATCCAGTTTTTACTTATGCCTAAGGAGCCCAGTGCATGGGCACCTCCCCCCCGCCTTGGTTCAATTTGTAGCCGTGCTGATTACTGCATAATATTACTACACTGCCTATTTCTGGCTTGTTGGTGAAAGAATACTGATGTCTCACTAACATTAACGAGCTTGGAAGAAGAATTCCCCTGGGGCGTGGTTCAATACTGCAACCATTTCCACATTTTATGCAGAGTCGTGTCTTTATTTCATTGAAATCGTGTTCCTCTTAAGAAGTCTGTATTCATGACTGGTTCACATTGAGATAAGTAATCATCTCTGGCCTTCGATGAATATTCAAGTGATATGCCTTTTGCTTTCGGTAATTGTCAATGCCAGGAGAGAAGTGAACTTGGAAAATATAACTTACAAGTTTATTGTATTAGCATGAAAATAGAGGCAGCAATTTACTTCCTATCAGACATATTCAATCATGGTTAGAAGTAAACGGCAAAACTTGATGGAGATAAACTTGAGGAATGCCTTTTCCCAAGTGATTTATCCAAATAAGCAATTTAAACAGAGCAATCACCTGTTTGGATCCTGCAAGAACAAGTCCAAAATAATGAAAAAAATAAAGATGGCTGTAAAACATTGTAACCTGACTTAACCCATTAATGTTTCATTAGCCTTGCCTTGTTCTTTACTCAGTTACCAAATGGAGTTCAGGTTTGAATTTAATGAAAATGAAAGCATTATTGGTTATACTGATTAATCAGCCATACATTTTGCTTGCAAATTTTCATTGCTTCTCGCCTTGCTGTACACTCCTAGAACAGTACTAGATTCCAGATGGTATCTTATCCAAGTCAAGCTACTACAACTTCTCTTCTATTACCTGTCTCTGCCTCCAGTTCAGATTGCTGAAACTCATGTTATTTTAATGTTCACCTGGATTGGCCTCCTGTCTTGCACCCTGGATAATATATGCCAACTCACACTGCTGCAAGGAATGAGATGAACCCAATTGCAGGACACTGGCACGGAGATTGAGTTAGGATGCAGACGAGGGTGTGAGAGTGGCTGGAGCTGAACGGCAAGCAGGAGGCAGGCAGAACTTAACTTGACACGGGGCGTTGCTGGCGCTGAATGGCAAACAGGAGTCAGGCAGCAAAAACTTATCTTGACACGGAGCGTAGAAAGGCAAGCGGTAGACAATACTTTTCTTGACACGGAGAGACGGAGTTACACAGGTAAACCTCAGTACGGAAGTCAAACTTAGAATACACAATCCTAAGCAGCTGGGAACTTTAATAACCACACTGGCAAAAACAACGATCTGGCAACGAGTGGAAGCAAAGCCAGGGTTTTTATGCTGCAGGTCTTGATGAGAGCCAGGTGTGTTGCCATCAAAGAGAATTAGGAGAAAATGGGGAACTGATGGTCGGGACTGTGACATACACAGGTTCCCAATTGCCCTTTCAGTTTCTAATGTACGTAGGCTTACAGTTATGTAATGCTGAAAATTCCCATTCTGCTTTCAAACCTCTCAATAACATTTCAGTCTCTCTGTGTCCTTCTCCAGCTCGGCTGTCCTTTGAGTGTTCTGTGCTCTTCCATTTGCAGTCTCTTCTACAAAGCTAATGAACCTAATGAAGATCTCAAGTTTTGAAGCTCCTTAAATTTCTTAAAAGGCTCCTGTGTCATTCTAATCCTAATTATTTAATCAAAACTATCCCAGTATCTGCAATATGACTTGGTCTCAAACTTTGGTTGATTGTACCCCTGAGCAAAAGTCAGGAGCAAACATCTGCAGGATCTTTATCTGGTCCTAAACCTTCTGCCTGTTGTAAACTTGTGCTTGCAGGAATGGTTCGAATGCAAAACAAGGTTTCAGTCAAAGATAATCAAAATCTGATAATGTGAAGTAGCTGACTCGGCTCATTGAGACAGAAATCCCTGCATATTATCTGGAGGTAAGGATTGTACAGCATCACAAAAACAATTAATTGTCCCTTTAAATTTGAATGTAACTGACTGACTATTGAGTCAATCAGGATGAAAAGACATGTATGGTGCATGTTTTATCATCAAGTGATTTATTGCATTGATTTTGGAATCATTTATCGAATTTTCAAAAATATTGCGCAGCAATCAGTTTATAAAATTTTAAAATATTAAAATGCCACAACTCACAAGGTAATAAATGTGAAGTGATATAAGACAGTGAAGAGGTGCCCATTGGAGCTGCAAAGATAATTTTTGGCCATAAAGGAAAATAAAAAATGATGAAAAAAAAATCTAATGAACTTGTGGTTTGTAAGTGCTATAAAACCACAATAAAGCATCAGAAAATGAACAAAACTTTCAACAGGAGTGGGTGACAGGAGAATCTTTTGATGGGTGTATGAGAGAGAGTAGGTTGCAAGGAGATAAGTGGGGGATGGGACTAATGGGTGTGCAGACAGCTGGCAAAAATTCAATAAGCAGTATGAACCTCTTTCTGTTACACATCATACAATGTGAGATCTGCTTCTAGATTGAGGCATCTTCAGAATGTCCCCAGCAGTACCAAGGAATCACAGATCTTACAATGTCAGGAGATATCTAGCAGTAGCAATAAACAAATAGTAATTGAAATGGTTGGGCTGTCTTATGAGGAAAGGGTTGACTGTGTATCAATTGGAGTTTGGAAATATTATAGAAGAGTGGATGGAAGCAGATTCTGAAGGGTCTTCACAGGGTGGATGTGAAAGAATATTCCTTTTGGGAGAATCTGGAACTAGGGTCATTAAGAGATTACCCATTTAAGACAGAGCTGAGATGGCATTTTTTTTTCTCTAGAAGGGTCATGAGTGTTCAGAACGGTCTTCTTCAAAGGGATGTGAAACCAGATAAGGTGAATAGAAGGCAGAGCTGGATAGATTCATAATAAACCGAGGGATGTAATATTATCCTGGTGTAGGCTGAAATTCAGAGCTCATATTTTGGTCAGAATAACCAAGATCTTATGGTCTGGTAGAGCAAGTTCTAAAGGCCAGCTGGTAGCCTTTTCCAAATTTCTTTTTTCAGGTTTATATGTTCATAACAGTCTGCACACACCACATTATGCAATAAAGAATCTGACAATAGTGTTGGCCAAATCTACACTAGGGTAACCAATTGTGTGTCTGTATGACCACTCAAAACACTGCTGGCAAAAGGCTCCTGTCAGAAAATTGAATAACAACCTCATCTACATAAAGGTAGTGTGAAGGCCATGGTGGTTTTAGTTAATATGAAATGTTGACATGGAATCTGTTGAAATTAAATTTAAAAAGCTAACAAATACTCAACAGGTCAGGCAGGATCTGTGGAGAGGGAAAGATGCAATGCTTCAGGGTGATTTTTTTTATCAGAGCTGGAAAACATAGATGTCTATTTTAAAGTGCAAAGAGGGGAGAGGTGGAGAGAACACAGGAATTGTCTATGATGGGTAGTGACCAAAAAAAAATACATATGTATGGCACCATGGTATTGACTGAAGGAGGTAAAAGTTTGTTAACTGCAACTTTGGAGGACATATGAACATAGGCAGGTCAGAGGAAAAACAGACACAATTAATCTGTAAACATGAGGAAATCTGCAGATGCTGGAAATTCAAACAACACACACAAAATGCTGGTGGAACAGAGCAGGCCAGGCAGCAACTATAAGGAGAAGCACTGTCAACGCTTTGGGCCGAGACCCTTCGTCAGGACTAACTGAAAGGAAAGATAGTAAGAGATTTGAAAGTAGTGGGGGGAGGGGGAAATGCGAAATGATAGGAGAAGACCGGAGGGGTTGGGATGAAGCTAAGAGCTGGAAAGGCGATTGGCAAAAGTGATACAATGAATCTGTACTGAATCTGTGAAATAGAGTGTAGCACTGTAGGAAACTGGTATCATCAGCAAAGTGTCATCACAGACAACACTTAGCAACCAATAACTGGCTATCTCTTGACTACTGAGCTCCAGACTTTATCACAGCTTTGGCCCAAACATGGAGTTAAATACTAGATGTGAGATGAGAGTGACATCATGTCAGAATTTGTCCAAGTGTGACATCAAGATGGCCTGGTAAACTGAAGACCATTCTAGTGTTTGGAATCTTATTTTGCATCAAAGAAGATAGTTATTGGTGGATGTTAATCACTCTAGTCTTAGGACATCACCATAGAAGTTCTCTAGGAGAACGTCCTAAACTCTACCAGCTTCAGCAGTTTCATCAATAACCTTCCTTACATCATAAGTTCCAAAGGGGAGTTATTCACATGATCGTACAATACCCTATTCCTTTGTCCCTCTTCAGTAAAAGAAGCAGTCCAACCTATTTACACGAAGACCTAAAACTCGTCAAGCATGGGCTGATAAGCAGCAAACAATAATTATGATGTAAAATACCAAGCAGTGATGACTTCCAACACGAGAGAGTCCATACACCTATCAGTGGCATTACCATCAATCATTCCTCCATCAACAGCATCCAAGGGGTCACCATGAACCGGAAATTCAATGGAATCAGCCACATAAATAGAATGGCTGCAAGAGCAGGTCAGAAGTCAAGGGTACTTCAACAAGCGACTCACCTGGCACCCCATTACCTCTCCACCATGTAGGGATTGGTCTTGATGTGAGCGGCTGCAACAACTATTAGGAAGTTTGACACTATTGTAGGGAAAGAATAACAAGGGTTAAACTGGTAAATACAGATGTGGATTGTGCTGATGTCATAACAAAGCACCGCAGACAAAGCCTGGAATGGAAAGCAGCAGCGACAACACTGAAGTTTCAGAAACATTACTAATTACGATGAAGTGTGCACCCATTGTTGCAATAGAAAATTGGATTTGCTGTGAGACCTGCAGAGAATCATTTTGTAACCAGGGCGGAGTCTGTTACTTAATTAAGTTGTTCTGTAGCCACTATTCCGTTATCAAAAAGTAGTTTTACTGGTAATCTCATCCATAGGGAATGTAAAAAGTGTACTAAATTTATGCTCAGGTAGGTCAACTTTGACTGGTTTCCTGGTATGCAGCAGATTTTATTTAACAGCCTGGTATTTCAAACATCACCTCCGTGTGTCCTTTCAGTTTGCTCCTACAGATAGTACCCATGATTGGCATTCCATTCCCCACCATTCCCTCCACCCCCATTACAAGTGGCTGAAATGCATATCATCTACAAAATTCAGTAAGGCTACTTACCTCGGCTACTCTGACAGCAGCTTCAAAACCCAAAACCTATGTGGCCCAAATTGGACAAGGGCATCAGGAGTGTCGAGCACCATCAGATGCAGGTTCTCTTTTTGTTGCACACTATTCTGATATAAGAGTGCATTACCAAATCATTGCAATTCATTTATATTAAGTCTTGCACTACCTACCAACAACAAAGTACATTTACCAGATGGACTGCAGTAGTTCAAGAAGGCCATTACTCACCACCCCTTCTGGGGTAGGGGCAATGAGGGAAGGTCAATAAATTCTGTGAGAAGAGGCATAGATTTTGAGAAATTAACTTAAAATTATCTGAAATAAAGGAAAATACTGCAAAGGTTCACAGGCAACATCTGTGGAAAGACAAAAACTAAATTACATCAAGTTGGTCAGGGATGTAGCTTCTTGCAAACTGAAACATAAACAGAAAACTGGCCAGTTCTGATACAAGCTACAAATGCTGGTTCTCAGAAATTGTTGGATCTGATGTTAAATGCAAAGGCTGAAGCAAGATTGAGATGGAAGATGAAGTGCTCTTTTGCAAACTTAATTTAAGCTTCCTTGGATCTGTGTTGGAGGCCAAAGACAGAAAGGTCCGAGTGGGTGGAGAATTAAACTGACAAGAAATGAGACGCTTGGGATCACCATTGTGGAATAAAAGGAGATGTTTTGTAAGGTGGCTGCTGAATCAGAATCAGGTTTAGTATCAGCATATATCATGAAATTTTTTAACTTTGTGGCAGCAGTACAGTGCAATACATGATAATATAGAGAAAAAAACAATTGCAGTATGTGTACATATGTTAAGGAGTTAAATAAGTAGTGCAAAAAATAGGAAATAAAAACGTAGTGAGGTAGTGTTCATGGGTTCAATGTCCATTCAGAAATCGGATGGCAGAGGACAAGCAGCTGTTTCTGAATCGTTGAGTGTATGCCTTCAGGGAATTTACAATGCGATAAATTGGGAAAAGAATAAGTGAATTCTTGTTTTACTTGGATTCCTGGATTGTGGGAAGGGAAGAGGTTAAAAAGTAATGCATCTGGCCATCAACACTATCTGATGAGCTGAGAATTTCCAGCAATTTTTTTTTGTTTTTTTTATATTTCAGATTTGCAGCACCTGCTGTTTTTGGCACTTTGATTTCAGATGGACTAATTGAAATAGATTCTGTTATTCCAAGGGATAAAATAACAATAAAGAAATGATCAGAGACAAGAAATTGAGAGAGCCTGAGGCAATTAGATGATTGTCTTCCACATAAAACTGGTCGATACAAATTTTGAATCACTGAATTCTTTTCTAACTTGTTTCCAATTAGACTTAAGTGAAACAGCTCATTCCAGAATTATTTGCCTTATCAGCACTGAGCTGGAAATTTCTTCAAGCCCTGATAACACAGATGAGGAAGAATTGTTGTTCAGAAAGGCAAGGAGAATTTTTACAAATTAACCTTTGATTGATCATGAACTAAACGTGTGTTTTTTCTTGCAATATGACAATATTCTGCATCAGAATAGGGTTTCAATAATTCAGTATTAATACAGTTTAGGACCCACACTGTCTAATTGGGCAGACTTGAATGTATAGTATAGGGAGGGAGAATTATTTTATCATTGCTTATTATTCTGCTTCAGACTAGAAATTGAAATATTTGTCTTCAATCTTGTTGGATCACGTCAATTATCTCGTAAGTCTCTGTCTTTTGCCTGTTTTTCATTATGTGCTACCTTCATTTGAAAACAAATTTTGACATGCTCTACAGCTCCCCTGCATTGCAAGCAACTGTTGAGACATTGTTAATTTTGCAGGTTATAAGAAGGGCAAGAGCTAACAATACAGTAGCCGTATTGTGCCACTTTTAACACTTGAGAGTACCCCCAGTGAGATATGAATTCAAAGCGCAGTTGGCTTTGGCTTTTTGTTTCAACTTGTGTGTATTTCCATTTAAAGAGTTCCTATTTAGGCAACTGTAAAGCATGGTAATGTGGTGATTGTACATGAAGTACCTTTGAGTGAATAATACTCTATCTTCTGGCAAATGAATTCCAGCCATTTGATTGGTATTGGGTTAGCATATTACTACTTTTAATTTTCTGAAAATAGATTACACAAGGAGAATGAGGGATGACCTCATTAGAATATTTAATATTAGAAGGGGTACATATATGGTGGGTGGGGGTTGCAGTCTTTTCCGCCAGAGAGGGGAAAGGTTTAAAGGGGACTTGAGGGGCAGAGGATGTCTTTGAGGCAGGCAGAATTGTACCATTTTGCATATCACTTGGATGGATACATGGAGGAGTGGGGCATATAGGCCAAATGCAGGAAATTGGGACTAGCTGAGTGGGCACTGTGGTCAGCATGGACTGGTGGGCCAAAGGGCCTGTTTCTGTGCTGTATTGCTCTTTGACTCTAACCTGCCAGGTGGGATATTAAGACCACTAGATCACCGAGCCATCAATTGTGCTGCCTGATATTATACATTGAAACAGTTTATCACACTAATTTCCCATAAAAGTAACTTGCATTTTCTATGGCACATTTCAGAATCTCCTGCGTTCCAAAATGCTTGGCAAGCAATAGTGTACTATAGAAGTGCAATTGGTGTTGTAATTTGGGAAAAATAGCATATACTTTAGATAAGCTGAAGTCGCACAAACAGGAAGGTGTTGATGATGATGCAATCATAATTTTTCATATTTTCCAGTACTAGATAAATATTGAATAAAGTACTGCAGAGAATACTCCTTCAAATGATCTTCAGATGCAACATTAGACCCAGCCTAGATTGTATGCTCTAGCCTCTGGAATACAAGCTTCTGACCAACTTGTAAGTCATACTAGTATCTCCAATTCCATCTGCTCTGATCTTGTTCATTAATCTCGTGTGGGATCTTACAGAAAGCCTTTCGGAAATCAAAATTCACAACTACATCCTTTGGTTTGCTATCACTTACTCTGCCAGCTTCCTCTTGAAAGCAGGTTATTCAAACGTGATATCCTTTATTTAAATCTATGCTGACTTTGCACAAACATGTAATTCTTAAAGAGCCTTGCTAATACTTGTTTTATGATAGATTCCTGCATTCTGAAATTTTCTCTGCAACCAAAATACAACCAGTAAGCTCTTAGTTCTGCTCCTCAGGTCCCTTTTAAAGCTTTCCCCCTCACACTAAACCTATGGTACATAGCTTTGGACTCCCCTCTTCTAAGAAAAAGACTGTTACCCTTTCATTGATGTCTGTGAAGAGAAAGGATTTCATGTTGTTTACTGTATATATTCTCTGATATTAAATGGAACCATCAAACCATTGAACCCTTCCTTTTTGCCACCAAATATATAAAATCTAACATAGTTGTTTCTCTGGTCTGTTTCTGATCTCTTATCTCTTTCTCCAATATATTTCAAAATTCATCCTCTAAATTGTTAGTACTAAGGTCAATGCATAGACATGTGACTATTGTTTAACTTCCTTTATGTTCAGTGACCCTATTATTACTACTTTCTGGAGGCCTCTGCTTAAATGCTACTTCTTTTTTCTGACCGTAAGTGCTTCTTAGCTCCACCCCAACCGATTCTAATTCTGTATCATCATTTGCCTAACCAAGGTTCTTTCCTGCTACTTTCAGGAAGTTCTCCCTTATTAACAGTGCTATAGCATCTTTTTTTAATTTTGTTGATCCTACCTAACTGATTATCTCGTTGATTATTTATTTCCAATGATTATATCCTTGATTATTTATTTCCAATGTTTGATTATCATCAGCCCCTTTTCAATAGTGGTGCTTTATGGCTATTTGTGCAGATGCAGCTTGCATTTAAATGTAAATCCTTTAAATTTTGTCTTTGAATTTTGGTTTTTGTACTGACTATTTGCTGCTTGCCTTTGTTTCGGCTGCCTGTATTTTGCTTCCTGCATTTCTAACTTCCACTTCAAGTTCTGTATTTAAATTTCCTCCCATCCCGGCTAAACTACGTTTTACATTCTTTCAAAGCACAGATAAATCCCACTGAATGGATGCATGTTGGTCTTGGTCCTGTTAAGGTGTAACTGCTTTGATTTGGATCAGTCTCGCCTGCTCCAGAAATGGCCCCAAAGTCACAGACATCGCAAGCTGACGAAGGGTCTCCGCCCGAAACATCGACAGTGCTTCTTCCTATAGATGCTGCCTGACCTGCTGCATTCCACCAGCATTTTGTGTGTGTTGCTTGAATTTCCAGCATCTGCAGATTTCCCCGTGTTTGCGACATCGCAAGCTCTTCCTTCTGCACCTATTCTATTCTCCTCATTGTGTAATTATCCTGAAATTACTGCCTTTGATGTTTTGCTTGTTTAGCTTTTTCTTAGGTCCCTAAATTCTGTCTTCATGAACTCAAATTCAGATTCTGATCAGCTTATTGTCATATACACCAGGGTGCAATAAAATTTCTTGCTTTTGTGAAGCTCACAGTATAAGCACTGTAATAACAAATACAACAATAAATACAGCTGCAAGTGCAAAACAAGAGAATGGTGCAATTATATTGGAGTGCAGACTGAGGTAGGGCAAAAGGAAATGCTAAAATGGCGATAGGGGAAGAGATAGAATTGAAGGTGGCAGCATCACTGGGAGTGGGATCAGAGAGGGCTAATTCTTTGAGAAGTCGGGCAGCCGTGTAGGAAAAGCTATTCATGACTTTCAGTCTGTTGTATCTTCTCCTAGAAGTTAGAAGAGAGAAAAAGGAACAACCAAGTTGGCAGGCATCTTTGACAAATCAGTTAGCCATCCTGAAGCAACCTCATCAGTGCCCGCCTTTGTTGTTGCTTCCTTTGACTTCTCAAGGGTGTAGTGACATAGCAGTTAGCCCAAAGCTTTACAGCACCAGCAATCACTGATTGGGAATCAATTCCCACCGCTGTCTGAAATGCGTTTGTACATTCGCCCCATGACCGCGTGTGTTACCTCGTTCCAAAGGCATATGGTATATGGCTAGGATGAGTAAGTTGTGGTCATGTTATGTTGGCGCTGGAGCAAGGTGACTCCTGAAGGGTGCCCTCAGCATTCCTTGGTCTCTGTAAGTCAGTGTCACAAGATGCATTTCCCTGTGTGCTCTGACGTACACGTGACAAGTAAAGCTAATCTTTAATCGTTATCATTTCTCTCCTTTACGATGCTGTGCAGTTGTTGACCCCAGTACTAGGCAGGAAATATACCGCCTGGGAGTCACAGCTATAGCCTATAAATTTTGAATTCCCACTTACAATTGCTACCTCAGCGTTCTTCCACCCCTCCTGTGAGGCTAAGCCATTCACAATGCCATACTTGCAGCTCTAGTGGACCATTGCCCTCATAAAATGCAAAAATCTGTTCGTAAGAAAGGTGGACTCCGGGAACTGCAGGACTAACTTACTGATCCCCCTGCTATACCTGGCAGTCACCTATTATCCCTGAGTGTGCACTTTAGCTGGGGTGTGACAATGTTATAAAGCTCCCCTCCTCATGGATTTATTTAATCCCACATGTAATAAAATGGAAAATGGAGAATATTTTTATTATTTACCCACTTACTTAGAGATGCCTTTAAATCATTTGTTTGCTTAGGTTGGAGCAGATTGGCAGCACAAGTGGGAAAATGTTGCACCATCTGACGTGGCAGAGCAGCAAAGTCTGCTAAATCATTCGGTGAGATGTGACTTCATGACACTCACACTGGAGCAAAGCTCTTAATGCCGGTGAATCACAACAATTATGTGAAAAGAAAGTGGGAGCAGTGGAAATCCCCAGGGCTCCATTGAAGTCCTACCTCATTACCACCTTTAATTCTAGATTTACCAGTTATGAGTGGGTGGAGAGTTAGACAACCTGTTTACTGAGCAAGAAGAAAAAAAATACATGCTTCTGCTTTTGTCTTACTAAAGCTGGGCTTTTTATATAAAATAATACCTAATAGAAATTCAGTTTGCTTACTAATAAGCTGATGTCATGATGCACTGTTTTATTTTAATATATCTAAAATAAGGGTGCAGCCTTGTGCAGCCCTTGCTTCATAACCTCAGAGAGCCAGGTTTGATCTCGCCTCCAATGCTCCCTGTGTGAGTTTGCATGTTCTCCCTCTGACTATGTGAGTTTTTGATTGGTATCCCAGTTTCTTCCCATGTCCTAAAGCCCTGCCAATTGATAGATACACCATTGACACTAAATTGCCTCAAGTGTTTCTAGATAACTATAAGAATCAGGAAGGAGGTGAGGGAAAAAACAGAAGAGTAGAATGGGATTAGTATAGGGTTAATGTCTTTGGATACTTAGTTCGCGTAGAGTTGATGGGCCAGAGGGCCTGTTTTACACTGTTTTTGAGTCTGGAATTCTCTGACTCTGCTTGAGGTACACTTGATTCAACCTGCAACAAATAAACTTTCTCAGTGGAATAATGAACAATGTTTCAGCTTTATCCCCAGGGTAATTTTTGATTGGCTAAAATCATTAATAACCATGCTTAGATGAAATGGACACTGAAATTTTCCAAAAGAAAGCCTGCCAGGTCATTAGCACAGGAAGTCAGAAACTTTGGTATGTTAGGGTTGAATGAATTCAGAAGTTCTATAACTTTTGGATTACTACCTTTGGAGGGCTGTCTTTGGATTGGAGAGGTTCGTGGGCCAAGATTGGAACCAACACTTCCTTATACACAGGAGAGGAAGACTGGTTTGTGCATTGACGTATAGTGCTCACTTTTCCAATATTCATTAATGAGAACTTTGAAACTTGTCTTCGCCAATGGATTGATACTCTGTCAATGTTAGTTAAACCTCTGCTCTGAACTTATAGCTGCGTTTGAGAATCTGAGGCATCCATCTTTGTCTGGCTGGCTACTTTCTTTAGCTTCCAACTGGGACTGATTGGTCTTCTATCCCCTCCGGACTCTGGGTCTTGTAGCCAGGCCTCCTGTCACCCGGAGCCATTGGATCATCTTGGCCTAAGGAGTTACACCTGTCGCCTACTAGGAGGCAGGTGTTTATAAGGGGCTCGGGGACTGAGCCGAGTTGGGGGGTTGTCCTGATCCGAAGCCGGTTTAACCCGCTCTGTACCTGGTTTGTCTGCTCTGAATCCGGTTCTGCCCGGGTTCTGACCTGCTCTGTATTGGTTCTGTCCCAGATTCGTCTTGTTTTCCTGCTTCTCTCGTGTGCGCTGGTCCCGCTGTTCCGCCGTATTTGCCTTGCCCGTGCTGTCGTGCTGTCTGCTTGCTTCTCCCTGTTTACCAGTGTATCCAGGTTGTCCTGCTGCTCACCCTAGACCCAGCTCCCTTCTGTTCCCTTGCCTCTGTCGGGTAAGCCAGGCTGTCGCCGTTACCCCTTGGGTGGTTCTGTCCCTTCCTGTCCCTTGCCTCCATCGGGTAAGCCAGGCCGTCTGCTGTTGCCCGGCGGGGGGACTCGGTCCCCTTCCTACCCTTCACCTCAGATGGATTGTGCCCCGCACCTGCCCAGGTGTCCGCGCCTTGCCCAGGCCTCTGTGTTTCCGCCTGAGAGGCGACCCTGCCCGGGATCCATGCAGCCCACCCTGAGGACTCCGACCTTTTCCACCCCTTGCTCCCTACGGGTTGTGCCTGCACCTACCCAGGTGTTCTGCGCTTTGCCCAGGCCTCTGTGTTCTTGCCTGGGAGGCAGCCCTGCCCAGGAGTTATGCGCTCGCCCCAGGGGGCTCTTCTGCCTGCCTGCACTCTGGGATCCTCCTGCCCTGCATTACCCCTTGCATGGCATGCCATCCCCATCCTGTCCTACCCCTAGTACTTCAGTGCCTGCATCCTGCATTTGGGTCCATTCCATGTCCGCTCCTGACAACTGCACTACACATCACCCTTCCAAGCCCAAATCACCCATCTGGCTTAAAATCTCCAGAATCAACCTGAATTCCAGTTATGTGCCCTGGATTCCTTTCACCTTTCTAAACTCAACTCCCTGTCGTCAAGGTATTCCCAATGATCTTTCCAAAACCTCACACCAGTCATCTGCCTACCCATTCCCACTGGCCATATCACAGGGCCCCTTTCGATAGCATACTCAATACATCCCTGCCCTGCACAGTTCTCTCCTCAGCTAGCCTCCCCCATCATCTGCCCAGAAAGAGCCTACATCACTGTGTGCAATGCCAAGCAGCTTAGGGGTGCAATAAGACCATAAAACATAGAAGCCGAATTATGCCATTCAGCCTTTGGAGTCTGATCCACAGTTCAATCGTGCCTGATTTATATTCCCCCTAACTAACTCATGCTCTCATGGCTTTTTCCTGCAACTTTTGTTGTCCTTACTAATCACGAACCTATCAACCCCTGCTTTAAATATGCTCATTGACTTAGCCGCCACAGCCATTGTGACATTGAATTCCACAGATTTGCTATCCTCTGGCTGAAGAAATTCCTCTTTATCTTTCTAAAGGAACATCTTTGATTCTGAGACTGTGCCTTCTGGTCTGAAACTCCACCACATCCTCTCAATGTCCACTCTATCTAATATTCAGTGGGTTTCAATGAGGTCCCCCCTTATTCTTCTAAGCTCTCAGAGTACAGGTCCAGAGCCATCAAACACTCCTTGTACACTAACTCTTTCATTGCCGGGCTCATTCTTATTAACCTCCTATGGACCCTTGCCAAGAAGACTAGAGGACTTTTAGAGGGCAAGACCATACATTGCTGCAGACCCAGTAAGACTTATGGACCATTGTTTGAGAGTTCCGTATCTAAGCAAGGGTGAGTTAACTGAGTTGTTTAAAATGATTCGGTGGGGGTTCTAACTATGGAGGACTTACCCATAACCACTTTCAGCCAGGCTCTCATAATGTTAGTCTTGCAGGTCTATGAAACTCCTAAAAACAGGGTCATTCTCTTGGTGAAAATCTCATTCACCAGCACTCACCCTTTGACTGTGGGAACTTTCTCCATTCCTCACACACACTCTCTCCACCATGGAATCCAAGCTATGTGTTGTGATTGTCTGACTGTCTTAGGAGAGCACTGCTGATGTCCGACCCCCTTCTCTGGCTGCTGCACGGCCAAATGTCATCTAACTATGTGAAGTCACTTTGGGATCAAGCCAAAGTGAGATTGTTTTTAGCCAATCTCATAATGAACAGACTTTGGTGCCAAGTGTAGGCAGAAAATATGTGCAATCCAACTTTCCATGATTTAATAATTGTATACTGCAAGTTAGAGATGAAAATTTTCAAGGTGAATGGAAAGATAGATAGGGATGAAATGCATGTTTCTCTCCCCAGTGGTGCTATTAGATGGCTAGGACTTCCAATATAACTTCTTATTAGTCCTGCTTCCTGTAAGATGGCAGCATACTCGGACGCCGCAGCTTCTACGGGCCAACCAAAGGTGTTATTGTCTTCATTAACTGTATTTGCTATGATCACAAGACCCTGGTGGACATTACATGTACGATATGTGTCTTGTGCTGTGAATGACTGTTGTATAGGGTTTTGCACCTTGGCCCGAGTGACACTGTTTTGTATTGGCTGTATTCATGGATGGAAAAATGACGATTGAATGAACCTGTCTTTCAGCAGCCCATCTTCCCTTTACTACACTCTTTTCTTTAATATATTTAGCTGCTATTGTTCAAATTCCCTACAGGGTGTCCTTGTATTCCTTTATTGCCTCTCCCATCACTTTCTTTCTGCTGCCTCCTGCTTTTCCTGGCTTATTCATTCTGACAGTTTATTTTGCATTCATGTTTAAGTTTGACTCCAGTCCGTCAAAGGCACAGAACAACAATACTGAAGAATATTGGGAGAGTTGATAGGAATGTGTTCTGCTACGGGTTGGGGGGGGGGGGGGTGGCAGAGGTTATACAATGTATTCAAAGAGTTGTTTTGGAGCTAGAAGTACAACATAATTTGGAATTTTGGAGAGAAGGGAAGGAGTCTTGGAAGACTCGTAAAATAAAGAGCCTCAAATAATTCCTCAAATAGTAACTTCACTGTGCCTTTAAATGCAAGAAGAAGCTATCCCAAAGATGGCATAAAGTTGAGTAGTGCTCCATCATGTGGATGAACTGTTACTGCAGTACTTAATGCAGTTCTATTTATCGCAGTTCTGTGTTGTACACTAAAGTTACTACTAGGTCCTTCATGGTAGGCTGATCCAGAAGTTTTTTTTTGACAAAATCCCTCATGGTAAACTGATCCAGAGATTGTAGATGCTTAGAATCCACAATGATTTAGTTTTCAGAATTGGCTTGTTCATAGAAGTGGTAGAAGGGTATTATTTTAACTGGAGGTCTGTGACCAAGTTGTTCTGCAGGGATCAGCACTGGGGCCTCTGATAACTTGGATGAAAGTACAGATCAAAAGGTTAAAAAGATTGTAGACAACACAAGATTGGTAGAGTTGAAGGTTATCAAAGAATGCAATCTGATATAGATCAGTTACAGGTGGAGAAATGGCAGATGGAGTTAAATCTGGATTGAACTTGGGGCAGGTCAAATGTAGAAAAAAGCATACAGTTAATGGCAGGACACCTAACAACATTGAAGTACAGAGTGTTTAGGGGGTATGGATAATAGAAGACAGTCAGGATCTTTTATCCAAGGTAGAAAAGTCAAATATTAGTGGACATGCATTTAAGGGGAAAGGGGAAATGTTTGAAGGGCAGGGAAAGTTTTTCGTTAAAGAGGATGGTGGGTGCCTGGAACAGGCTGCCAAGTGTAGTACTGTAATTTAAGAGGGAATAAAGGGATATGGATCACGTGTAGGCAGAAGACATTTAGTTTAATTTGGCGACGTGTTGAGCATAGGTATCGCGGGTTGAAGAGCCAGGTCCTGTGCTCTATGTTCTGTCTTCTAGTTTATGTGTCTGGCTTCTATGCATGTATTGATTGAGGGAATGAGAAAGGCATAACATTTTTCATGAAGTTGGTGTCTGGAAATAGGACCACATGTTTCAGCTGCGTCATTCAATTTTGTCAGTGTGCCTAACGCACTAAAGTATAGAGGAAACTAGATATGATGCACAGCTAGATACCATTTTTTGAGAATTTGTTTTGTTGACATTTAGCCATAGACACTAGATTCAGATTCAGATTCAGATTAGTTTATTGTCATATACACTGGGGTGCAATGAAATAACTTGCTTGCTTGAAGTTGTAGTACAAAACAAAATGTTAAAGGTGGCAGTAATGGAAGTTGAACTAAGAGTTTGAGAATGTGGCAACACCACTGGAAAGAGGATGTGAAAGAAGTAATTGATTCAGAAATCTGATGACAGTAGGGTAGAGGCTGGTCTGAAGTCTTGATTATTCAGGCTTTCAAGATCCTGTATCTGCTCCTGCAGAGAAAAGGATTTGGCCAAGAATCCATGAGGATACTGTTAGCCTTCCTGAAGCAATGCACTGTGAGGATGGACCTTGGAAGGAAGTGGCCAGTCCGTTACTGGCAGAGCTACGTTTACCATTCTCTGCAATAGGTATTAATCCAGAAGCATGTAAAGCCTGCTTCAATATTACATGAAGGATATCTGCCTGAGTAGTCCTTGATGCTGGGTATGTACTTATTTACAATATAACAATATTTAGAGATGCCCTTTGGTTTTCCACTCCAGGACATTGATCCTCTGAATATCTCTTGTGTGCTCCTGCATGCTGTGTAAGAGTGTGAGGCTGCTTCATTAAAGCACATATCTTCCAGTAAGATGGCAACGTGTTTGACTGCAGCAGCTTCTACAGGGTCAAGCAAAGGTGTTAGTGTCCTTTTTAAATATATTTTTTATGTTCATAAGACCCTGCTGAACATGAAGGACTTCAAGTACACCAACAGCATGTTGTTGGTTGGAGAAACTGAAATGCTGGACCTGACACAGATGGTGCTGCCGCCTGTGTCAGTGAGGTGTTGGAGGAGTCGGTGTGTGAAGGACGAATGCAGTCTAGCAGCGAATGATCATCTTAAGCAAGAGAAAATCCAAACAACACACACAAATCACTGGAGGAACTCAGCAGACCAGCAGCATTTATGGAAAAGAGTACAGTTGACATTTCAGGCTGAGATGCTTCATCACGACTGGAGAACATCTATTTTTCTCCGGTCCTGACGATGGGCTCGGCCCAAAATGTCGACTACTCTTTTCCATAGATGCTGCCCTGCCTGCTGAGTTCCTCCAACATTTTGTGTGTTTTGTTTGAGTGATCATCTCAGTTGATTTTCTTGTGACTGCAACACTCTGTTGGTCATTGCTAATGTGGAATACTGCAAGTTCAATGCACTGATTAATTGGTGGACAACAAGGGCAGATGGCAGGGGAGCTGTGTGGCCTCAGACGTAGCGAGGACTAGACCTGAAGCCGTGTTGTCACCTGTTTATAGTCGCCCAGGAGAGAGGCATTAGCGTAGGTATGCTCCAGAGGAGGCATCCAAGCTGGGGTCGATGCAGAGGACAAGCTGTTTTGTGATCAACTGCAGATTTCTACAACGTTCATGGACTCGAGATCTTGAACTATATTCTCTGTGTGACTGTATTTTACTGATAGCTTATATGGCAATATATGCCTTGTACTCTATGCTGTGCTTTGCACACTGGTCCCGGAGTAACACTGTCTCATTTGGCCATATTCGTAGGTATTTATGTTTGGGTGAATGACAATTAAACTTGAGCTTGGTCTGGCCCTATGTACTACTGATCTTTACAGTACATTCAAGCAGGCACCAGTTATTTCTGCATCCTGATATTTAGAATGTCTTATAGCTGTTACAATTATTTTGTCACTCTTGTATTGTGGTCATTAAAAGCATTAATTTCTTTGTTGTAATCTTCCATAAGCAACAAGAGATAAATGACTGGTTGATCTATTTGAGTGATAATGGTTGACAGGTGACTAAAGGCCTCGCTACCAGTGGCCAGGTGTTTGAGCAGGCAGACTAGATCTTAGATTACTATTTCCTCTGACGTGCTTAATGTGAGCTTGGATTATGTCCTCAGGTTGCTGGAGTGGGATTTATTTACCACCTTCCCACTCAGAGCAGAAGGTGCAATTGCCATGACAAGACCGTTAGAGATGATATTTAAGCTACAGCCAGCAGATGCTAAAGAAATGCATTTCCGATGAGTGGAAATGCCATTCAAAAGACTTTTATTAGTTATAATTAGGTGAATGTTGGCTCTCACTCACTTTACTCCAAAGTAAAGCTACAAGAATTTATTCAAACTATGATTACATTCCATTGAATTTAAAGGTACACTGAGAGGAGCAGTGAAAAAAAATACATCTTCTAGCTGGGGCACGGATTAAAGTTTAAGACTAGGTCTTTAACATGTAAATGTGGTAGAATATCAAAAAAAACTGCAGACACTTGAAGCCTAAGATTAAATAAAAGAAACTGCTGGAAACTTAGGAGTTCAGATAGCATCTGTGGAAAGAGAAACAGAGTTTGTACAGCATTTCTTTTCTTCATCTTCTGTCTCTGAAATTCGCTGTTTTCCCCTCTCCATTAGCCTGAGCTTATCTGCCAGGCATTTCCTGCACCTCTGTATTTCACAGCTTTTACATAATGTTTCCTCTCTGTTATTTCTCCTTAACTGTTGACCAGATAAGTTTACCAACAGCTTATCCCAATGGTTATCATGGTCTCATCTTATCAGAGAAAACCGCTCTGTCTTGTCTAGCCATCCCCTACCCTCCCTCCAACATTCTCTCTCGTTTTGAGTCTAGAAGAAGTACTTTCCCTCAGATTAACCCTGCTTCACCTTTCAAAATCCTGACTGAGTTGTTGAATGCTTCCAGCATTTTCTGTTTTTATTTCCATTGGCCTAAGTTTGGAGTTCTCTTCTGAAACGGCACTTATTGATAAATCCATTGTTAATGTGAAGTCTTAAATGGATTGATCTCTGTTAGCCAATTAAAGACAAAGAAGTAAAGATGGAGTCAGGTTACGGATCAGCCATCGAGTGAAGTACAGCCCATCACCTCCCTCTGGTTCTAATCCTCTTTCTTTCTATTCCTTGGGCCACTGTCCTCTCCTATCAGATTCATTCTTCAGCTCTTTAACTCTTTCATTTTTCACCTCTCATCTCCTTGCATCCCCCCCCCCCCCTCACCATCTACCTTCCACTTCACCTGGTCTCACCTACCACCTACCAGTTTGTATTCTCCTCTCCCCCCACCTCCTCATGCTGGCTTCTTCCCCCTTCCTTTCTATTCTTGATGAAGAATCTTACATTAACTGTTTATCCTCTTCCCATAGATGCTGCCTGACCCACTGAGTTCCTCCAGCATTTTGGGTGCGTTACTCAAGATTTCTAGCAACTGCAGGATTTCTTGTATCTAATCCTGTTCCTTTTCTTTTTTTTATCTGAGAACAGACAGAGGGAGTAGGAATGAAAGATGCCAATGCTTCTGGCAGAAGCTTCTGTATTGCATAATTAAAATTACTTTTACCAGATGAACACAGGTGTGGAACGCTGGAGAACTGCAAAGCACTATCATCTGACTGTTTAGCAATTACATTATAAACTGCAGAAATAAATAATTTAATTTTGCTTGGCATTCTTATGAATAAAACATAACAGGCATGACATTTGTAAGCTGAATTAAATCATTTTCAAATTAACTTATTTTGTCAGATGACGCTGATAATAACATCACTCTTTTAGAGTACCTAACAGGGTGGAAATATAATTA
Organism: Hemitrygon akajei; assembly: GCF_048418815.1. Classification (NCBI taxonomy): domain Eukaryota; kingdom Metazoa; phylum Chordata; class Chondrichthyes; order Myliobatiformes; family Dasyatidae; genus Hemitrygon; species Hemitrygon akajei. Next base: position 49,686,164 of record NC_133127.1, on the reverse strand, counting down.
AAAAGAAAACTGCAGGTGCTGAAAATCTGAAACTAAAACAGAAAAGGCAGGAAACACTCAGCAAATCATACAGCATCTGTAGAAAAAGAAATAGAGCCAACATTTCCTTTGTCAGGATCCGATGTAATTACAGAGTTACCAATTGATCATAGCTTACCAACTCTACACTGCTCTGGTAATGGTCACTGCGGTTATGTATATAACGGTTTCTGTACAAGCTACAGGGGCTCGCCAGGTTATGGAAGACTTGCGGAAATCTTTTTTTAAACAAAATCTATCAATTTTTTTTCTCAAGATAGGGTGCAATTACAGAAATGCAAACATCTTCAGGATTTATAGAAAAGAGGTAAAATTAATTTAAAAAGTAATGATTTGTCAAATAAAAAGCTTACATGTAACCTCCCCACACGAATCAAACAGATACGTTGTCTTTAAGGAAGGAACAGCCAGTGCACAAGGGGAGGCCAACCAAGATATTTGCTTTGAAAACTGACAAGGCTATCACTTATAATGACATAGTTAAAATACTTTAGCAACCAATGTAATATCAATTGATATTTTTAAGGCCACTGAACCTACTGGTTGAATCTGGGACATTTTGAATCTATACCATTGTAGCTGCGCAGTAAGACGATAAATAAATGTTCATGTTACCCTGATTAAAATTGTTTGTTTCCTTACAGAGTAATCAGCTTATGATTAGTTTTCAGGAACAGAACCCTCATATAACCCTGAGATTGCCTATCTTTGTACCTTTGGATAAATATCTGTTTCTAGTTTTACTCTTTTGGGATAGTCTAGTACAAAGAAGGGAACTTAAGAAAGGAACTGAAATTTATTTTTTCTGGAAAAGTACGACTGGCAGGACTTATAAATTTATTTTTAATAAAGTACTGTATGATGGATGAAAGGATCCTCCTTCTTTCCTTCCCTGCAGTACATTTGCACATGACAAAATGAGAAAAGAGCTAGTCAATTTTTAGTCAATTTACGGTTTTAAGGAACATGTAAATGCTAATTGAGAAATTGGTTTTAGGATGTAGTCACTTTATTAGAACCGATTCATCCGGTGGCCAAGGACAGAATAAAGATCTGGTGGATTTGGAAAACAGGTGGTGATGCATTATCTTTTGTAAGGAATATGCTTCATGATTCAAATAGCTGTCTCTTTACAGTTTCTGTTACTCTTCTCCATAGATGCAGCCTGCTGAGTTCCTTCAGCATTTTGTATGTGTTACTTTGTATCTAAAATAATTTTTCTTCAATTCTTTTACAGGACATGGAAATTGTTGGCAAGTCATGAATTATGATCTATCCTTATTTATTCCCGAGTGTTGGGGAACTGCTGTGTGTTAATTCAATCCACCCTGCCATATTTACTTACTTTTTCTTAATCAGGCCGTGGAACATAGAGATCAGCTTTGATCAAACTGAGCAGCAGGACAGGTTACAGGAGTTAAAGAGCTCAATCCTTTACCTAATGTGTGGCCTTTCTGCTTAACATTTTGATATTAAGTATGAAGGATTAATTGGATCTTTCATGATCCCTTGTTGCACTATTGTTTCTGTAATATTCTGCTTATTTAATACATATTTTCAGAAAGTAGTATCTTTTTTTCTTGAAGTCTGCACTTGATTGAATATTTCTGAATATTACCAAAGTCTAATGCCCTCATGAGTCAAGCCTCATGAAGACCAGTACTGGTCACTGGATTAATCCCAAGGCTAATCCATATTGATGGAGGATGACTAGCATTCTTACAGCTGATTAGTGTGAATGATCCAATTTTTAAGATTAGGCTGTCAGAATTAGGCCTTCTCTCAAAGTGATTGAGCAAACAGTTCCCAGCAGGGCAATTACATGGACTTCAAGGTCAGGTGAATTGACAGCAATGATCTGTGGTGAATTAGGGCACATGATAATTGGGGCAATTTGGAATTTAAAATCAGGGATGTTTGGATGTACTGGCTAAATGAGTTCTTACAGAAAACTCTGGGGAAGCAGCAAACAATCTGCTGGAGGAACTCAGCGGGTCAGGCAACATCTGTGAGAGGAAAGGAGTTATTGACGTTTCAGGTCAAAACCCTGCATCAAGACTTTCGGAAATAACATGTAGAATCTGAATGGTGCCTAAACTGAGGCATGAGTACAGCATAGTGCACACACTGCATGCAGCAAGTGGGCTTGTTGGCCTGATGTCAAACTGATCTTTATTTACCAGCATTGTGGGAATGTTCTTTGTGCATTCGTCATTTGGGGGATGAGTGGAAAGAATTGTTTAGAAGTAGTCAGGTAGAGCTTCACTGAACATGTAAACTGATTTCATTAATGTACAAGGAATGGTACAAGATGATCCATGTTAGAAGAGACTTCGAACATTTGGAAGGGCGAAGACTACAGGTGCATTGGAATTCTAGTAACTACAAATTACCTCATCTTGACTCAGGTATACCTCCTATATGACAACATTAAAGGACCTCACAAGCGAAAAAATCTGCAGATGCTGGAAATCCAAGCAACACACTCAAAATGCTGGAGGAACTCAGCAGGCCAGGCAGCATCTATGGAAAATATTAGGCCATGACCCTTTGGTAGGATCGGAGAACAAAAGCTGAGGAGTAGATTTAAAAGCTGGGGGGGTGCGGAGGGGAAAGGGAAACACCAGGTGATAGGTGAAACTTGGAGGGGGAGGGCTGAAGTAAAGAGCTGGGAAGTTGATTTGTGAAAGAGACAGAAGGCCGTGGAAAAAAGAAAAAAGGGGGGAAAGGAGAACCACAAGGAAATAAGGTGAGGGATGGAAAAGGAGATGGGAAATGGTGAAAGGGGGGTTTTTAGGGGCATTACCAGATGTTTGAATAATTGATGTTCATGCCATCAAGTTGGAGGCTACCCAAACAGAATACAAGGTGTTGTTCCTCCAACCTTAGTGTGGCCTCATCGCCACAGTGGAGGAGGCTGTGGATTGACATATCGGAATGGGAATGGGAAGTGGAATTAAAATGGGTGGCCACTAGGAGATCCCGCTTGTTCTGGTGGACGGAGCGTAGATGCTCGGCAAAGCAGTCTTCCAATCTATGTCGAATCTCACCAATATACAGGATGCCACACTGGGATCACCGGACACAGTAAATAACCCCAACAGACCCACAGGCGAAGTGTTGCCTCACCTGGAAGGAGTGTTTAGGACCCTGAATGGTAGTGAGGGAGGATATGTAGGGATAGGTGTAGCACTTTTTCCTGCTTGCAAGGATAAGTGACAGGAGGGAGATCAGCGGGGAAGGATGAATGGACAAGGGAGTCATGTAGGGAGCGATTCCAGCAGAAAGCGGGAGAAGGGAAGATGTGCTTGCTGGTGGGATCCCGTTGGTGGTTGAGGAGGTTTTGGAGAACTATTGCTGGATGCGGAGGCTGGTGGGGTGGTAGGTGGTAAGGGACCTCATCTGCTGCAAGGACTGCATTGGTTTAAGGATTCAGATCGCTGTTACCTTCTCATAGGCAATAAGGAAGGTGAAAGGGATTCTAGCCAATGAACTCTATATCCAAAGTTCAAGGTAAAATTTATTATCAGAGTACATACATATCACCCCACACAACCCTGAGTAGATTCTTTTCCTACGGGCATACTTAGCAAATCCATAGAACAGTAAACAGGATCAATGAACAACAAACTGTGCAAATACAAATATAAATAAATAGCAATAAATAATATGAAGTAACAAGATAACGAGTCCTTAAAATGAGACCATCGAGCCTAGTTATCCCATTTTGTTCAAAAGCCTGATGGTTGAGGGGTAGTAACTGTTCTTGAGCCTGCTGGTGTGAATCCTGAGACACTTGTACCTTCTACCTGAATGAATAGTGATAAAGAAAAGACACATTCAGTAACAAATCAATCTACGTCTAGAAGTTAGAGGCCTGATGTCTACAATTGCAAGTCTGGAAGCTTGGGGCGTGATGTCTGTGAGTCTGCAACTACAAATCCAGGCCCGAGACCGGAGGATGGAGGCCCAGTGTTTGTGAATCGGAGAGTTCGGAACACAAGACTCAGGTGGCAGCCTTGTCCTGGTGGAGTCCTAGCTGTATGTCTGAGTATGTGGGAGAGTGGGCAAGGGGGGTTGTTTTGCTGTTGTGTTTTTTTTTGTTTTGTTGCTGTTGTTGATATTGCTTATGTTGTTTTGCTGAGTATTAGTCTGTGCTGTGTTGGCACTGGAATGTATGGTGACATTTGCAGGCTGTCCCTAGGACATCCTTAGGTTGCGTTGTTTGTTAACACAAGCAACACACTTAAATGCATGTTTTGATGTACCTGTGATAAATAAATGAATCTGGATCTCAATCTGAAATGAATCTGAGGCTGTACCCTCAGATCCTAGACTCTGCTACTGATGGAAACATTCTCTCCATGTCCACTTTAACCAAACCTTTCTGTATCCAGTAGGCTTCAATGAGATCTCCTTCATCCTGAACTCCTTTGAGTAGGGACCCAGAGAAATCAAACACTTTAAGTATGTGACACACACAAAATGCTGGTGGAACGCAGCAGGCCAGGCAGCATCTATAGGGAGAAGCACTGTTGATGTTTCGGGCTGAGACCCTCTCGGCTTTAGGGGCATTACCAGAAGTTTGAAAAATCGAAGTTCATGTCATCAGGTTGGAGGCTACCCAAATGCCTCCAACCTGATGATGTTGGTGTTGTTCCTCCAACCTAAGTGTGGCCTCATCACCACAGTGGAGGAGGCCATGGAATGACTCCATGCTTTAATGCTCCATGCTCGGCTTTAAATATGTGTTAGATTAGAGTGTAAAATTGTATTTTTCTTGCACTTTAACTTTCTCTATGCTTGCTAATATTTATATATGTATATCACCTATTTCTGTGCAATTGTTTCAGTGAATTTTCAATAATTGTATAATTGCTAGTTCTGTATGTGCTAGAAGTTTCTTTGCAGCCTGAACCTGACTGTTTCATAGGTTACCTTTTATCAATGGAATGTTCCTTGTCAGTCTAGTCTGAGCTAGTTTTAGTATAAGATACTACAAATATTTAATTCTTTGTCTTTTCCTTGCTTTTGTAACACTTAATATAATAGCCATGACCACCAAGTTTTATGCTTCATTCTTGATTGACATAGAACCTCTGGATCATAGCATCACAAGATACAACACATGTTAAGCCTGTCACTCCTGGGATCATTCTTGTAAACCCCCTCTGGACCCTTGCCAGGGCCAGCACATTCTTCTTTCAATACAGTGCCCATTATTGCTCTACGTGTTCTGACCAGCAGCTTATGAAATCCAGGCATTGATTGATAGATAGATACTTTATTGATCCCAAAAGAAATTACAGTGTCACAGTAGCATTATGAGTGCACAGATATAAATATTGGAAGAGAAGTAGAAAGAATAGCTCAAGCAGTCTAGCAGGAGGGGGTTATCACTTCCCCGGATATAGGTTGACTCATTATAGAGCCTAATAGCCGAGGGTGAGAATGACCTCATATAACACTCTTTGGAGCAGAGCAGTTGTCTTAGTTTATTACTAAAAGGGCTCGTCTGTTCAGCCAAGTTGGCATGCAGAGGGTGAGAAACATTGTCCAGAATTGCCAGGATTTTCTGTAGGGTCCTTTGTTCCACCACAGCCTCCAGTGTGTCCAGTTTAACTCCTATTACAGAGCAAGTCTTTCTAATGAGTTTATTGAGCCTGTTGGCATCACCCGTGTTGATGCCATTGCTTCAGTATGCCACTGCATAGAAGATTGTACTGGTGACAACAGACTGGTAGAACTTGTGAAGGAGAGAATTGCACACTCCAAAGGACCTCAGACTCCTCATTAAGTCGAGGTGACTCTGGCCCTTCTTGTACACAGCCTCTGTGTTGGTGCTCCACTCAAGTCTGTCATCCAGGTGCACCCCCAGGTGCTTGTAGGTTTCTCACCATCAATAGTAACAGGGAGCAGTGCAGCTTTAGTCATTCTAAAGTCAGTTCTCTCAATATGAATGCTAACATTGTATTTGCCTACTTTGCTACTGACTCAAATTGCAAGTTAACCTTGAGTAATTCTTGAACTAATTCTCTCAAGTCTCTGCATTTTCACCCCATTTAGAAAATAATATACACCTTTATTCTCCATATGGAACTGCATAATCTCACATTTCCCAATGTTATATACCACCAGCCACTTCTTTGCCCACTCTCTTAAGCTATCCTAGTTCTTCTGTAGACTAACTGCCTCTGCATCACTATCTGTACCACCACCTATCTTGGTACTCTCTGCAACTTTGGCCATAATGCATTCAGTTCCTTCATCTAGGTAATTAAAGTAAAAAGTTGCTGTCCCAACACAGTTACCGGGAAACATCCTGAAAAGGACCCCTTTAGCTGTCACTCTTTGACTTCTGCCAAATAGCAAGACTTCAATCCAAGTTACTATCGTGCCTCGTGCACCATGGACTCTTATCTTACCTTATACGTGGCACCTTGTTAAAGGCCTTCTGAAAATCCAAGTAAATAATATCTGCCACTTCTCCTTTGTTTAACCCAACTGTTATGTCCTCAGAGAAGATTTATCAGACAAGATCTCTCCTTAGAAATAAACCATGCTGGCTTCCAAGTACTCTGAAATTTTATCCTTAATAATGGACTCTAAAACCTTACTAGCCACTGAGGTCAGGCCAACTGGTCTATCATTTCTTGTATTTTGCTTCCCTCCCTTCCTAAACAGATATGGAGGACAGGCAAATTAGGAGCTGTAATGATGAGCTGTCTAGAAATCGTGGACGCATTGGTAATCATTTTCCAATATTCTATAGATTCAGGAACAGTTCCTGCTGATTAGAGGGTGGCTAATGTTGTCCCACTTTTCAAGAAAGGAGGGAGAGAGAAAACAGGGAATTATAGACCGGTTAGCCTGACGTCAGTGGTGGGAAAGATGCTGGAGTCAATTATAAAAGAGGAAATTACGACACATTTGGATAGCAGTAGAAGGATCAGTCTGAGTCAGCATGGATTTATGAAGGGAAAATCATGCTTGACTAATCTTCTGGAGTTTTTTGAGGATGTAACTATGAAAATGGACAAGGGAGAGCCAGTGGATGTAGTGTACCTGGACTTCCAGAAAGCTTTTGATAAAGTCCCACATAGGAGATTAGTGGGCAAAATTAGGGCATAAGGTATTGGGGGCAGAGTACTGACATGGATTGAAAATTGACTGGCTGACAGGAAACAAAGAGTAGCGATTAACGGGTCCCTTTCGGAATGGCAGGCTGTGACCAGTGGGGTACCGCAAGGTTCGGTGCTGGGACCGCAGTTGTTTACAATATACATTAATGATTTAGATGAAGGGATTAAAAGTAACATTAGCAAATTTGCTGATGACACAAAGCTGGGTGGCAGTGTGAAATGTCAGGAGGATGTTATGAGAATACAAGGTGACTTGGACAGGTTGGGTGAGTGGGCAAATGTATGGCAGATGCAGTTAAATGTGGATAAATGTGAGGTTATCCACTTTGGTGGCAAGAACAGGAAGGCAGATTACTATCTAAATGGAGTCAAGTTAGGAAAAGGGGAAGTACAACGAGATCTAGATGTTCTTGTACATCAGTCAATGAAAGCAAGCATGCAGGTACAGCAGGCAGTGGAGAAAGCTAATGGCATGCTGGCTTTTATAACAAGAGGTATTGAGTATAGGAGTAAAGAGGTCCTTCTGCAGCTGTACAGGGCCCTGGTGAGACCCCACCTGGAGTATTGTGTGCAGTTTTGGTCTCCAAATTTGAGGAAGGACATTCTTGCTATTGAGGGAGTGCAGCGTAGGTTCACAAGGTTAATTCCCGGAATGGCGGGACTGTCATATGTTGAAAGATTGGAGCGACTGGGCTTGTATACACTGGAATTTAGAAGGATGAGAGGGGATCTGATTGAAACATATAAGATTATTAAGGGATTGGACACACTGGAGGCAGGAAGCATGTTCCCGCTGATGGGTGAGTCCAGAACTAGAGGCCATAGTTTAAGAATAAGGGGTAGGCCATTTAGAACAGAGATGTGGAAAAACTTTTTCACCCAGAGAGTGGTGGATATGTGGAATGCTCTGCCCCAGAAGGCAGTGAAGGCCAAGTCTCTGGATGCATTCAAGACAGAGTTAGATAGAGCTCTTAAAGATAGTGGGGTCAAGGGATATGGGGAGAGGACAGGAACAGGGTACTGATTGTGTATGATCAGCCATGATCACAGTGAATGGCGGTGCTGGCTGGAAGGGCCGAATGGCCTACTCCTGCACCTACTGTCTATTGTCTATTGATTGCAACATCTTTGGTCTGTAATTCCTCCAGCTCTGTAGAGGGGAAAACCAATTCTATCTGCCAGACGGTGATCAACGGGAGCGGAGAAGCCCAAAGCAGCATCCAGTGGGAAGATCAGCTTGGGGTTTTAAGGAAGGAGTGCTGCAAAGAGCTAGCCTCTACTTGTTTGGAATCCAGAACCACATCCTAGTTATTATCATCAATTACTGTGTTGATCTTTTATTTATGTGTGTATAATGGGTGTGTATGCATGTGGTCATTATTAAGGTTTGGAAGTGCGTCATCATGTGCACGTACAGGAGCATGTATAATGTGTGTGTTGGAGGGGGCACACGTCAGTCAATCATTCTGCTCTATGATGTTCTAGTAACAGTTTTTTGGTTCCTTGGGAGCTAAATGTATTCAGCACCTATAAAAATAAAGCATTTTCAATGTATCACACACAAAATACTAGAGGAACTCAGCAGGCCAGACAGTTTCTATGGAAAAGAGTACAGTCGACGTTTTGGGTCAAGAGTCTTCAGCAGGACTTAAGCATTTTCAATGAAACTGCAGAGTTGTCAATCTATAATTTCTCATTTGATCATTCACAGTAACGTGCAATTTTATTAATTGTCACATTGAATTATGTATCTCAAAACTTGAATCAATGTGCAGCAGATCGAGTTGCCTTTTCCCAACACAGACCAACAAAAATGCTTCCCTCAGAGCTCCCGATTAGTCTGTCTAGCATAGAACCTCTTATTCTTCTTTCCAGATTTTGTCTATTCTTCAGAATCCAGTGCTGAGTGTCTTACCAGCTGACATGAATTAACCGGCAAACTAGCCACTCTGTATGTTCTGATGTCGGACAGACTTAAGTTGTCAGGGCAGCCACAATGATTTGATTTACCTTAAGATAAACCACACTAATGATTTGACAAACCTCTTGATGCTGGGCAACAAGAGGGTAAATGGAATCATAGTGCTTTGTCATAAGTGGGTTGGAGGGAAGATTACAAGAAGCAAGAGCACTTTGCCCTCTCGTGGCATGGAACCTAATCACACAAGCCGCTTCCTCTGTTTTGTGCTTGATGGATGCTCATGGGCCCACTTGAGAGCAGCAGATGAGTCAAGTATAGACCAGAAAGCCTGACTTCTGATATGACTCGGTTACTGGTGATAACTCGAAGAATCAGGAGGCAGATGTGGTCCACAGAAAATAAAAGTTCATAGCTTGAATAGGTACCAACTCTACGTGTGAGCCCCAGGAATGGTAACACTATCTACCAAGTGGAAATGAAAATTGATTCACCTGTTTGTATAGTTGATGTAATTATAGGTTTATTGATTATAGGACCCATATGAGGTTACAGTTATGTGGACAGCTGGTGGTGCAGTTAGGTTGTGCTCTGAAATGACAGTATGAGGGCGCTAGTGCCTCATTTCCAATCTTCCTTCCCAAGGTAGATTTGCCTGGAGGAATTCAGATAAGTATAGTTTATAAGTAACAGGTGCATGTGCACACACTGATGGCACAGCTATTTTTAGCTGGAATGTACAATGTTTTTAAATGCTCTGACGTTCTTTCCTGCAGGTGATGGCTGCCACTGTGGGAACATTTTGAGATTGGACTTCATTTGAGAGTCATTTGTCCAAATAACATTCACTGTCGCTGCGACTTCCAATGCAACCTAATCCACCTGAAATATGAAACTTGATAATAAATCGGCAGAGTATGTATTGTACATATGGGAGGGAGGAACTCAAAATGCCCTTTGGAACATTCTTTAAATAGCAGAGAAGACAAATAATGCTGTATTATCTTTGAGCTATGGGCTCATAGAGAAGGGGGGTTGCATTTGGCCCATTGTATCCGTGCCAGCTTTTTTATCCTGTTAGTTGCCAATCTTTAGTTTATTATTACAACACAAGGGGCAATCATTTAAAACTGAGATGCATAGCGATTTCTTCTGCAGAGGTGGTGAATCTCTGGAATTCCCCCCCAGAGGGTTGTAGAGGTTAGATTCTGGGAAGTATTTATGGAGCAGATAGATACATTTTTGAAAGAAGAGGCGAACTGAGGACTTTGGGGAATTAGCAGAGAAGAGGATCAGATCATCTAGTGAATAGTCCCAGCACCCTTGAAGACCCCTGTGGCCAACCGCTGCTTTTATTTCCAGGTGTTTGTTAAGTAGATAAGGGAAATACTTTCCTAACATATTTCAAATTTTCAAGCAGAATTTAGCAGCTTGTTATAAATATAATAAATATTACTGTTCGCCCCTTATATTTACATAAGTTTTCCTAAACCTGTATCTCTGTTGCAGATCCTTCTAATCAAATCCTGTTAAATTTCAAAATTGCTAATAATTTTAAAACTAATGCAGAGCAGACTCGATGGGCCAAGTGGCCTAATTCTGCTCCTGTGTCTTTTGGCCGAATTTGTTTTTCTTTCTAAATCTCCATGCATAACTGAAATTCCTCATTCCCACAACCTACATGCGCTTTCCTCACAATGATAATAATTTGTAGAGATAGCTGAAGCATTTACTATTTCAAGCAATTAACTTAAAGTAGAATAATCCTGACTGAAGTGGGAGAGTCTGATAGTAAATACAGTAAAAATAAGATGATTGTCTCTGTATGTGATCCAAGCTGATTTTATTAACAGATTTCTGAATAATTAGTAATAGCAGATTGTATTTTTATAATGTGTTTTACACAGCAACACCTTATGGCATTGTGGGATTCTTAGCAAACAAAATTTCACTGAGTCACATAAGGTGAAGATTGGTCAGTAGAGTATACCTTAAGGATGGTTTTAAAGGAGAAAATGAAGAAATGGAGGGAATCAGAGGATCAGGGAAATAGCTCTGGAACTCAGGCCAAAATAGCTCAAGTGGTGTTGAACAATTAAGGTTTGGGATGTAGAAAGAGGAAAGGGGGGAGAGAGAATATTTCATTATTTATCTCTCCTGCTATGTAAAGAATGTTGCAAAGGGAAGTCAAATAGGGTTAGGACATAAAATATTGAACAAAAGGGCACTAAGGAATATTGATGAACAGAGGGACCTTGGACTTCAAAGTGTACGGATCCCTGAAAGTGAAAGCTGAAGTAGATAAGGTGGTGAAGAGAGTATATTGCATAGTTGCCTTCATATATGAGGCTTAGAAAGTAAAAGTTGGTATGTTATGTTGCAACTTTACAATGCACATCTGGAGTATTGTGCCGGCCACCACACCAAAGGGAGGATGTGATTGTGCTGGAGAGGTGCAGGAAAGATTCACCAGGATTTTGCATGGAATTGAGAGCTTTATTTATTGAATTGAATCGAATTGACATTATTTCTTACATCCTTCACATACGTGAGGAGTAAAAATCTTTACATTACGACTCTGTCTAAATGTGCAATGTGCAATCATAGTAATTTATAATAAATAGAACAGTCAATGTAACATAGAATACACTCAAATCAGCGTGAGTTAGCCATTCTGATGGCCTGGTGGAAGAAGCTGTCCCAGGGCCTGTTGGTCCTGGCTTTTATGCTGTGGTACCATTTCCCAGATGGTAGCAGCTGGAATAGATTGTGGTTGGGGTGACTCGGTCCCCAATGATCCTACAGGCCCTTTTTACACACCTGTCGGTGTAAATGTCCTGAATCATGGGAAGCTCACAATTACAGATGCACTGGGCTGTCCACACCACTCTCTGCAGAGTGGTGTTGAGAAAAGAAATTGGACAGACTGTGCTTATTTTCCCGAAATAAAAGGTGCTAATGGTGATCTAATAGAGGCATGTAAAATAATAAAAGAAAAGAGATAAAGATAGAGAAAAGTTAGCTTCGTGTGTCACAAGTACATCGAAACATTTGCATTGAATCAAATCAAACCCACGAAGATTATTCTGAGCAGCCTGCAAGTGTTGCCATGCCTTCTGGTGCCAACATAGCATGCCCACAATTCATTGATCCTAACTGGCGCATCTTTTTTGGAATATGGGATGAAACTGGAGCATCCTGAGGAAAGCCCCACAGTCACATAGAGAACATACAAACTCCTTTCAGACAGCAGCAGGAACTGAACCCCAATCTTACAGCTGGCACTGTGAAGCAAAAGCATTAACTACTATGTTACTATGACGCCCACCGATAGGGTAGATAATCGGATTCTTTTTCCCCATGATAGGGTTACTAAAAGCAAGAGGACATAGTTTTAAGGTGAACGGAAGGAGTTTTAAAGGGGAATTTGAGGGGAACAATTTTTATATGGAGAATAGTTGAAGCAGTGCATACGAGCTCAATTTCAACATTTTACAGAAGTTTGGATCAGTATATGGATGGTAGGGGGTTGGAGGGCTATGTTCCAGTGCAGGTTGATGGGAGTAGGCAGGTTAAATGGCTCAGCACTGAGCAGAAGGGCCGAAGGGCCTGTGTCTATGCTGTGACTCCGTGACTCTATTTGGAGCTCACTGCTAGAGAAGGTGATGGAATCAAATGCAATCACTGCATTTAATAAACATTCAGACAGGCAATTAAACGGGCAAAGCATAGAAAGGTACTGACCTGATGCAGACAAATGGGATTTGTGTAGAGGAGCAAAAAGCGAAACAGATGTGATGACCTGAAGCGCCCTTTCAGTGCTGTACAACTGTATGATGATCAAAGCACAAATAGAGTTGCCTTCGCCTCTGATGGAGGAAAGTAGAAACCTATCCCTTATTAGTTCTGCTGCTTTGAACATTATACATTTTTGTACATTCTGTTGCTAACCAGCTAAAGCGGATGTCTCATGGCAGAAAATATAAATGATTTGTCTTTACTGGGATCGCATAAATGCGTGTTGTCACCACCAAATAATTGCTCAGCCAATGTTTCCTGAACCGTTTATGTGGGTTGGAAATGAAATTGTTGGTGTCAAGGAAGATAAATTACTTTTTCTCCCCCCCCCCCCCCACCCCCAATTCCATTTAAGCAGATCAATAACCAGAAGGGGAAGATATCAAGGCTGTGGTGCGGTCTAGCTGGCTGCTCTACACAAATGGAATTTAGGACATTTGAAGAAAAAGGAAGCAAAGCTCTGGGGAAAAGGGGTGGAGGGTGAAACTCAGGTTTAGATGAATGGATAGAGCCAGAAGCTACAACTCCAGTGTTTAAGGTTACATAATGCACGTAATTACCTAACAAAGTCTTAAGCACCTCAGCAACAGCACTTTTGTTAGAAGTTTGTGAGTTCAAGCCCCAGACCAACGATGTGAACACACAATACTTTTTGTACAACACCGTCAAACATGTTAGTATTTGAGATTCCTGCCTATTTGTTTAGAATTGCAGAGGATATTTCCAGGTGTGCTGCCCAATATGTATTCCATCACAAAATGGATTAATTGGTTGTTAGCCTCAGAGGCACATGTGCTGTGCACAAATTGATTTCTATTTATGAAAAAATACCAATAACTACAGTCCAAAAGTTAATCTTTTCCAGAGTCAATCGTAGGCTCAGTGTGACTGTATCATTGACAAGGTTTAGCTAAGCACTAAGCATCTGAAGAAATAAGTTCCTTCAGATTTTATTTGGCCCAGGTTCCTCAATGACTAAATCCTGCTCTACTGCTGAAACTGGTTTCTATTTAGGTCAGACTAAACAGTTGAGCTCAGTGGAAAGGACACTGGAAAAGTCCTTGATCTGTCGAGACTGAAGTTGTTTGGCAGCTCTGGAGAAAAAAAGTACATTTTGATTATTGTATTATCTTAATTAGTCAATTTTGTGATAGCAGGGGGATAAATACATTCAGTAAAGCTCTGTAATCCAGCACATTCAAGACTATGCTGATACCAGATGCAATTCGATATACCAACAGATTTTAATGCATTTGTTAAAGATGTTATGCATTACTACAATAAAGTTTCCAATGAATGTGGTAAGTTAAATGGGAGCCCATGGAATAAAGCCCTGGAGAGGTTAAAGTGTATACAGGAATCAGAACCTCAGAGAATTTCAAGGGAGCATGGGAACCAGAGCCCTTGTAAGTTTAAAGGGAATGTGGGAAGCAGGCATGGTGAGTTCAAATTAAATTTATTATCGAAGTATATATATATCACCATATTCAACCTGGAGATTCACTTTCTTGTGGGCATACTCAGTAAACCCAAGATATGGACTGAGAAATGGCAGATGGTGTTTAACCCAGATAAATGAGAGGTGATATGCCTCGGTAGGGCAAATACAAGGAGACAATACATCTTTAAGGGCAAGGTCCTAGCAGTATTGCTAAGCAGAGAGATCTTGGGATCTAAGTTCATAGTTCTTTGAAAGTGGTTACGAAGGCTTATGGGATGCTTGCTTTTATTAGTCAAGGCATTGAGTTCAAAAGTCAGAAGGTTATGTTACAACTTTATAAAACTCCGGTTAGGCTAAGTCTGGAGTACTGCATACAGTTTTGGTTGCTCGACCATTGGAAAGATGTTGAGGCTTTAGCAAGGGTGCAGAGAGGGATATGGACATGGTGTAGGTGGGAAGGATTAGTGTTTGGGAGTTTTTGATTTGCTTTTGAGCTGGTTCAGCACAACATTGTGGGTTGAAAGGCCTGTTCCTGTGCTGTACTCTTCTGTATTCTATATTCTAATTCATGAAAGACTGCACCCATTAGGATGTGCAGACAGTGTGCTAAAGAAAACAAACTACAAATACAAAAGGAAAAAGAAATAGTAAGAAGAAATAAATAAGCAATAAGCATTATGAACATGTGATTAAGAATCCTTGAAAGTGAGTCTATAAGTTGTTCAAAGATGGGACGAGTGAAGTTATCCCCACTGTTTCAAGAGCATGGTGGTGTGGTACAAGAGCATGAAGCTCCTCTACATTATTCCTGATGACAGCATGGCCTGGGTAGTGGGGGTCCTTGGTGGATGCAGCTTACCTGTGATAGTGCTCCTTGTAGATGTGCTCAGTGGAGGGAAGGGCTTTACCTGTGATGGGCTGGGCCATATCCATTAGTTTTTGTAGGACTCTACATTCAAGGCACTGGTGTTCCATATCAGGCCACGATGCAAGCACTCAATATACCCTCCACCACACATCTATAGAAGTTTGTTAAAACTTTAGACATCATGCCAAATCGTCTCAAACTTCTAAGGAAGTGAGGTGCTGCTGTGCTATCTTCATAATTGCACTTACGTGCAGGGCCCAGAACAGATGCTCTGAAATGAAAACATCGAGGAATTTCAAGTTGCTGATGCTCTTAACCTTTGTTCTCCTGATGAGGACTGGCTCCTGGACCTCTGGTTGCCCCCTCCTGAAGTCAATGATTAGCTCCTGCTAGATTTTCAATCTCCCTCCTATATGCTGATTTTAGGTTGACAGTGGTACATGCAACCTAAAAGCGTAGCACGAATTCCTGAACGGGTCCATTACTCCTCACCGATGAAAGCGTAGCACGAATTCCTGAACGGGTCCATTACTCCTCACCGATGAAAGCGTAGCACGAATTCCTGAACGGGTCCATTACTCCTCACCGATGAAAGCGTAGCACGAATTCCTGAACGGGTCCATTACTCCTCACCGATGAAAGCATAGCACGAATTCCTGAACGGGTCCATTACTCCTCACCAATGAAAGCGTAGCACGAATTCCTGAACGGGTCCATTACTCCTCACCGATGAAAGCTCTGAGCAGGATTGAAATTGATGGGGATGAGAGCGGAAGGTGAGTGGGTGTTCATCACCGTCTGCCTGCATTTGACTGGTTTCCCTCTCCCTTTGGTCGCAGCTAATGGAGGAAGGCGCGGGAGTCTTTCGGACACTGCAAGGTTTGATTGGTGCCACTCGTGGCTGTGGATTCATTTTGGAGAGCTCTGCGGTTCATGTGACATGTGTTTCTGGTTACTTGGTTTTTGATATTTTTGTGTGATTTGATCAGGGCGCTTTGGCGCAGGCTAGTCCTGCGGTCTGCGGCCAATGAATGACAGAGTGCTAAACTGAACTGAACTGAACACCCTTACACTGTTTTGAAAACTCTGCAGTTTGATGTTTAATATTCTGTATGTTGTTTGCTCACATTTTGCTGTTAGTGATGCACCATCAATAACTCACGCTGAGACTTAGGAAGCGAGATATTGGCTTTTATTGACTGGAAGAATAAACAGCACTACATCCTGGGGAAAATGAGGGAGAGCAGCAGCCCACAGTCGCCTTTATACAGGGGTCTGTGGGAGGAGCCACAGGAGCAGTCAGACAGGTATATCTAGTTCACCACAGTTAGTATGATTTGTTCTTTTTCTGGCGTGTAGAGTTTTGATGGTGTTCCTTTGTTTTGTGGTTGCCTTGGAGAGGATGAATTTCAGGCTTGTGTACTGTAGCATACTTCGATAATAAATCTACTTTGAACCTTTGAATCATCTCCACATTTGATTTGGCGAATGCCAGTGGTGTCATCAGCAAGCTTAAATATGGCATTGGAACTTCATAGTGATAGGTATAAAGTTCATAGAGCAGGGGGCTAAGCACACAGCCCTGTGGAGCATCTGTGCTAATAGAGATTGCGGAGGAGATGTTGTTGCTAATCTGACCAGGCTGGGGTCTGCAAATGATGAAATCAAGGATTCAGTTGCACAAGGAGGTATTGAGGCCAAGGTCTTGAAGTTTATTGATTAGTTCTGAGGGGATAATAGTGTTGAATGCCAAGCTGTATTCAATGACAAGCATCCTGATGTATGCATCTTTCCTGTCCAGGTGTTCGAGAGTTGAGTGAAGAGCTAATGAAATGGCATCTGCGATGGACCTTTTAGTCTGGTAGGCAAATTGGAGCGGATCCGAGTAGGACTTAATGTGTTTGATCACCAACCTCTCAAAGCACTTGATCACAGTGGATGCAAATGCTGCTAGATGATAGTCAGTGAGACTGGAACCACTTTCTTCTGAGGCCCCTGCTTGAAATAATATGCTGGTGAGTTGAGAGGGAGCATGCAAATTGGGGCCGTAGTCAGTTTCAAGGGCGTGTGTGAACCAGGGTTGTGGTCGGTTTCAAGAGAGCTTGAAAACTGGGGACCTGGTTAGTACAAAGGGAGCATGAATCAGGGCCCTGATGAGTTAGAGTGTCAGGTTTTGTTGCAGCTGCACTCAAATATTCCATCAGGCTTGTGTCACGTGGAATGCAGGAAAGGTTTGGGGTGTCAGGAGTTAAGTCACTCACTGCTGAATATATAACATCAAGTCAAGTCAAGTCACCTTTACTGTCATTTCGACCATAACTGCAGGTACAGTACATAGTAAAAATGAGACAACGTTTTTCAGGACCATGGTGTTACATGACACAGTACAAAAACTAGACTGAACTACATAAAAAAAACACAGAGAAAGCTACACTAGACTACAGACCTACACAGGACTGCATAAAGTGCACAAAAACAGTGCAGGCATTACAATAAATAATAAACAGGACAATAGGGCAAGGTGTCAGTCCAGGCTTCGGGTATTGAGGAGTCTGATAGCTTGGGGGAAGAAACTATTACATAGTCTGGTCGTGAGAGCCCGAATGCTTCGGAGCCTTTTCCCAGACGGCAGGAGGGAGAAGAAATTGTATGAGGGGTGCATGGGGTCCTTCATAATGCTGTTTCCTTTGCGGATGCAGCGTGTAGTGTAAATGTCCGTGATGGCAGGAAGAGAGACCCCGATGATCTTCTCAGCTGACCTCACTATCCGCTGCAGGGTCTTGCGATCCGAGATGGTGCAATTTCCGAACGAGGCAGTGATGCAGCTGCTCAGGATGCTCTCAATACAACCCCTGTAGAATGTGATGAGGATGGGGGGTGGGAGATGGACTTTCCTCAGCCTTCGCAGAAAGTAGAGACGCTCCTGGGCTTTCTTTTTTATGGAGCTGGTGTTGAGGGACCAGGTGAGATTCTCCGTCATGTGAACACCAAGGAACTTGGTGCTCTTTACAATCTCTACTGAGGAGCCGTCGATGTTCAGCGGGGAGTGGTCGCTCCATGCCCTCCTGAAGTCAACAACCATCTCTTTTGTTTTGTTCACACTAAGAGACAGGTTGTTGGCTCTGCACCAGTCCGTTAGCCGCTGCACCTCCCCTCTGTAAGCTGACTTGTCGTTCTTGCTGATGAGACCCACCACGGTCGTGTCATCGGTGAAGTTGATGATGTGGTTCGAGCTGTGTGTTGCAGCACAGTTGTGGGTCAGCAGAGTGAACAGCAGTGGACTGAGCACGCAGCCTTGGTGCTCAGTGTTGGAGATGCTGCTCCCGATCCGGACTGACTGAGGTCTCCCAGTCAGGAAGTCTAGGATCCAGTTGCAGAGGGAGGTGTTCAAGCCCAGTAGGCTCAGCTTTCCAATCAGTTTCTGATTGCAATCTGATTCCAATCTGATCTGCTGTAGGGAGCCTGGGCATTTATTGATAGGGACCTCGCATTTACTCTTCTCACTTCACTAATTCTAAAACCAAAATTTAAGCTGGGCTGCTACAGACAACATAGAGTAAAAATTGACAAATGTGCTAGCTGGGCTAGTAACTGAACTAACTCACAGTAACAACAGTGAATCCAATCTTTACAAGTGTTGATCTCTTTGCTAAATGCAGGGTCTTTACTTCTGAACAATTACTAATGGACTTCCAATGAATAGAAGTGGTCATCTGCTTCATTTGCTTCAGATTCTTCTGTGGTTAGCAATGAAGGAAAATGTGTCAGTTGTGTATATCAAGCTGATAGCATCTAGTGTGTTTGCCTTTCTCATTGCCCCCTTAGCCTCGATGACTGACTCCCCACTTCCTCCATTCCACCTGGTTAACTCCACTTCACTGTAAACTCCCACCACATTGTCCAATCCAATGGAGATTCACAAGAGTTGTTTACTTATTAAAGAAAGAGGCTATTTGGCCATAGACTCCATGCATATTCCTAGAAGGACAATCTAATCAATCCTTCATCTTATTCCCTGCACCACTTTATAGGGTCCGAGTGGTCCTGATGTGACCTCAGAACAAGTAGATTTGCTCCAAGTACCAAAACTTCTTATCTCAATTCCGTTTGGACTGAACCATTCGTTTGTCCTGTATTCCAAGAATATTTAATCTTTTAGGGAATTTTAGCTGTAACATCTAAATTGGTAGTGGACAATTTTGTCGGTTAATTGAAAATGAAGTGTTAATTTTGCAATCGTTTTCAGTCTTAACTAATATCTAAGCTGTCAATAATGAATTTTAAACTGTTCTGCACCAGGTTTGTTCTGATGAGTCAACAAACAGGTATATTTTGGGAGTGAAAGGGAGTAGGCAAAAATTGATAAGGATGCTGGTAACAGATGAATCACAGCACTACCATTTGTCAGTTGATCACTTTGTTCTTTGAGAAATTTTTCAACAGTTTTATTCTCCAATTTTAGTACCTCCTGTGCAACAGATGTGCATCTGTTTCTGAAAAACAATAATCATCTCAAAGAGACCATCACTGCATGGTCCCTGCTAGAACATTACTATAGCTAAGCAATATCTTACCAAGAAACACGAACCAGCTCCTCGACCAGAAGAAATTATAGAGCTGAAGGAAGTACAAGGGTCTGGGCCAATAGAAACCGCAGGCCAAAAGATTTGATGGATCTGTGTAAGGAGAAAGGGCATAAGCAATCAGAGAAAAATGAGGTTGTGTGAAGTAAATGAGCTTGGTCTGTGTCAGTGGTCTCGAGTTAATAACTATCGTGCCCCACCAACTCTAGGAAGAACAGCAGAGTTACAGAAAAATCACAACACAAAAGGAAGCCAAACTGTCTCCATGCTGAGATTTTGGAGCAGCACAAATCTGAACTTGGATTGAGAAAGTTGTAACCCATTTGTTTAGTATTGTTTGTTTCGAGGGGCCTGTTATTAGTTTCAGCAACAGAGGCAGCAGTGTTTGTTCATTCTGGACAAGTTTAGTAAAACTCAATTAATCTAGCACACTGTTGACCTTCGTGGTGCTGAACAAACAAACTTTTTTGGATTATTTGATGTTATTCTTATTAATACCTTAAACCAGTTTTCATTTACTTATTTTTAGATCTTACACAGTATAATAATTCTTTCAGTCACTCTAGGTCTGGGTACAAGGTGCTACTGAGTTCCAAGGGAGCATGAAAATTAGTGACCATTGAGCAAAAATACCATAAGACATAGGAGCAGAATTAAGCCATTTGGCCCATCGAGTCTGCTCCACCATTCAATCATAGCTGATCTTTTTATCTCCTCCTCAGCCACTCTCCCCAAACTTCTCCCCATAACCTTTGATGCTGTGTCCAATCAAGAGCCTATCAAGCTCTGCCTTAAATGCACCAAACCACCTGGCCTCCTCAGCTGCCTGTGGTAATAAATTCCACAAATTCACCACTCTCTAGCTAAAGAAATTTCTCCGGATCTCAGTTTTAAATGGATGCCCCTCTATCCTGAGGCTGGGCTCTCTTGTCCTAGACTCCCCCACCATGGGAAACATCCTTTCCACATCTACTCTGAATAGGCCTTTCAACATTCTAAATGTTTCAATGAGATCCCCCCTCATCCTTCTATATTCCAGCGAGTACTGACCCAGAGCTATCAAATGTTCCTCATATGATAACCCTTTCATTCCTGGAATCATCCTTGTGAACCTCCTTTGGACCCTCTGCAATGCCAGTACATCTTTTCTTAGTTGAGGAGCGCAAACCTGTTCTCAATATTCAAGGAGATACCTCACTAGTGCCTTATAAAGTCTCAGCATCACATCTCTGCTCTTGTATTCTAGACCTCTTGAAATGAATGCTAACATTCCATTTGCCTTCCTCACCACCATCTCTACCTACAAGTTAACCTTTAAGGTGTTCTGCACAAGGACTCCCAAGTACCTTTGCAACTCAGATTTCTGGATTTTCAACTCTTTAGAAAATAGTCTGCACATTTATTTCTAATTCCAAAGTGCATGACCATGCTTTTTTATCAACTGTCCTATCCTGAGTCCCTTCACTCTGGCTCCTACCCCCCTACCAAATTAGCTTAAATCCTCCCAACAGCTCTAACAAACTTGTCTGCGAGAATATTGGTTCCCCTCGGGTTCGGATGTAACCCATCACCTTTGAACAGGTCATACCTTCCCCAGAAGAGATCCCAATTATCCAAGAACCTGAAGCCCTGTCCCCTGCACCAGCTTCTCAGCCACGCATTAATTTTTAAAATCATCCTGTTTCTACCCTCACTGCCACATGGCACAGGCAGCAATCTGGAAATATCTACCTGGGAGGTCCTGCTTCTCAGCTTTCTGCCTAACTCACTAAATTCTCGTTTCAGGACCGCTTTGCTTTTCCTTCCTATGTCATTGGTACCGATATGTACCAAGACATCTGGCTCCCTCTCCAAAATGTTGTGGATGCAATCGGAGACATCTCTGATCCTGGCACCTGGGAGGCATTTGGGTGTCTCATTCACATCCACAGAATCCCCTATTTGTTCCCCTGACTATTGAGTCCCCTATCACTACTGCTCCCCTCTTCTCCCACTTCCCCTTCTGCACCACAGTGCTAGTCACCCGGTCTCAGTGGCATTTCCCTGGGAGCTCATCCCCCACAACAGTATCCAAAATGGTATACCTATTTTTGAGGGGAATGGCCACAGGGGTGCTCTGTGCTAACTGCCTATTCACATTTCCATTTCTCCTGACAGTCACCCAGCTACTCACCTGCAACTTCGGGGTGACTACTTCTCTGTAACCGATCGATTATCTCCTCACTCTTCCGTACAAGCAGAAGGTTATCCAGCAGCTCCCGATCCCGAAGACGATCTTCAAGGTGCTGTAGCTGGATGCACTTCATTCAAATGTAGTTGCCTGGGAGACTGTGGCAGAGTCCGGCAGAGAGAACCCAGAACATCCGGCAGAGAGAACCCAGAACAGCCATTCACTAGACTAGGTGCAGTAAGAGAGAGAAAAAGGGGAACCTTAACAGAAGCTTACCCAGAGCCACTGCTTCTTTCAAGTGGAAGCCTCCTTTGAGCTGAAGTCTGACGCTCCTACTCCCAACAGTGGCTGCCCCAACAATAGCCACCCCGCTTGTCCCTCTGTACTTTTAAACAAGCGTTGTGAACCTGCGAGAAGCCTCATCGCCGTGGCCTGCTTTTGCTGCTGATTGGG
Source organism: Hemitrygon akajei (assembly GCF_048418815.1). Taxonomy (NCBI): domain Eukaryota; kingdom Metazoa; phylum Chordata; class Chondrichthyes; order Myliobatiformes; family Dasyatidae; genus Hemitrygon; species Hemitrygon akajei. Next base: position 49,663,752 of record NC_133127.1, on the reverse strand, counting down.
CTGTCAGGATGTGGAGACTGTGGGGTAAAGGCCTCCTGGATGGCAAGGAAAAGCAGCCTCTGGTGAACCAGAATAGTCAGGTAGCTGATTACCACTCATCTGCTGCATTACTTTGGTTGTTGGCTGAAGTGTCCTCATTCACCTTGTGCAGGGTTCAGTAATATAGAACATAGTACAGTAGAGCAGTACAGCACAGGACGTCCCTGGTCCCACGATGTTATGCCAACATATATAAACATACTCCATAATCAAACTGACCTCTCCCTATGTTGTGGGCTCTCCTTTTATTATTTTATCCATGTGCCTACCTAAGAATCTCTTAAACGTCCTGAAAGTACCAATCTCAACCACCATCCCTAGCAATGGATTCCAGGCAGTATTGCTCTCTGTGTAAAAAATTCTCTCTCTGACATCTCCCTTAAACTTCCCTCCACTGACCTTAAAAACATGTGCGCTGGTGTCAGTCTTTACCGCCCTGGGAAAAAGATGCTGGCTGTCCACTCTGTCTGCACCTCTTACAATCTTATAAAATTGCCTCCCATTCTCTTTCACTCCATAGAGAAAAGCTCTAGCTTACTCAAAATGCAAGATTAAAATTTCCAATTATCACTAACGATGGTTGTATATTTGGGAGATGTGTTCCCATCTTTGGAAGGGCTAGTGTGCAGAGAGGACAAGTTGTGGAGCCAACCGTAACAAACTGCTTTCTCAGTGTAGCAACAATCTAATCAAATGGACCCTATAAACCCTGTAGGAATGGTCGCTTTCAAAAGATATTTTTTTCTGATTTAAGTGAAAAGTTATTTCTGGAATGTGCCTTGGTTTCTGGTGGCTTTGCATATCATGCCTGTACAGGTCCCAGGAACTTTTGTCCTTTATAGCAGCGTGCCATTGTGGAATCCATGCAAGTGCCAGCACAGCCATAGGCTATACAAGGACCTTCATTTCATGTGCTGACACCAGTTCACTGATTAACCCATCTCAGCTTTCAGCCTCCCCTTCATCTTGCCTTTCACAATACAACAGCAGAATGGAATTCCTGAATATGTTTTAGTTCTGTTTAAAGGCATTTTCTTCCTTTTCTTTTGTTTATGAAGTGGTAAATAGCATTTCAGAGTCAGATTACCACAGGGGTTGGTGGAAGTCAAGCCAAGAAGTTCTGTGCAAACTTAGGCCACCAGATAAAATGTCCTCTAATGCAGAAACATTGCAAGGAACAAAATGATCCAGCACATGAAATTATCAGGTGATTTGTTTCATTGACTATGTAAATAACCATAAGACTAATTTATTCCAGCATTTGACTATATAATTGTATTTGAAGTCGAGGTCCATTTGGTAGCATTCTCACCTCTGCACAGGTTGGTTCTCGGTTTGTCTTGCATCCTAGTGACTTGGGACAAACACAGTGCAGTGGTGAGAGACTGCTGCAGTATCAGGGTGCCTGCATTTGGGTCAGAAGCTTCCCTAAGTACCCCAACTTCCCCCTCAGTTGGAACTGATAGACTCCATGACACAATTCTGAGAAGTGGTAGAGCTGTGGACTTTGCGTGGTCCATCATGAAAACAAACTTCCCCTCCGTGGGCTTTATGTGTACTTCTCGGTGCCTTGAGAAAGCAGTCCTCATGATCAAAGGGTCCTCCCACTCCAGTATTCTCTCTTCTTTCTCCCCCCCCCCCACTTCCATCAGACACAAGACACAAAAGCTTGACACCATGCACCACTAAGCACAAGGACAGCCTCTATGGCCAGTGTCACGAGACTATTGAGCAGATCTCTTGTACAATAAAGATGATCTTTTGACCTCACAATATACCCCATTGTAGCCTTCATCCTTTATTGTCTGCACTTTCTCTGTAACATTAACACTAGATTATGGATCGTGTTAATTGTTCTGTTATTGCTTTTACCTTGTATTACCTCAACTTACTATGTTTTGAAATGATCTGTATGGATGGTATGCAATATTAAGTTCTTCAATGTATCTGAGACAATTAATAATTTTCAATTGCCAATCTTTTTTACCACATCAATATCACCTACCTAACTGCAGCTCCTACCAGAGAGTAGTGACAAGATATCAGGCGCAGAGGAATACCACCATATATAGGTCTGGTGCCGGGTTGCTTACCATCTTTACTTGGAATTAATAGCTGTTCCTTCGTTTTCACTGGGTCTGAATCCTGGAGCTCTCTCTCCAGCGTGCATCGTAATAGATCCCTATCCCTTCTTCTGAAAAAACCACTTCGGATCAAGGGCGACTTGCTTTCTCTGTGGCTTTGTGGGTTCTGAGGTGGTCAGTGTGAAAACAGTAAATTCTGCCACAGGTGGGGAGTTCCTTCACCAGAAGTACCACTGCAGTTTCAGAAATCAGCTCCACCGGCACTTTGTCCAGGACATTGGCTTTGCCAATGATGTAAAAAAAAGTTAAATATAGATTATTTGGTCATGATCAGATTGTTGTTTGTAGCAGCTTGCTCTGCATTTAATACATTTACTGTTGTCTAAACTTCCAAAGAAAGGGCTTTGGGACTTTATGACAGCTTATTGTGCATTAAATGCTATCTACTCTTCAAATGTAAAGGGCTTGAGGTATCTTGAAAAGATCATGATCATGTGACTAGAAATGCAAAGTCGTTTCTTTGAGATAGTGGTGGTTGTCTAGGGAACTTCTTTTATTTCAAAAATAAACATCATTCTTAAAAATATTTTTAAGAAATATAAAATAGTGCATGGTTTTCTTTGCATTCATAGTGCCACCCATTCATGGTACAACAGACAATCTGCTGAAGGAACTCAGCAGATTGAACAGCATCTGTTGCAGGGTTTTGACCCAAATCATCAACCGTTCGTTTCCATCCACAGATGCTGCTCAACACATCTAGTTCTTCCAAATGATTGTTTGTTGTTTCAGATTCCAGCAGCTGCACTCTCTTATGTCTTTATATATTCACAGTGTTGTCAAGTAATACATTCTCCATACAAAGTACCAACGCTGCTCAAGAAATCCATTTCACATGTTTGAGAGACTGATAAAAAGTGCCCTGCTCCTCAATGTGTAGTGACAGCAGGAACTTAGATTATGTTGTCCAGGAAACACGAAGTAAAGACACTCTTCATACCTCAATAACTGACTTGGCATAAATGCCCACCTGATGTTGACAGATCTCTACTGAGCTGGTCTCACAACCATTGCGAAGGATTATTTCTCCAGGAGTGGCTTGAGGATACAGGGATGCATTGCGTTCTGTTAGATACCAATGTGTAAGGCTGGACTGTATGAAATCACTCATCAGATTCATGGAAGACCCGGAGGGAAATATTATGACATTTTGCAACTTATAGGAAGTCCCCAACTTTTCATTATGTTGCATTCTTCACTGAAATTGAATCTGGTAATGCATGAAAACTTGGCCTTAAGCAAAATAGTTTCGAGGAACCTGTAAGTGCTTTGTGCAGCAGCACAATACTATTAAAGTCAAGAACGGGGACAAATGGCAAACATCTCACTGCTGTGTTCTATCATTCTATGGCCATGAGGACTCACACATCTTGCATCTTCCCCTCCATCATCAGATGTCTGAATAGACAGTGAACCAACCCATGAATTCTACCTCACTATTTTTGCTGTATTTATTTAATTTATGTGATTAAATAAGTTATTAAATTATTTTTAATTTAATTGAATTTTAATTGAATTTTTATATAGGCAGTTTATTTCTTACTGTAATTTATAGTTTTTTTGTATTGTAATGTACTGCTGCCGCAAAACAAATTTCATGAAATATGAATTAATCATAAACCTGAGTTTGATTCTCATTCTGAAATTCTTTACAAAGGCAGAAGGAGGCTGCCTCCATCTGTAAGAGAGTGATTGGCAGGTAACCGGGTAGTGGAGGGAGACCGAAGTACAGAGGAATAGGTGGGTTACAGAATCAAAGTTGGAAGTAAATTTATTATCAAAGTACATATATATCACCGTACACTACCCTGAGATTCATTGTCTTAGGGCATTGACAGTATATACAAAGAAACACAATAGAATCAATGGAAAATCACACAGAAGAAGACAAACAACCAACCAATTTGCAAAATGCAACCAGCTCTACAAATTCAAAAAAACAACAACATAATAACAATAAATAATAATTAATAAATATTGAGAATATGATGAAAAGCCTTTGATCTATTTTTTGTGGGAACAGTTCAGCGTTGGGGTGAGTGAGGTTCAAGAGCATGGTGATAGAGGAGTAATAACTGTTCCTGGACCTGATGGTGAGTCCTGAGGCTCCTGTACCTCCTTCCTGATGGCAACAGTGAGAAGAGGGCACGGCCTGAAAGGTGGGGGTCCTTGCTTTCCTACAACGCACTCCTTGTAAGTGTGCTCAGTAGTAGAGCGGGCTTTACCCATGATGGACTGAGCTGCATCCATCACATTTTTAGGCTTTTCATTCAAGGGCGCTGGTGTTTCCATACCAGGCCTTGATGCAACCAGTCAGTGTACTCTCCACCGCACAGCTATAGAATTTTCTCAGTTTTAGATAGCTATAGAAGTTTCCCAAAGTTTTGGATGACATGCTAAATCTTAACAAACTTTTAAGTTAAAGACACTATCATGCTTTCTTTGTAACAGCAGTTACAGATCCTCTAAAATAATAATGCTGAGAAATTTGAAGTTGCTGACCCTCTCCACCTTTGATTCCCCGATGAAAGCTGGCTCGTGGAGATCTGGTTTCCTCCTCCTGCAGTCAATAATCAGCTCTTTGGTCTTACTGACATTGAGTAAAAGGTTATCGTTATGGCTCCATTCAGCTAGATCTTCAATCGCTCTCCGATATGCTGATTTGTCAGCACCTTTGATTCGGCTGACAGTGGTATCATTAGCAAACTTAAATATGGTATTGGAGCTGTGCTTAGCCTCACAGTCATAAGTGAAAAGTGAGTGTAGCAGGGGGCTAAGTGCATAACCTTGTGGTACATCCGTACTGATGGAGACTGGTTACCAATCCAAACTGTCTGGGGTCTGCAAGTGGGGAAATCAAGGATCTAGTTGCCCAAGGAGGTACTAAAGCCTAGATATTGGAGCTTATTGATTAGTTGTGAGGAGATGATATTATTGAATGCACAGCTGTAGTCCACAAAGAGCATTCTGATGTACACATCTTCATTTTCCATAGTTGAGTGAAGAACCGATGAAATGGTACCTGCTGTGGACCTATTGTGAGAATAGACAAATTGGGGTGGATCCAAGTGACTCCTCAGCCAGGAGTTTCGTACCAGTCTCACAGTGGATGTAAGTGCAACTGGATAATAGTCATTGAAGTAAGTTACCATGTTCTTCTTGTTCACTGGTATAATTGAAGCTTGAAACAGACTGCTGAAGTAAGAGGTTAAAGATAAGAGTGAACACTCCAGCCAGTTAATCAGCACAGGCCTTCAGTACTCGGCCAGGTGTTTTCTATGGGTTCACCCTCCAGAAGGTGTTCTCACATCAGCCTTAGAAACTGAAATCGCAGAGTAGTCAGGGGCTGTGTGTGTTCATGAAGTTATCTCCATGTTTTGGTGGTCAAAGTAAACATGAAAGACATTGAGCTCATGTGGGAGCAAAACGTTGTTGACACCTATGTCACTTTGTTTTACTTTGTAGCAGGGTGATAACATTCAAACTCCGCCACAGCTGTCAAGGACCCTTCTGTGACTCCAGTTTGGTCCACTTTGCATATGAGATGTCTTTCTGGAGGTCGTACTGGACTGCTTGTATTCTACTTGGTTACCTATTAGAAAAAACCTCTATGTTGCCACACATGGCACATTGCAAACTACGCACCACACAGGAGTTAACAATTCAGGCACCTTTGCTATTTACACATTGTTCTCAGCCACATTTTATTTGTTGTACTGAAACAAATGCAAAAGCAATTATCTTTGAGCTATTTTACTGAGGAATTTTGTTGTGTAGTTTGAAATGACCAGCTTGGAGAATCTGAACAGTTAGTCTCATTTAACCCACTACTGGGCTAAGCAGGTGGCTGCATGGACCTCCATATACCACATTAAATGAGTTAATATTGAAGAACCCTGCAGGCAGTGCAGTTAATTGAAGATTTGGCATTACAGACAGGCACAGCAGGTGAGCGGCAAAGATTAACAAGCTCTGTAATAGCCTGAGCCAAGAATATGTATTCATGTTTTGTTCCTGTCAATATGATATTCCTATTAGACCCCCAACATACAACAGTTTTTCCTTTAATATTCTCCATACCCACTTGCCACTGTTAGTATCATGTAGTATACAGAACAGCTACTATATACTAAATTGCTGTATAGTAAATGGAAATGTACAGTTACTGATCTATATATTTGCCAAGTATGCCCACAGAAACAGAATCTCAGGGTTATACTGTATGTGGTGACACGTATGTACTCTGATAATAAATTTGACTTTGACTTTGTTGCAGAGATTGCTACATCAAGCTACCAGAGAATGCAATTTCCTGACTCACGGCAGTCAACTTGGGAAGTCCCACATCACCAGGTTCAGGAACAGCCTCTTTCCTAACCGCCTTCAGATTCTTGAACTGATCTTCACAAACCTAATCCTACCTCAACAATGGAACACCACAGTTCACCTGCAGCACCACCATGGACTTCTTTCTAATTATGTCTTTGCAAGTTTTGCACATTCTTCACTGTTTTGGATAAGTTATGTATAATTTATATTTGGTGTGTTGTCTGAATCTACAAGCCTGTGATGCTGTTGCAAGCATGTTTTTTTAATTGTACCTGTACCTCACCATACTTATCCATATCATAATAAACTTCACCTGGTGATACTTTACTCAAAAGCAGTGATCACGATGCTTAGGGCAGTGGTTGATGTGCTAGGGGTATGGGTCTGAATGATAGTTAAGTTAAAGCTCTAATGAAGTTTTAGTGGAAGCTAGAGTCTTAAAAGCACGTGGTTCAGGACTGATAGGGTGCTGGAGTCATGGGTACTAGGACTTGGGGGTAGGTGGGGCAGAGGTATCAAGGGGAAATGGAAAAAGGATGGGCTATGATGAGGGAGAGAGCTAAGAGCTGACCTTCAGAAAAAAAATACATTGTCCCCAGCCCAGATGAAGAGTCTTGACCTGAAACATCGGATGTCCATTTCTCTCCATCTGATCTGCTGCGTTCCTTCAGTGTTTTGCATGTTGCTTCTAATTCCAGCATCAGCAGTCTCTTGTGTCTGCATTGCTCGTGTTTGTTGAACCCCATCTCATATTTCACATGATTCACTCTCAACTGTCCTAGGAAAAGGCTAGCCCAGCCAGGTACTTCAAAGGAAAGGGAGATGGGAAATATGTGCTGAAGGTTGCCAACAAAGCCCACATCCCATGAATGAATATAGAAAACATATTGTTTCCTACAAGAGAAGCACCAATGGAGATGCCAGATTGCCTTGTTTACAGTGGGAACCCAGTCCTTTTAATGCAAAATGTAAACAGGGAGTTGGATGCTATCTTCTGAATTAGATTTGCTTAGTACACGGGTTGGATTACTTACCCACTGACAGTAGTATTTTGTTGCATCATTTTCTGCTCCATGCTTTCAGCTAGATCAGTCCAGCCCAGCTAGTTACGTGTTTCTATAAACAATCAGGCAAACGTAAAGAAATATCAATTCTGTGATTTGCAGTCGCAAATTCTAAATTGCCCTAATATTGTAATGCACACTTTTGTGAAAGAAATCTGTAATGTTTACTTTGTAAATTTACATTCACCAGTTTAGAAATACAGATGAATTATTAAGCAATAGTTTTTATTAATAGTAGAGAGTGAAAAACCTGGAGTCAGTGTCAGTTAATGGATGTGTTTGTGGGGGGTGGGGATAGATTTGAAGGGAGACATTTGATTTTGGGTGGTTTAGCGTAAATGGGCTTTGCTATCCGGAAGTTCGTATCAAGACTTCTCCAGGTAAACACCTGCCTGATCCAAACATAATTCTGACCCAAGTTCAGAAATTCCAGAGTACCAAACCACTTCCCACTGACTCCTCCTGTGTACAGTTTTGGTTCCAAGCATAACATATCAAGGCAAAATCCGGATCCCAGCAGAAAATATTCCCCAATTAGATCAGTATTTTTGTTTAAAGAGCTATGGTCACCATTTTAGGTCAAGCCACACAGTGTTATGTTTGGATCAGAATGTTTTACAAGGAGGATGTGATACTTGACTACATCCTTCAAACCCAATCCACTTCCACATTTATTAGCGAGGAACAGTTGGATCTGATGAAGCCATACATACATAATCTGAGTTGTCATAGTCCTTGAGTGAGCATCCAGAATTTTCAATCTTAATGTTAGATTTTCAAGATTAGCTGTTTCTTTTTTTTAAGAGGAATCATCATTAAGAGCCGCCACAGTAGTGTAGTAGTTAATGTGACATCATTGCAGCTTGGGACATCATGTTCGGAGTTTACTTCCATCATTATCTGTAAGAGGTGTGTATGTCCTCCCCATGGTATGTGTGGGTGTTCTTTAGGCCCTCTGGTTTCCTCCCATAGTCCAAAGAGGTAATGGTTAACAGGTTAATTGGTCATTGTAAATTGTCCTGTGATTAGGCCAGAAGGGCCTATTCCTCACTGTATCTCTAAGTAAGTAAATGTAGGGTAGTAGGTTTTGTGGGATTACCACAGTATAGGTAGGAATAATGGTTAGTATCAACATGGTGGGCCAAAAGGCCTATTTCTAAGCTGTACATTTCTGTGACGCTATATTAAGGAATTGCCACTATCATCAAGGTAGCATTGACAAGGGGACTGGCCTGCAAATCAGGCTGATTTCCACAATGATGTTCAATTTCCGGGCCACAGTAGGAAGCCTTGCTGAGTGGCATATGCACTGGATTTTGACCTATGTTGCATATGTTCACTTTGCCTGCTCTAACTTAACCCCAGCCATACTGAATTTTGGAGCCCCTATGCTGGTGAGAGCTTCCTTATGGAAGCCTCCTGTTAACCAAGGAAAGGTGCATCACTGAGCTGCCTCTGGAACCTCTTCTTCGCAACCTCAAAATATTTGCTTCTGCAGTGGAGTGTGTACATATTTTGCTTTCAAAGATCTTGTTATGGTCCTCATCTCCATTGAAACCTCTGATATTTAAATCCTCAGACAGACTTCTAGTGGGACAGTGTGTATTTCAGGAACAGCAGGGAATTCCATTTATTGTCGATACAGACAATGTATGGCCTTTGTCCTGAGTGCTCTTTTCTAACTGGAAATGGGATGGAATGAGAACGCTCAGACCGTAGTCAAGATGATATCTCTTCAAAACTTTCAATGACTATGTTAGCAGATTGCAGTTCTGCAGGCCGTCATGTTAAAGTAGTGTCATAGCACAGAAGATATGTTAATTTTTCCAAACTAATTAATAGGCAGAGTTATAATTATAATCTAATTGTAGCCATCTTCTCAGGGACTGTTGTAGATTCATAATTTGAAGAAAGAATCCTTATGCTTCAAAATCAAATACTTGATGTGATACTATACACAGGTTCTGTGAGAATTAGACCATCCTATGATGCGGTAATTGCAGAAGTCCAAACAAGTGCTTGGTAGGGATTAAGTGGCTGGCGTAGCCTCAGCCACGCCATTGCGCAGCGGTGCCAAGTGGAGACCTGGTGGGAAACACTCCCAGCAGGCAATGGCAGAAGACCAACATTGCTTGATGCCCTACACTGGGGATCGTGCAAGTCTGTGGGGAAGGCGGTGTTTTAAGAAAATAAAGAATGAAAGTAAAGAAAAAATAAATAACTAAACTGGAAATTGTCATGGATCATTTGGCCAGCGGTCCAAAGAACAGAAAACTCAGTGAAGAACAGAATCACTATATTTACTATACAAGTTATCAAATCACCACTTTTAAGAAAATAAATGACTCAAATCTGCTCCTCCCAAGATATTTTTTCAATTATATTGGCCGTTATCTTAACAGAAATGTTATTTTTCTCTTTTCATAATCCACATTTCCCTTAATGTTCTTTGCAACTTTTAAACCTGGTAAGCAAATTCAAAGATGTGACAATAGTTGAGATGCAAAGTACCAGTATGGTTTAGTTTTTCCTTCCATTTAAACATGCCAAGGCATTTCCACTCACGAAATAGCACTTAAAATTGTGATGCACTAAGGACAAAATAAAAGATATTTGCTGTCTTGCAAGAGCCAGTACTGGGCAAGATGCACCTTTGGCCAGTCATTTATCTGTTAAAATATTTCTGTTTGTTACAAGATTCATGCTCACCTCCAGCTGATGGTTAGGAATGTGACCAGACTCTCAGCATACCCTAAACCCTCACTATCAGCCATCTGCACCACTTCTAGTACACGCTGTCAGATTTATGCAGAAAAACTGCATAAAATTGTTACATCTGACAGAAGCACAGGAGATATGGCAGGAAGCTGGCAAGAGTCCATACACAAGAAAGGGGATATTGCTCACTGCTTGCACTTATAAAGAATTTTCCATTCTCTCCTTATATTCCTATTGCCAATCAATTCACATAGGGCTTTAACTCCGCCCACAACCACCTTGCTGTCCTTTTTGGTTTGACCTGTTATCCCAGGCCTTTGTGGTACAATACCACAGAGTACAGACAAGGTTCCCATAAAGGGCTGAGAATTTCCCAGTTATCAACAACTCGTAGCCAAAGGTAAAACATGATGTTGCAGTTATGGAGTGCTGTTTAGACACAGACATGCAGAGATTCAACACGGAAACAGGCCATTCATTCCATCACATGCATGATGACCTTCACGCTCTGCTACACTAATCCCATTTATCCACATTAGGACTGTATCTTTTGATGCCTCATCTATTTAAGTGTCTGTCTAAATGCCTCTTAAGTGTTGTGGTTTTAACTGACTTCACCACTTCCTCTGGCAGTGGGTTCTCAACATAAAGTACTCTATGTGAAAAAAAATGAATGCCCAGATCCCCTTTAGAATTCCTTTTTCTTTCCTTAAACCCTGTCCTTTTGTTTTTAATACCTTGACCACTGGAAAAAAGATTTGACTGGCTATCTAAGCCTCACATAATCTTATTGTGCTTCTGTCAAAGTTTAAACTAAATTTATTGTCAAAGTACATATGTGTCAGGTAGAGTAGTTACTAATAGTGGAAGCATAAGTAGGCCATCTGGTTCCAGTGTGGATGACCTTTGTACTTCAGCTCCACGTTTCTGTATTAACTCCATATCCCCTTATTCCCTTCATTTTCTTAATATCGGAACATCGCGTGACCTCTGGTTTGAATATATTCAGCAATTGAATCTTGATAGCTTTTTTGAATAGAAAATTCCAGAGGTTCATCACCATTTGGGGGAAGAATAGATCTGATTGTGGCACTTGGTTTTAGATACCACAGCCAGGGAAAACATCAATTCCATATGAACTCTCTTCTGATATGTGAAAAGCATTGCAGATCTAGTGAATCATGGAAGTTGACAAGCACTGTATCCACTATTCTCATAGCCTCCTCATTTAAAACCATATGAGAGAAGCGGATTTCTAATGACATTAACTGATATCTTTTAATATCCTTATTGAACTTTAATCACAGAAATGTATTCATTCCTCTGAACGGAATTATCAAATGGAAAAGTAACGCATATAACCCCAGCATTTGAGTGGAAGAAAGGGCCAGTTGGCTAGAGAACAGTTTCAAGGAAAATGTCGGAAGTTGTTACCAAGGAAGATGCAAGGGACTGCAGATGCTGACATTTGGAGCAAAAAAAGAACAAACTGCTGGAGGAGCTCAGGGGGTCAAGAAGCATCGGTGGAAGCAGAGAAATTGGCGACATTTCAGATTATGACCATACTTCAAGATTGAAAAACACTAGTAGAAATGAGCAGAGTCAACATGAATTTACAAAAGGAACATCATCTGTGATGAATCTGTTGGAAGTTTTGGAATATGTAAAGGGAAACCAGATGCCATGCTATACTTAGACTTTCAGAGGTCTTCAATGAGGAACCAAATGGAAGTTATTGATCAAAATTGGAGTATATGGAATTGGGGGGGTGGAAGGAAATATACTACCATGGGCTGTGGACTGATTAACAGATAGAAAATATTGAACAGGAATAAACAGAAAAAGAGACAGAAAAGATAGTGCAGTTTTTTGAAATAGTGAGGACTGGAAGGAATTAGTAGTATTCAGATCTAGCTGGGTGTCCTTGTACAGTTGGGGCAGCATGGTAGTGTGGTTAGCACAACATTTTACAGTACCAGTGAAAGGTGTACAATTCCCACCGCTGTCTGTAAGGAGTTTGTACGTTCTCCCTGTGACCGCGTGAGTTTCCTATGGGTGCTCCAGTTTCCTTCTGCACACGTACCAGTAGGTAGGTTAATTGGCCATCGTAAATTGTCCTATGATTAGGCCAGGGTAAAGTCGGGGATTGCTGGGCAATGCAGCTCAGAGGACCAGAAGGGCCTACTCGGTGCTGTATCTCAATAAATAAATCACTGAAAGTGATAGGGAAGGCAATCAGTCACATTTTAGTTTTTATTGCAGAAGGATACGAAGGCAAGAGTAAGAATGTGTCACTCCAGTTACATACAGTCTTGGTGGGATGGTACCCAGTGCAGGTTGATCTCAGGATGAATATCTAAGTTGAGTTGATTGTCATATACATATGTATGCACAGGTATAATGCAAAACTTGCTTGTGTCACAATCGCAGGCACATAGCATTAGCGTCACAACATTCACAAGAAAAATATATACAGTACTGTATGAAATAATACAAGAGAAGCAATTAGAACTTATTAGACAGCAAGTGCTGTGGTTCAAAGTGATCTAAGTCGCCTAGTGTTGCTATACTGAAGTAGTGATTAGGTTGTTAGATATGATACGATGGAGGCACAATGACAAATCCTCATCGGATATAAAATCCTTGAATGGAGATTTTTAATGAGGGATTAGGAAATTGTGCCTGTACTCTCAGGAAATTAAAAGAATGAGAAATGATCTCAATGAAACAGAACAGTTTGCAATAGGCCTCAGAGCATAGATGCCAAATTGATACTTCCTTGACCAGGGTATCTGGATACAGAGGCCACAGCAATTCTGAAGGATGGTCATTTAGGACAGAGAAGAGATGTTTTTTCTTTGATGATAGCAAATTTTTGAAATTCTATTCCAAATCAATCAATCGAGATAAACTGATAGATTTTGAGATACTAAGAAAATCAAAGAATATCAAAGTTCAAAGTAAATTTGTTATCAAAGAACATACATGTCATCATTTACTACCCTGAGATTTATTTTCTTCTGGGCATTCCCAGTAAATACAAAGAAACACAATCGAATCAATGAAAAAATGCACACAACAAAGGCAGATAAACAACCAATATGCAAAAGACACCAAACTGTTCTATCACAAAAAAAACAGAGTGGTATTAATAAATAATAAGCAATAAATATTGAGAACATGAGTTGTAGTTCTTGACAGAGTGTCCATAGATTGTGGAATCTGTTCAGTGTTGGGGGTGAGTGCCTAATTGCCTAAGTGCCTAATTCAAGAGCCTAATTGTTGAGGGGTGATAACTGTTCCAAAACCTGGTGGTGTAGGACTCCTGTACCTCCTTTCTGCTGGCAACAGCAAGAAGAGAGCATGACCTGGATGGTGGGAGTCATTGATGATAGATGCTGCTTTCCCGCAACAATGCTCCTTGTGGATGTGCTCAGTGGTGAGGATTGCTTTACCCGTGATGGAATGGGCCGTATTCACCACAATTTTTAGGCTTTTCCATTCAAGGGCATTGCTTTTCCATACCAGGCCATGATGCAACCGGTCAGTATACTCTCCATCACACATCTGTAGATGTTGGTCAAAGTTTTAGATGACGTGCCAAATCTTCACAAACTTCTAAGAATGGAGAGGTGCTGCTGTGGCTTCTTGGTAATGGCAGTAATGTGCTGGACGAAGGGGAGATCCTCTGAAATGATAATACTAAGGAATTTAGAATTGCTGATCCTCTCCACCTTTGATCCCCTGATGAGGACCGGCTCAAGGACTTCCGACTTCCTCTTCCTGTTGTCAATAATTAGCTCTTTGGTTTTGCTGACATCGAGTGAGAGGTTATGGCTCAGAAAGTAGCCTTGAAGTAAAAATTAACCGTAAATATATTGTATGGGGAAACAATCACAAGGGGCTAGGTCTGCTTCACTTTACATATTATATTCAAATGAGATGTAAATAAGGCCGGGCCTCATTGAACCCGGGCCTTTTTTTGTCTTTGAATATAGAACATGGGAATGTAGAACAGTACAACACTGAGATGGGTCTGAATGCAGTGCTGAATTAATTACTTCAGTACTTAAATGCCTGTCTGAACTAATCCCTTCTGCCTACACAATGTCCACAATGTCCCCTGTACATTCATGTGCCTCTCAGAGAGCCTGTTAAACACTTCTATTATATTTGCCCCCACTAGTAACCCTGCATTTCAGGCACCCAACACTAGCTGTATAAAAAAAATTGCCCTGAACATCTCTTGAATTTACCCCTTCTCACTTTAATTGCATGCCACCTAATATTATACATTTCAACAATTGGGAAAATGATACTGACTCACTACTCTTAACTGTGACCTCAGTTTCTGCAGCTCCAGAGAAAACAATTCAGCTCATCCAAACTCTCCTCATACATGCTCTTTCATTCTGGCAGCATCAGTTTCTGCACTTCCTTCAGAGCCTCCACATCCTTCTTGTAATGGAGCAACCAGAATTGAATGCAATGCATCATGATGGATGGAAGGGCAGAAATTCCTAAAAAGGGAGAAATCAGGAGGATGCTACAGGGCATGCATCGGAGGTAAGGGGAGGAAAATTCTAGATGAGATATGCAGGGCAAGAGAGTGTTTGGTGTTAGGAACGTGCTGATGGGTGATGGTGGAAGCATGTGGAAATGCGGAGAATAGAAGGATATGGATCATGAGAAAATAGATGGAATTAGTTTACTTTGGCATCATATTAGGCATAGACACTATGGGTTGAAGGGCCTGTTCCTATGTTTTCTGTATCTCAACCAAGGCAAAACTTTGGAAGGACAGGATTCGAATGATCAATCCTGCTGGGACTTCGTTCAGTTTTGGATACACAACGACCACACTGTGGAAGTGAGACCGTAGTATGTCTTAGTCAACTTCAATGAACAATACTTGTTTTTATTGGTATAAAAATTATTGCATTACTCATTCCATTTTCTGTTAATTCTCAAAGTGATAACTTGTAGTCATAATTTCACTGGTTAGTTTTATTGTCATTCAGTGTGCTCCGCCAGAGGCAGTGTGGTGTGTCGTCGGTGCTGCTCCCAGTGTTGGCTCAGCTGAAGATAGTCCATATTGTGGTCAACTGCAGATTTCTGCAACGTTCATGGGCACCATTTGTGTGACTGTATTTTACTGCTATATTTTATGTGAGCTATATGTGCCTTGTTCTGTAGGATATATTCTACTCCTCAATTTCAACTTGAACATAGCGTGAGCTCAATGTTTTACAGGTGATCAACACTGTGAGAATTCAGGGTCCACATCAAATCACAAATCCCAGTCCTGATGAAGGGTCTCAGCCTGAAGCATCAGCTATTTATTCCCCTCCAGAGAAGCTGCCTGACCTGCTGAGCTCCTCCAGCACACCGTGTATATTGCTCTATATTTCCAGCTTCTACAGTACCTTTTGCGTCTACAATCTCTAATCCACTGGGGTGGCACCGTGGCACAAAGGTAGTACTGCTGTCTTTACCTTCAGTGATCTATGTTCATTGCTGAAGTCTGTTGCTGGTTTAGAGTTTGTATATATGTCCTTGTGATCACATCCCCAAGGTGTCAGGTCAATAGTTTAACTGGCTACTGTAGGTGAATGGTTCGAGACTCTGCCATGTGAGAGAGAACAGGTCAGAGGAGAAGAAGTGAGAGAGTGGGATGCTCTGAGGATCTTACTTGCCATATGAAAAAGTAATGATTTTTAGTGAATGATATTGAAGACTCGGATAGTGGAAAGCTAATACCCTTAGTGAACTCTGTTTTTATTTTCCATTATGTTATTCATGAACTATGAAGAATGTTGTCTTCCCATAGCTCTGAGGTGGAGCAGAACTGCTGGATATTACAGCACAAATTACCTCTTCATCTTAGAAAAGTTCAGGCAAAATTATGCGAGACACAAATAGGTTAGATAGAGTTATTCCTTCAGGGTAGAAAGATCAAATATTAGAGAGTATAGCTTTACGATGAGAGAGAGAAAGTTTAATGGAACTGTGTGAGGTAAGGTTTTTTCCAGCGAATGGTAGATGCCTGGAACACACTACCAGAGTTGTTGTTGGAAGCAAATAGGATAATTGTGTTTCAGATGCATTTATATGGACACATAAACATGCATGGAATTTATGGATTTTGATCACGTGCAAACCAAAAAATTTACAGTAGTTTAATCTTGTATTATGGTGAGCACAGACATCGCGGGCTGAAGGGCTTGTTCAGGGAACATATTGAGCAGTGCTATACTGTTCTGTGTTCTCAGTATGTAACACAATATGGATGCATTGCAGACCCTTGCAATGGGTATTGTCCTGGTGGAGAATGGAATGAAATGGAAGGCAAGGGAAATGCAATAAAGTAATCCAAAACTGCTTCTAAAATTTCCCTTTGCCTGCAGAAGCTTTGGGCATCTCCTCCCAATGTCCATCCTCAGCAGGTGAAGGAGCAACAGTGAATGAAGCTGGTGAATGAACAGGCTGGCACATGTAATCTCCCCTGTGGCCTGGTGCAGGAGGGGACAGATGGGAAGGAAATAGATATTTCATGAATAGTACACTTAAAATGGAATGGGTTCCGAACAGACATTAAGCAGCCTTCTGTTAGAAGACACGGCTTACCTGGAGGCACAGTAGTACAGCAGCTAGTGTAGTGCTTTACAGCACAAGTGATGGGGATTCAATTCCTGCCACTGCTTGTAAGAAGTTTGTATGTTCTCACTGTGACCGCGTGGGATTCCTCTGGGTACTCCAGTTTCTGGAATTGTGCGGGTTAGTATGTGATAGTAACTTCGGGCATGCTATTTTGGTGCCGGAAACATGGTGACACTTGAGGGCAACCCCTAGCCCTTATTCAGACTGTGCTGGTTGTTGATACAAATGACACATTTGATGTTTTAATGTGTATGTGACAAATAAAGCAAATCTTTATCTTTATTGAAGGCTGGGCTCTGATACAGAATGGGTGGAAAAATATGGGACACCATGAATCGAGAATTCAGGAACATTTGATATTCAAAGACTGGCAAAAAATTTGAGAATGTATCGAACAGCAAGTGTACCCACTTGCCATGCATTTGGTTCTGTCTGCCCAAAGGCCAGCATTTCATCCACATGGCAAGCAAGTAACCAGGACAAGACTATTTCCTTTTCATTGTTATATTTTTTTGCACAGTAAGGACAAAGGAACAGAAAGCCATATCTGCCCTCAAACTACCCCACCACTCTAGATCTCACCAATTCCACATATGCTCTATCCCAAAATAGCCTCTATTTACATCCTACCTGCAAGTTATGATGACTGAATAGCCTGTTTCTTTTCAATAAATGTCCTTGATACTGTGATTTTGAAGCGGAGCATTTTGATCCTGAACTATATCATATGCACATACACATTCAGTTCAGGTGATCAGTCCAGGGTCTGCTCTGTATATCAATTTTTGGGGGAAGGGTAAAGTGAAGGAGAAAAGTTTCATGTTGCCTTGGTGATTATTTGACAGGAAAAGGTGGGTGTTTTAAATAACTATTTTTAGCTTGAAAATTGGAAGACTTGTGGTTAAGCAAAGAGTTGTGGTTAAATGAGGAGGTGGCATCCGCCTTCACTGGCAGTGTTGTTTATGTATGTGTTTATTATTGGGGTGGGGAGAGAAGATGTATTCGTGTTAACCTGTGGTCAGTGAAGAAGGCTTGAATCTGCTTGTCACTGAGGGTGAGGCTAATCAATTTTATTCTACATGGTTTGATTAAGTAGTTGTATCTGTTCCCAGTAGTAATCTAGGGAACACTTGGTTATTTGGAACCTGGGCTTGCTGTGGCACAGAGGTAAAGCTACACACCCAAGAAGTTTCGGAGACATACAACAAGCCCTCTACCCCGTGCCCTCACAAGCTTCTGTTGACCATCAATCACCCATTTACACCAATCCTACATATATTTCATTCTCACAAAATGCTGGAGGAACTCGGCAGGTCAGCCAGCATCTATGAAAATGAATAAACAGTCAACATTCTGGGCCAAGACCCTTCATCAGGACTGGAAACCCTTGGCTTCAAACGTTGATTGTTTATTCTTTTCCATAGATGCTGCCTGGCCTGCCGAGCTCCTCCAGCAATTTGTGTGTGCAACTCTGGATTTCCAGTATCTGCAGAATCTCTTGTGTTTATATTTCATTCTCCTCAGCTTATTAGAAAGTCCCTCCAGATTTAACCACTCACCGACAGAGCAGGGTCAATTTACAGTGGCCAGTTAACCTACCAGTCTGTTTTTTTTAATGTGGGAGGAAACCAGAGCACCCAATTGAAACCCATCCAAACTTAGGAGGAACGTGCAAACTCCACAAGACAACACCCAAAGTCAGGACTGAACCCAGGTTTCTGGTACTGTGAGGATGTGGCTTTGTTACTTGCTCCAGGCTGCAGCTTTATCTTAGAACTGTGAAGCAGGACGATGAACAGCCCTTTTATACATAGCAAAATCACATAAGGAATGAAGTGATCACGGCTTTTGAGGGATAAATGCTGCCCTGGACTTTCCTGTAGTCTACCAATCTTTCAAACTGAGAAAATAGGTAAGATCCACGGTTTAACACCTTACTTGAAGGACTGTACCACTGACACTGCAGTCCTCCCCCAGTACTGTATTGTTGTGCATATTGGGATTCTGATACTCTAGTCTCTGGAGTGACAAGAATGCAAAATCTTTGGATTCAGGGCTACACTGTTCTCTCTTATTTACCTTTCATTAGGCAAATCCAGTTCTGCTTTCTGACGCTGAAATGATTTGCATACTCCTCTTTGCTCTCTTCCCCAAGCCAAAACTATTAAGCTTTTTACAGCTAGGAAGGAGATTTGAACTGCCGCTGCCTGCTATAACTAACCGGAAACTGGCCCCACTACCCAGCATTCATCCAGAGTGGTTCACAAACAGTTTACCATTTGTCAGGAACAGTGAAACAAGAGAAATCATCCAGATCTTTGCAATTAAAGCTCTCTGATGTGTTTATACATTGTTTGCCAACAGCTTGGTGAAGGCAAAGCAGACAAAGCTCCTTGTTATGCCTATCTGCTAGGCAAATTAGCCCAGTCATTAAGAACATTTCAGGCTGATGCCAGTTATGAACTCTACTTTGTCAGTGTCCTCTCCTGCTACCAGATATGGGTCACAGCTCTGGAACACATCCAGCTCTGCGTACATGCTCGAAAACCTAAGAATAGAAAGCTTTCTGTACCTCATGCTGGCCATTTTCATCAAGCATAATATTTTTGCAGAACGACTCACCATTTCTGGTTTGACAATATTTACGTTTGACTGGAGTTATAAATACTCAACTGATCAAACTCAGCAGTGTCCATTTGGTTGATGAGATCAACACCAGTCCCAGAACTCCAACCCTTCCCCCCACCCTACTTGAAAATTAAATAGCTCTACTGCCAAAAGTCCCTTATTTGTAGTGTGTCGCCAAAGTCAGAGAAGATGTTAATCATCGATCAATGCAGAATGAGGCCTTTTGAAAAGATAACTAGGATTTCAGTGAATTATTCAATAAATAGAGCTTTTTCAGCAAAAGAATTGTAAATGAAAAGATGCCAGACTAGAAACTGTGCGCAGCATGGCGCGATATTGAGTATAGGAGGGTCTTGCTTACACTATTTTCAAAGAGCTGTGTCTTCAGTGTGGATACAGTATGTCACAACACCGAAGCAGTGAATGTATTCAGCAACCTTTCACATCACTGAGTCTCGAGTGTAATGCTTGGATCAGGAGAACAGCTCAGAGGTGGAAAGAGAAAGCTATATCTCTCACAGACAATGGGAGAGAAGGTGGAAATCCTAAGAAAACTAAAACTGTCAGAGTGCCTGGAAGCCACCACACAATGAAAGTTGGTCTTAATTTAGCCTTTTGGGGGTTATGTGGTCAGCAGAGGAGCAATAGTTATGTTCAGTGATAGAATCCCCACAGTGGTTTCAGATTGCAGTGATGGAGATTTTCCTAGTTTCCTGTCCAATATTTATTCACCCATCAGTTGCATTCTCTGCTGAATCTTGCCAGAAACTCCTGTTGAATCAGATAGTTAGTTCTTTGCTGAAGTTATGCGAGAGTTAAGAGTATCAGAACAACACCTGAGAGAATGAAAAGAAAAGGCTTTTCTAATGAGAAGGCAGGAGATTGGGGCTGAGAGGAAATTGGATCAGTCATGATGAAATGGCAGAACAAAATCAATGGGCCAAATGGCCTAATTCTTCTCCTATATCTTAATGGTCCTATCATCTCAGAACAGAGGTATATTTAAAGTGGAGATTGATAGTCTCTTGATTAGTAAGAGCATCAAAGGTTACGGGGAGAAAGGAGGAGAATGGGGTTGAGAAGGACAATCAGGCAGCCATTATAGAATGGCGGAGTAGACTTGATGGGTTGAATGGCCTAATTCTGATCCTATCTTATGGTCTTATATCAAAGAAGTAGATGATTTCAATTTGAATATATTGTTAATACATTCTCAAACAGCAATGAGGTGTGTAACAAGTAAGGGCAAAATATTTCACACGCTCTCAATTTCTTCAATGACTTTAAGTTCCCTGGCCCCAATCAGCTCATTTTCACTATGGATTCCAGTCCCTATGCACATCTATCCCACATCGAGGGATTTAAAGCTCTCTGTGTCTCTCTAGACAACAGACCCAACCAATTCCCCTCCACCACCACTCTCCTCCATTTGGTGGAACTGGCCCTCATCCTTGAGAATTTCTCCATAGACTCCTCCCACTTCCCTGAACTGCAAGGTGTAGCCATGGATACTCTCATCAGTCTTATCTATGTCTGTCTTTTTGTCAGCTATGTGGACCAGACCATATACCAAACCAGCATCAGCATCGCTCCCCAACTCTTCCTATGCTACATCGGTGCTGCTTCCTGTGCCTATGCTGAGCTTGTCAATTTCATCAGCTTTTCCTCCAACTTCTACCCTGCCCTCAAATTTACTTGGTCCATTTCTGACATCTCTCTCCCTTTTCTTGATCTCTCTGTCTCCATCTCCGGAGACAGCCTATCTACTGATTCTGTTATAAACCCACTGACTTTCACAGCTATCTTGACTGTAACACTTCCCACCCTGTCACTTGTAAAAATGCTGTTCCCTTTGCTCAGTTCCTCCATCTCCACCACATTTGTTCTCAGGATGATGCTTTTCATTCCAGGACAACTGAGATGTCCTTCTTCTTCAAAGAAAGGTGCTTCCCTTCCTCCATCATTAATGCTGCCCTCACCCACATCTCTTCTGTTTTGTGCAAATCTACCCTCACCCCATGCTCCTGCCGCCACACCAGGGATATGTTCCCTCTTGTTCTCAACTCCCACCCCACAAGACTCCGCATCCAGCACATAATTATCTGTCACTTCTGCCATCTCCAACAGGATCCCATCACCAAGCACATCTTTCCCTCCCTTCCACTTTCCACTTCCTGCAGGGATTGCTCCCTACATAACTCCCTTGTCCACTCGTCCCTCCCCTCTGATCTCCCTCCTGGTGTGGTATCCTGTATACCAGTGAGAGCTGACATAAATTGAGAGACCACTTTATTGAGCACCTTTGCTCTGCCACAAAAAGCAGGATTTCCCGGTGGCCACCCATTCCAATTCTTCCCATTCCCGCTCTGATATGTCAGTCCATTGCCTACTCTACTGCCTCGATGAGGCCACACTCAGGTTGGAGGAGCAACACCTTATATTCCGTCTGGTTAGCCTCCAACCTGATGGTATGAACGTCAGTTTCTCAAACTCTTGGTAATTGACTCTTCCCCCCCCCCCCATCCCGCTCCTTCACTTTTCCTCATTCTTGATTCCCTCTCACATCTGGACCTTGTCTTCTTACCTGCCCATCACCTCAATCTGATTCTCTTCCCCTTTCCATTTCTTCTATGTTCTTCTGTCCTCTCCTATCAGATTCCCCCTCCTCCAGCCTTTATCTCTTCCACCAGCTCTTCAGTTCACACCCTTCCCCTCTCCCGGTTTCATCTGTCACCTACCACCTTGTACTTCTTCCTCCCCCCCCCATCTCCTTCAGCTGACTTCTTACCCCTTCCTTTCCAATCCTGATGAAGGGTCTTGGCCCAAATCGGCAACTGTTTGTTCCCATCCATAGATGTTTCCTGACCTGCTGAGCTTCTCCAGCACATTGCATGTATTGCTCTAGATTGCATCTGCAGTATCTCTTGTGTCTAGGGCAAAATATTTGAATTCTTGTTGCCTATTTGTTTGATGCTTTGGGAATTAATTTTAATATGGCTCCAATACACATGGATGCATTTGTCACACTAGCGTCACGCTAGTCATACTGGGAAGTGACATAGCACACCAGAAGCATGCAGAGTCAAGATAACATTAAGTCAATATGAGTGCAACACTGATTTGATGCACGAACTCTGAAATTTGACATCAACACATTCAAAATTCTGGAGGAACTCAGCAAGTCAAGCAGTATCTATGGAGAGGAATAGTGAGTTGACCTTTTTCGGTAAGATCCTTCATCAGAACTACAGATCCTGGAAATCTCGAGCAACATTTGCAGATGATGGAAACTTGTGAGTGACATTTGAGATTTACAACTTGCTTAAGATTTTCGGTCTCTTTTGCAGTGCTTGTTGTTCAGTCATTAAGTTGAGTCTGATTCTTTGTGACCTCATGGACCATAGGGTCTGTAGGGTTTTCATGACAACCTATGGAAGTTGATTGCCAGGCCTTTCTTCTGCACAGATTCTGCTGCTGCCCAGGTTGGGACCCAGCTGGCTTTGAACTCAGGACCATCTGCCTTGAAGTCCAGAGCTGATGCCACTACACCACCAGCCGGCCCAATACTTAATTGGATCATTAAGTAGTAACAGGTTGGTTTATTGAGTGTTGCTTGCAGTGAGTTAATATTTGGTATCCCCAAACTTACCTGTGGTTTTCCATGTCTGAGGTAAAATGCACTACATAAACAATAGTCCAAATCAGATATGAGTGGTTCAGTCCCCTTTCCCCTAGGAGAGCAGTGTGCTGGGGAGCATGGAGGAAGGCCAGGTGGTGCAGGGCTTTTGTGCTTAAATAGAAACGAAACAAGGTGTAGAAGGGCCGAGTTGTCAGCTTATTGAATCAAAGGAATGCTGAGATCAGTTCCACAGCAGGAGCAATGGCTGCCCTAACTCCACTTTAGCAAGTCTGAACAAAGCATGGACTGGTGCTACAAACAAGAAGATCAGAATCACTCCACTCCTTCTTGCAAAGGTCATGGTGGGCATCAACGTTTACATCCCTGCTTCATTCAGACTGGGACAGACGACATTTTCTCACATTTGTTCTCTTTCTGCTGCATACAGAATCACAATCAGAATTGTGTTTAATATCACTGGCATATGTCATTAAATTTGTTGTTTTGCGGCAGCAGTACATAACAAAAGCTATAAATTACAATAAGAAGTATATATAAAAATAAATTATGCAGTGCAAAAACAGAGGGGAAAAATACTGAGGTAGTGTTCATGGGTTCATTGTTCATTTAGAAATGTGATTCCAGAGGGGAAGAAGCTGTTTCTGAAATGCCGTGTGTGTCTCTTTAGGGTCCTGTACCTCCTCCTTGACAGTAGCGACGAGAAAAGGTCAGGTTCTGGGTGATGGTGACGTCATTAATCATGGATTATGTATTTTTGAGGCATACCTTATAAAGGTGTCCTGGATGCTGGGGAGACTAGTGCACATGGTGGATCTGGCTGAGGTTATGCCTTTTTCTGTTCCAGTGCAGTGGCCGCTTCATACCAGACAGTGATGCAACCAGTTAAAATGCTCTCTAGGGTACAACTGTAGAAATTTGCCAGAATCTTTGGTGACATACCAAATCTCCTCAAAGTTCTAATGAAACATAGCCACTGTTGTGCCTTCTTTGTATTTGCATCAATATGCTGGGCCCAGGATAAATCCTCAGAGATGTTGACACCCAAAAACTTGAATCTGCTCACCCTTTCCACCTCTGATTCCTGATGAGGACTGGTGTGTGTTCCCTCAATTTCCCTTTCCTGAAGTCCACAATCGATTCCTTGGTCTTACTGACATTGAGTGCAAGGTTGTTGCCGCGACACCTCTCAACCAGCTGATCTATCTCACTCCTGGACACTTCCTGGTTACCTTGTCACTGTGTGAGATTCTGCTAACTCCAGAAGATCAGAATATATATAATTCTCCCTCACTGGTGAATAGTAGACAGTACAATCACATGTTTTTGGGAAGATTACTGGTTTCCCAATGATGGAAGATACCACCAATGACACTCACAAATTTCTAAGGCCACCACATATGATTTCTGAGATATATGGTAAGCTTAATGCACTTGCTTTCTAACGCGCTGTTGCTATGCTATGTTACCCCTGGTGTTCAGAAAGAGGTCAGAATATGCTCCTTCTGCACTAAGCCTTTCTGGTGTTAATACCGGAATCACTACCTCCAATCAAAGAGCAGCTTGTGAAGACTGATGGTTACTGTGGGTTTAGATAGGCACATAAGTATGCAGGGAACAGATGGATATGGATCACGCGCAGGCAGGAGAGATTCAGTTTAATTTGGCATCGTCTTCGGCTCAGATGTTGTGGCTGAAGGACCTGTTCCTCTCCTGCACCAGGTTCTCTTTTCTTTTCTCTAACCACCTGACACTCAAACCTACATAAGAGAGCAAATTGCTTTGAGAAAGGGACCTGATACAAATAGAAAATGAGTCCTTTCAAGCAATGCTTCCACTGGCTGGACTGCTGTGGAGAACCCTTGCAGGAAACTGTAGATCATCCTCAATACTCAAGACAGTTTATTCCATTCAGCAGTGACTTACAATCACAGAGACTCTGCCCGTGTCATCAGCCAGGAGGAGCAGCAGCAAAAAGCAAGAAGGAGAAGCATAAAAGATTGAGAACATAAACCACCAGGCTGAAGGACAGCTTTTATCTGACTGTTATAGACCCTTGAATGGATCTCTTGTATGATAAGGAACTCGTGATCTCTCAGTCTACCTCATCATGGTCTTTGCACCTTACTTGTTTGACTATGCAGCACTTTACTTGTAACCATAACACTTAATCTACATTCTGTTCCCTTTGTACTACCTCAATGTATATATATATATGGAATAATTTATCCAGATGGCACACAAGGAGCCGTTTTTCACTCTATCTCGATGTGTATGACAATATTAAACTTATTGCCAGGAAGGGAAAGACCAGAAGGAGAAAGATCTTTTTATTTCAAAGATTCACTTTATTCTAATTTATATATTAAAAAAATACTAAAGGAAAAACACAGCAAACCTTTTACAATCATGATTGTTATATTTTTAAAAACCAAATTACATTTCTACTTGGGGTGATCTGTGGTTCCCAAGTGATACACCCTTTTATTGTTTGAGGGGCTTCCCCACCTGACTCATCCCCTCTGTGTCCTGTAATGAAAGAGCATAGACTGTGGTCCTTTCCCACAGAGCCTTTGATTTGCTGCATATACTCCTGCAGTCTGGAATGTGCCACTCGGCAGCATCCCTTACAGACATCTAGCTGTGCAGAAGACCAATAAATTTCAGGCAGACGAGAGAGATTATTTCACCGAGGCGATGATTTTCCAAAGGGCAAAAAGAAAGAAGAGGAAGTGAATCTACACCTATTAATGAACACAATTCCAGCTCTCCAAACTGGAAATTGTGGTCATATTTTCTTATCGTGTCTCTGGTGCCTACCAGTGCAGAATACATTACAACACCATGAAAAGTCTGCACAAAATTTACATTTCTAAGAACATTTGCATATCCAATTATGCAGAAAACTATATAACACTATATGATCACCCTTTGGACTGCCTTAGTTTCTGCTTTTCCTCTCTGACAGCTCCAATGCAATGTCATCCCAGTTGATTTAGATTTATGTCTACTGTCAGATTTCAGTGGAGATGGATTTCGGAATGGTCTGGAGCTGGTCCAGACCTGGAAGACTAGGCTTCAGCATGTGCCAGATTGCTATGATCAGCAGCAGTCTTTTGTGGACGACTTGAACTCATGGAGTTGTGGAACAACAGAGTCCTACAATGTGGAAATGGGGCCTTTGGGCCAATTGCGCTATGCTGACCAAAATTCCCATCTAAGGTAGTCCTTTAGATCACTCTAAACTTTTCCTGTCCAAGTACCTGATGTGCAGACAATTTATGCATTTTAAGCTATTTTGTGCCTGTTACATTATACTAACAGCCACTACCAAGAGGGGTAACAACCATTGGGAAATACTGTGCATCATTCACCTTGACAGTGTTGATGTTGTCCTAGATTCTGTGACACAGCTGATGATGTCAAAGGTTACACATTGCACCTTACTGTTACTGCCAGCAGAAATCGGGGCTTCTGGGGGAAACCTTTGATTTTTAGTGTTAACACACTGAAAACCAAATCACTCTAGAATTGTCAAGAATGTGTTTCATGTATTTGTTCACAGAATATGTACATTAGTGGTAAAGGCAACATCTATTCACCATCCATAGTTACACCTAGGATGCTGTTAATCATCAAGCAATGTTGATATGTCCAGAATCTCATATAGGCACGTCTTAGGGATGTTGGAGCCAAATGGAGAATGTACAAACTCCACATAGATAGAAGTTAGAACTCAACTGAGTCTCTGAGAATAAAAGGTGGCGCTTGTGATCATTGGATACTTTCTTTGGGCTGCAGAAAAGCAGAGGTGCAAGCTCTGGAGGTGAATCCATGAAAAGCACCCAGTCCTGACGGGGTATCTGGACACGTACTAAAGACCTATGCTGATCAGTTGACCGGTCTGTTCACTGAGATCTTTAACCTCTCACTTCAGCAGTTTTGAAGTGCTTCAAGCAGGCTTCAATTATACTGGAGCCCAAGCAGAGCCTGATGATCTGCCTCAATGACTATTGCCCAGTAGCACTAATGTACACAATGATGAAGTGATTTGAGAGGTTTGTGATAAAATATTTCAATTCCTGCCTGAGAAGTGACATAAGTTCCATTCCAATTTGCCTACCAGAGCAACAGGTCCACAGCAGACACCATCTCATTGGCCCTGATTCTGATTCTTCATTCAATCCTGGAACACCTGGACAGCAAAGGTACATACATCAGGATGCTTTTTATCAATTACAGCTCAACATTCAATACTATCATTCCCTCAAATCTAGTCAATAAGCTTTAAGACCTTGGCCTTAATACCTCCTTGTGCAATTAAATCCTCGATTTCCTCAGGTGTAGACTTTGGCCAGTTCAGATTGACAATAACCTCTCTTCCACAATTTCCATCAACATAGGTGCATCTTCAGGCAGATGGAGCTTGTCAGCCTGGGAAGAGAGGGAAAACTCTGATTTCAAACCTCCGCTGCCTTGCGGCCATACCCACTCATGGGAAAGGCTTCAGGAGTAAACCCTGAGGACAAATCTGGAACTGGAGTCTCTAAGGCAGTCCGACGTTGCCTTCAACCTCGTTCTGTCAACTCCAGCGACAACACTGGTGCCAAGCTGTATAGGCCCTTGCCCTTCCCTTGGACAACATCAGTGTCATGGAGAGGGGAGACTTGCTGCATGGGCAACTGCCGATCTTCCATACAACCTTGCTCAGGCCTGCGCCCTGGAAACCATTCCAGGCACAGATTCATGGTCTCACGAGACTAACGGATGCCACCAAGTGCCCCACAAGCCTGTGTGCTTAGCCCCCTGCTCTGCTCACTTTACATCTATGACTACGTGGCATAGCACACCTCCAGTGCCATATTCAAGTTTTCAAGTGCCATATTCATATTCAACACCACTGTTGTTGGCCAAGTGAAAGATGGTAATGCATCAGCATATAGGTGGGAGATTGAAAATCTTGTTGAGTGTTGTCATAACAACTACCTCTCACTCAATGTTCGCAAGACCAATGAACTGATTATAGACTTCAGGAGGAGGAAACAAGAGGTCAATGAGTCAGTCCTCAGTTGGAAGATCAGAGGTGGAGAGGGGTAGCAACTTTAAATTCCTAGGTGTTATTATTTCAGAGGACCTGTCCTGGGCCCAGCATGTAAGTACAATTATGAAGAAAGCACAGCAACACCTCTACTTCCTTAGAAATATGTGGAGATTTGACATGACATCTAAAACTTTGACAAACTTCAATAGATGTGTGGTTTTAGAGAACATTGACTGGCGATGTCACAGCCTGGTAAGGAAACACCAATGCCCTTCAATGGAAAATTCTACAAAAAGGAGTAGATATGGCCCACTCCATCACAGGTAAAGCCCTCCCAACCCTTAAGCACATCCACATGAAACACTGTCACAGCAAAGTAGCTTCCATCATCAGGGACCCCCACCACCCAGGACATGCTCTCTTCTCAGTGCTACCATCTGGAATAAGATAGAAGAGCCTTAACCATCAGGCTCTTAAACAAAGTGGATAACTTCACTCAACTTCACTTGCCCCATCATTGAATGCCACAGGCAATGGATTCACTTTCAAGGACATTTCATTTCATGTTCTTGATATTTATTGGTTATTTATTTGTGCAAATGTCTTCTGCACTCTGGTTGATAGCCCTAGTTTGCTGGTGGTTCATCGTCTCTGTTATATTTACTGTTTTATAGAGTTGCTGAGTATGTCCACAAGAAAATGAATCTCAGGGTTGTATAAGGTGACATATATGTACTTTGATAATAAAAAATTACATTGAACTTTGACCTTTGGTGCTGTGAGGCAGTGGCTGTACGTGCTGCACTGCTGTTCAGCACTTTGCATCACAGGGATGACCTGCATACATCTCCAAGTGTCATTTCTTGGCCAATATTCATGAGAAGATTTCAGAGCTGTACTCTTCAGTGATCGTAGCCTTAAAGTAATTCATAGGAGCTGCATGCAGCAGCAGTTGGCCCCACGGTCAGCCCTACTTTGCAGCAGCTGTTGACACCCAAAGAGTTCATCGACTTGTTAATCACCCGCAGAAGGCCAGGTTCGATGGGGATTGCAATGCACACTTCCCTTATTCCTGACTCCCAACCCCACCACTTCCCCTTATTTTCTTCCAACTTCATGGCCGCCCTTTCTGTCACTGGATAGGGCTCACTGTGGAGAGAGTTAACCTCACAGTGGCTGGTGTGACAGTAACAGAGCAGCTTCTTGATGGGATGCAGACAGGTCAAGTTTTAGCTCATGTGAAAAATGCCATAGTACTGATTTTCATGTAATTATACAAAGTTTTTGGGAGATCAGAATCCAAGTACATGCCTAAAGAGGGTAAAATTCAATTTCAAGTCCAGTGATTAAAGATGTCTAATTATAGGCATCCATCATGAATGCATAAGCACAATGCTAATTTTTGCCAGTACTTTCAAATGTGCTTTACATTACATATCCAAAGCAACTTCTTGTCAATATTTAATAAAGCATGCCACAGATATTTTATGTGTCTAATTTATTGTTTAGACAGGATCAGCCAAAATAATGATAGTGGAGAGTGGACGTGACAAATCTGGCATATTCCCAATTAACACAAAAGTACATGTCTAGACTTTTACTTGTAAGAGTGACAATAGATATAAATTAGACATAATTTACACTCTAAGGACGGTATGGATGACTGGTACCTTAAGTGAGATCCCCAAGTGAAACCAATTCCAACCCTCACTATAAACTGAAGCTTAATCCTTTCCATTTGTACTAATATTTCACATTTATCCATCTCATTGTCTCTGACATGTTTTACATCCTCTTCCAACGCAGACAAATTGCTTTTGCTGTTAAGCCACTTGCTCTTTCAGATAAAATGGATTAAATGGTTGCAAGTGTTTTATAAATCTTAACGCTAGTGCAATAAAATCTGCTCTTAAAAAAATGTTGTGAACCTGCAGATCCGAAACTCTCTAAATATACACAAATCCTAATTATAATTCATGATGCTGGCTTCATGACATCTGTCTGTGGGGGAGGGGGTGGAGGGGAAAAATTGTCACAGGCATAG